>NC_135305.1:89467273-89776690 GCF_048772815.1 Callospermophilus lateralis
ACAGATGTTCTTGGCCTCTTTCCATTGTTTAGTAAATAATATTTCATTGTATGAACAGACCAACTTACCTCCTTAAACTCAGCAAGTCAAAGAGAAATGGAGAAACCAGTGATTTAGAACAAGTACCTGTGACCTGGCTGGCCTCGTTTGGTATTTCAGAGATTATGCTGAGAAGAAGCCAATGTAACTATCCTACTATTTCTACTTAAGTTTGGACTTAGAAAAAGTCTGATTCTTAAAATTTCAGTCCTTCATATTTTTTAATGAGTATTTAGGTGACATTGATTTGAAACAGAGTTCAATAAAAATTCTAATACAACATTGAAGATTCACTAAAAATATGTGTTTAGAACCAGAAAAGAATAACAAGTTACACATTTGTAAAGAGCTGACAATTGCCACAATTATCACAAAATCCATACCCAAACATTTATATTAGCTTATATACTTGAATCGTTTCACATTTTTTGATCATCAAATTCCTTATTTATCTCTTCAATTATTAACAACTTAGTAATTTCATATTCTGTACAGTGAATTAAAATATTTTCCTCTGGCATTGTTGATCATTTTTAAAAATTAATGGTAGCTGGATATGGTGGTGCATGCCTGTAATCCTGATGATTTGGGAGACTGAAGCAAGAGGATGACAAATTTGAGGCTGGCCTTACAACTTAATGAGACCCTCAGCGGTTTAACAAGACCTTGTCTCAAAAAAAAAAAAAAAGGCTAGGGATGTAGTTCAGTGGCAGAGTGTCCTTGCGTTCTATCCCCAGTACCAAAAATAAGTAAATAAAATGATGATTGTCTCAAAATAAAAAAATAAAAGGGCTGAGGATGTAGTTCAGTGACAGAGTGTCCTTGTGTTCAATCCTCAGTACCAAAAATAAAATGATGATCATCATCATGGTGATGATGATGATGATGATAGTTTATAGAAGTTTCTTTTTGCTTCATAGCTCTTTACTAGGAATGTAGTGTAGGATTTTAGGATTATTGTCGCATTTAGGAAAAAAATCTATTAAACTTTTTCATACCTACATTGAAAGATTTTAGGTTCTTCCAGCCTTTTTCTGAACAGTGGTAAATTTGAAGTGGTAAATTTAAATTTGACAATTCTTACTAGCTAGTTTGTCATTAAAGTCCTCGTTAAAGTTACCTTTATCCCACCAATATTTATGTCAAATCAGCAAGATATTTAAATATTTCCCCAATGTGTTCATATGATTCACTCTTTTTTATTAACTAGATAATTAAATAATAAAAAATCTATTTATCATCTCATCTTAATTAAGATTGGTATGATTTGAAAACGATTTTATGATTTGCTTACTGATTGATATAATAAGTTATTGATACATATAAACTTATATTGGAAAGTGTTATCAAATGGTAGGTTCACAATTGTAGACTTTGAATTATCAGATATATTCCCAATATGCCAGAACTTTTGCTTTGACTTGGTGTCCATGAAACTGGAATCTTCAGCTTATGCTTTGACATGTCTGATGTACAGAGCATCAGATTTTGTACATTTCACACCGTGTTTTATCTCTACGATGCTTATACTTCTGGTGCCAGGCACCACAGAACATGCTGTCTCTGATACAGCTTACTGCTCTGTGCTTTACCTTCAGGACTGGGTGAGGAAGAGTAATAGGCAACAGTGGAATTCCTGGAATTCATTCCTCCAGGGAAAGATCTAGCAATAATTTAAGCATATTCAAAGGACTCAAGCCTCGTGAATATCTCTCATTAACCAAATTAAACATCTCCCCAACTCAACTTCTCCTTAGTCAGATCCCCAAATCTGAAGTCCAATATGAGGGAAAATCAAAGAAGAGATAGTAGTCTTCACCAATTATGATTAAAATGATGCAAAAACATGACCCTGTACCTGAGCAAAGACAGTGCCCTGAACTTATTAAGCTTCATTAGCATCACAGTAAATCTATCTTGTAGCAAGAGAGAGCCTACAACTAAGCTATGAAGATTTTATTTTAAAAATTTATCCATGTTTGAAATGACTCCAAAAAAATTGTATATGGCAGAAATATTTGACGGGGGGGGGGGGAGCGGGGTAGGTGCAGGGGAGGAAAGTGCAGATTTTGACAGGAGTTCAAAATTCCTTTAAATATACCCCAGGAGTCTTCGGGTATGCACTCTGCACTGTCACATGGCCTTGGGCTCAAATTTAAGTACACACTCACTTTTCATTTTTGGCAATTATTCCCTTACAGACACCAGTAAACCTGTGTGGATTAGCAGAACAGTTCCCGTACTCAGTGTCCCCTCTGTGGAGAGATGGTTCACCTTCCACACTCAGGGGCAGTTCTACTGACCCTTATTTCTTAGCAACTGCTCCAGGAGTTGTCCCAAAAGAAACAAAGTCAGTTTTTGATCCAATCAGACTGACGGGTCTATTTTAGATAGAAAAACACTCAGCATACTACTGAAGTTAAAACAGCCCAGCCAGCTCCAGGATGATTGGACTGGTGAGAGTGGAGAGGTTTCAAGTGCGATTAATTTGACTAAATTCTGACTGACTGGCCATCATCGTCATGTTTGCTCTGTCTGGTCCCAGTCCCAGAGGGAGCAGCTAATGGCATCACCTATAAATTCTCAGTTCCTAATCATCTCAATATGAGGGACAGTTGGAACCAAATCCTTTCATGTGAACAAAAAGTCTAGAAACATTATGTTCTCAGAACAGAGTCCTAACTGAGCCTAGACTCAACTTGCTTGCCACTTTATGAAATCATTGAATCTTTAATATTATCTTCCTGTATTTAGGTGAACTGTATTTAGGTAAACAAGACAAGAGTCTTCTTATTAATTTGAAGACTAAAGTTAGGAAATTTATTTAGTTCTCTAGTCACAAGTGAGAAAACTGAAGCTTTTATTTTACTGTCATTTGGAATAAAAATTTAGTAGTTACTTCCTCTTTAGGGGAAAGTGAAATACTCATCTTCCACATTCATCAGTTCCCAAAAAGGAAAAAAGAAAAAAATAACAGTCAACAAGAAATTCTGAAAGAAAACATTAAACATACCCCAGACTGTGTTGAAATGGATAGAAGATGAAAGCTGTGATTTATTCTTAATCTTTTTCTGAATTGTCAATCATGAATAATAAAACACAGCACACACATATGCATACACTTCACATGATCTACTTCTAAAAACCAGTGCCATCTTGACCTGGTCCTCCCTTTCCATTCCAGCAACTGTGATGTACTTCTTCCCAGGCTGCCCTTCAATACATTGCCTCTCTGATGCCTGCTTGCCCCTGTCCTTCAGGTGAGTCTCTCTCCTCATTTGTGTGCACCCAGCTGACCCCTGCAGTGACAATGGCTCAGTCCTCCCTCCTGCATCTTCTGGTATAGCCCATCTCTTCATTCCATCAGCATTTCCTTTCGAAGAATCTTGTTTGTCTCATTATTCCAGTACCACCTTTGGATGTTTTCCCAAACTTTATTCTATGCTTAGAATTATTTCTCATCTCCATCTGATCAAGATTCCACCTGCTTTCAGAAAACCACTCAAAGTTCACTCCTTAAAGGAGAAAATATGATACAGAACAAAAGATCTTGTGACTAAGGGTCAGATGGCCTCAGTTTTAGTCTTGGTCCTTCTGAAAATGTGCTTTCTGATTTGCATCAGCCTCCATTACCCCATTTTCCTTCTGAATAGACTGGACATTTATTTACCCATTTGTTCATTCAAAAGCAAAATTAAATTATTTTCAGACATTGTACTAGGTGCTGTGGCTGCACAAACAAAATTCTGCTTGACACAACTAAACTGCTGAAAGAAGTGTAACCAATATGTGTTCTTTTAATATATTAAGCTATTGTGACAAGCCATGAAAACGAAAATCCTGAGAGCGCAGCCAGGGTCAAAGCCAGCTTTCATCTTGCTGGTTTCTGCTAAATTCTGTACTAAACAACTTTATGCTAATAAATGTGAAAATTTCAATGATATGATTAAATTATTTTAAATATAATTTGATATGCACTCAAAAAGAAATACAAAAGATGATAATTCTTTAGTCTTTTTTTTTCATATTTTTAGCTCTTTATATTTTCTTACAGGTGTTGTCATACTCTATCTACAAATTTGCAGATGCCTTTTTCAATTAACATTACAGTATAAAATCAATTTTATCAGAAGCTAAAAACCTTAGCCCCCAACTATATATAGGTGTGTGTGTCTATGTGTGTGTGTGTAAAAAAATAGTCACATATCTTTACAGGTGAATACTACCAGCATTTAAACAATAGTTCCTATCCCTCATCCTGTTTGTCTTACAGCTTCTTACATGTTAAATCCATATACATTAAAAACATCCCTCTGTATCTTCCGTTTCCAGCCATGGATAAAAGATATCACTCTGTCCAAACAAGTGAAAAGCTAACAAACTAGAGAATCAACTTTTCTTAATAGTTAGATCAATAAGTCACAGAGCAAACAACTATCCCCTAAATTAGACAGGCAAACACAGAAAATGATTACCTACTATAGCAAAAACCCACAAGCAGATGCTACCCTGGGAACTAGTACCAAGGCGGTGCCATTATATACTGGACATATATGACTTGCTTTTGATTTCTACATGAGTTCATAGTCAAAAGTTTGTCTAGAGTCTCAGAGGAAACTTTGGACTTGGATTTTGGGCAATGCTAGAACTGTTAAGATTATGGGTACTCTTTGAAATGGACTAAATATATTTTATTGTGAGATGGACATGAGATTTTGGGAGCCAGGGGTTTAGATATAAGGTGTTACATTTTTTAGCCAGAATTTTTGTCATTATGACCTTAATAAATGATAAGCATGGTGAAACAACTTCCTAAGGTTCCCTGTGCAAGTAAAGTACCCCATTAGTTTCAAGGGAATTTTTTTATTTTTATGCCATTGAGCCTGAGATGCGTATGATCTTGCCAATTCCTGAGATGCTCTCAATTCATCTATCCTTTTGTCTCTAAGTACTTAGCATTTCTTTAGTGACTATAAAGTCTAGCAACCACAAGTTTCTTAGTGTCAGTTTTATTAGCACTTTTCTGACTGAACCCCAAGATTTCTAAATATTTCTGCTCTGATTTCTGTTGTTGATCATTATAGTAAGTTTTGCTAAAAGCCACCAGCAATAGCTATGCTGCTGCCTAAATGCTGCACTGCCTAGAAATTTTTTTCTGCCAGTTTAATTAGGACATCACCTTAAAATTCAGCCTCACAGAAAGTCTCAGGACATGGACAAAATGTAGACGACTTGTTAACCAAAACATAACATGAATGACCTCTACTCCAGTTTCCATTAGAGTCCTCCTCTTCTGAAACCTTATGATCCCAGTCTTTACTGTCCACATTCTTATCAGCATTATGGTATTTTGAATTCCACTTATGATAATCTAAAACTTTCCCAACTTGCATCTCTAAACTTTTCAAAATTCTTTATACAAATTCCAAAAAGCTTCTGAATCACATAGTCACATTAACACGACTTTTTATACCAATTTCTATTATAGTCAGGGTTTTTGTTTTTGTTTTGACTCTGTAACCAAAAGACCTGACAATAATAATTTTAGAAGAGAGACAGTTCATTTGGGGATCATAGTTTTGAGGGTCTCAGTCCATAGATGGCTGACTCCATTGCTCTGTGCCCAAGCTGAGACAGAATATCAAGGCAGAAGAGCATGACAGAGGAAAACAGCTGAGAACATGGCAGACAGGAGGCAGAGAGAGAGACACCAGTCATCAGGGACAAAAATATACCCCAAAAGCACACCCCCAGAGACCTACCTCCTCAAGGCACACACTACTTGCCCACAGTTACCATGTAGTTAATCCATTCAAGTGGATCAACACACTGATTAGGTTAAGGTTCTCATAAGCCAATCATTTCATTTCTAAACTTTATTGTATTGTCTCTCATGTGAGCTTTTAGGGGATACCTTATATCTAAATCATAACATGTCCCCCAAAATTTCATACTAATTCAGGAATGTTAAGAGATGAAGTGATTAGATTATGAGAGTTCTGACCTAATCATTTAATGCATTGATCATTTAATGGATTAATTCATTTGATGGATTAATAATTTTAAACTACTACTATACTAGATGATAACTGTAGGCAGGTGGGGACCCAGCTACGTAGGTGACTGGGGCATACCCTGGAAAGGTTTATCTTCTCTGTGACCCATTCCCTGAACACACACACCCTGATTTCTGTCTGCAAATACCTGAACAGTTTTCTTCTGCTGTGCCATTCTGCCATGATGGTCTACATCACTATGGCCCACAGCAATGGAGACAGCCAACATGGACTGAAACTCTGAAACCATAAGCCAAAGTAAACTTTTTTTATCCTAAGTTGTTCTTGTTAGGTATTTTGGTTACAGCAATGAAAAGCCAACTAACATAATCTCCCTCTATAAACAACTTCAAAATTTTGCAAACTATATTAAATAACTGTTTTCAGTCACTCATCAAATCACTTAACACTGTTATTACTCAGTGATGGGAAACAAATGAGTCAAGTCCTATAATTGCCCCAGCACTCTTTCTGAGGCCCATTTTGGACTACAGTAAAGAAAGAAGAACAAACAACATAGCAACTCATATAACATAGCAGGAGATAGATGATTAATAGATGGATAGATAGATAGATAGAATAAGCACAATACAGAAAAGAACTTAAGCATAGAAATCAGCTTCAGCAAATTGTACTTCTTTAAGGTAAAACTTCATAAGACCAGCAAAATAACAATTTTGGAGGAAAAATAACTACAAGGGAATTGTAAGGTCAACAATTTCTAGGGCTGTAATAGACCTGCAGGTGTATGTATTCAAGTTTCAACCAGCCAGAGTGAGGATATCTTGTAGATTACTTAGGGTATTTGGTAAAGATCTGACTAAAATTTTTTGTACATATACAAATATGCCACAATGAAACCTACTCTTCTGTACAATTATTCTGCACCAATAAGAAAAATCAAGGCAAAGACCAAATAAATGTGTGTATATACATAATTATACCACAGCCACAGATAAAATCTCTTAGATACTCAGTAAAAGAAAAATAAATTTCTAGTCATTTCTGGAGAAAACCAAAAACAAAAAAACTTAGTAAACAAAAGTCACTATTTAAAAATCTTCTCTGTTATGGGAAGTCATGCAATAAAATTTATTTCAATATCAAAACACAAAAGACCCCAAATATATCACAAAGGATTATATCTTACTAAGAGAGCTAAACTAATAACATTAGTAAAGATAACACTAAAACAGCCCAAGAAAGCTTAAAACAGTCTCAAAAGAATCTAGCTCCTCTTCAGTTAATTTAACTGACTGGCAAAACAAAATATTCTTCAAAGATAAACAACACAATTATATACTCTACAAAGTAACATTCATAATAATAAGCATTCAATTAAAAAATAGAGATGAGAAAAAGTCATGTAGCAGAAAAATTGTATTAAAGAAAAAAGGAGAAAAATCAGTCAATAGAAGTAGACCCCAAAATTCTAGATAATGAAACTAGCAAACAAGATCTTCAATATACGTTTTGTAAACAAACTTGAGGATTTAAAATAAAACATAAACACAAAAGGAGAGGAAATAAAGATTTTTAAAAAAGAATCAGAACTTCTGGAGACAAACACAGTTGTATCATTGTGGGGCAGGTTGCTCAGGAAACACACCAAGTCCCAATTTTGTCCAAATTGAAGAGTCTTTATTTAGTATCAGGCAGTAGGACTGCCGACTGTAGGACCCGTAACTGTCTCAGCAAGGAACAGCCCCAACCCAGAGCATTTTAGGGTATTTAAAGGCCAAAACCACATCTAGGTTGATGTAACTGCAAGCAAGCAGGCACAGAAGCTGAATTGGGGAGTTACTGAGACAATGAAATGGGTATATTGGTACTTCCCATGGGACTTTCCAGGTTGGCATATCAGCAAGCAAACAGAAGGAAAGTGGGTCAAAATGACCCTAGTTTAGTAGAGAATGGTTACTAACGTCGAAACAATCAATCTCTGACAGGGTACACTGCCCAAGGAAAATGGAAACCAAAGAGAACAATTTTACATTGTAAAAGAATTGCTATTTTGTGTTGCCAAGTGTGTTATGTTAGGTAACTATTATTGGGTACAGATGTGGGGCTTTCCCGTGGGAGAAGCATTTCTTACATGATATGGAGTCTTAGGACAAAATGAAGTCTGTTTGGTCATTGTCCTTATAGCCTGGCTCATAACAGTATGAGCTAGAAAGTACTGGATGGCCTTCACAGAAAATTAGACACACCAGAAGGCAAGATTAATGAATGGATTAATGAATGTCAAGACGAGCAATATGTACTATCAAGGCAGAACTCAAAAAGAAATCTGCAAATAAAACTAGCATAACCTCCATAACACGTATGAAAATATCAAGGACTTGTGAGTTCATATAATTTGAGTCCTAGAAGGACTCTGGGGGAGGTGTCTATGGGAGGGAGGTCATGTCAAAAATATTTAAAGAATATTTTTCATAAGACCAGTGGATGACAATTTTCCAAATTGGGTGAAAATTGTAAAGTCTATGAATCCAAAAAGCCCAGAAAAATATCAATTGAAACATAAAAATCATACAAAGGTATATCATAATTTATTTTCTGAAAATCATTCATAAAGAAAAAATTAACAGTGAAAAAGACACATTACACTAAGGAAAGAAAGATAAGAGAACTGCTGACTTCTCATTAGAAAAAATGCCAGTCAGAAGACAACTGAACAGCTTCAGTGTGCTGAGAAGATAAAATTCTCAGTCAATAATATTAGAGCCATTGAAAATATCACCCCCATATAAAGATGAAAGCTCCCAATGAATAAACTGAGAGAGTTCATTCATAACCAGCAGATCCACACTTAAATAAATATTTTAAAAGTTCTTTTGGTTGAAGGAAAATGATTCTAGATGGATTAGCTCTATAAAAAGAAATGAAGAATACTAGAAATGATAAATATGAGTAAATATATACCTTTTACTCATAGTTATTTAAAAGAAAATTGGCTGCTTGTAACAAAAAAAATAACATTTTTGGAATTTATTACAAGTGTAGAAACAAAATATGTTGTAATAGTACAAAGTCTACAGAGGGTAAAATCATACCATCATAACCTTCTTACATTACATATAAAATGATATAATAATATTTGAAGGTGATTAGACTATGATATTTTTAAGGTATATATTTTAAACTCCAGAGGGACCACTAGGAAAAAAAATAGGTATAGGGCATACAAAATGGAACACCAAGAAGTACTCAATTAATCTAAAAGACAGGAAAAGAGAAATTAAAGGAATAAAGAAAACATGGGAAAAATATAAAATGAATAGCAAATAGGAAAATGATTATATCCAGTGTGATTCTTCTCAGACTAGATTAAATAAAAGCAAGATCTAAGTAAATACTGTCCACAAAACATAAACTGCAATTTAAAGACAGATTAAAAGTTAAGAGGAAAATGATATACCACACTAAACTATGATATTAAGATCAGACAAAGTAGACTTCGAAGCAAAGAATATTACCAAAGTTAAAGAGGAAAAGTTAATAATAAAAGGGAAAGCTTATCAAGAATACAGAAGAGAGCTGGGCACAGTGGCTTATGGCTTTAATCCCAGCAACTGGGGAGGCTGAAGCAAGAGGATGGCAAGTTCGAGTTTAGCCTGAGTAATTTAGTGAGACCCTTGGTATCCTAGCAAGACCCTGTCTCAAAATAAAAATAAAAAGAAGTAGGAATAATAGGAATATAGCTCAGTCGTAGAATGTCCCTTGGTTCAATCCCCAGTAACAAAAACAAACCAAAATCAAACAAACAGAAAAACATAATGGCTGGAGGTGTAGCTTGGTGGTAGAGTGCTTGCCTAGCATGCACAAGGTCCTGGATTCATTCCCCAACACGGGGTGCGGAGATGACAATCTTATATGAGAGAACATCTAATAATAGAACTCCAAAATACATGAAGCAAAACTTCACAGAGTGCTTGCTTCAGCACCACATACACTAAAACTGAGCAATACAGAGAAGATCAGCATGGTCCCTGCACAAGGAGGACATGCAAATCCATGAAGTGTTCCATATTCTTAATTAGAATAATATATATTCCATGGTTGTATAATTATATCAAAATGGACTCTACTGTCACGTATAACTAAAAAGAACCAACACTCTTCCCCTACCCCCAAAACCTCAATAGAACCAAAAGAAAAATCTATAATCACATTTAGAGATTTCAATAACCTTCTCCCCATAATTGATTGAGAGAACAGACAGAAAATTAATATGGATATAGAAGAGACAAACATCCCCATCAACCTCATTAAAATCTAAAGAATACAACATCTAACATGGGAGAAATAACATTATCTTTAAGTGAGCATAGAACATTCCCCTAGGGAGACCATATGTTTGGCCATAAAATGTCTCAGTAAACTTTAAAGTACTAAAATCATTCAGAATATCTTTTCTGATGACAGGTGACATTAATTAGAAACCAATAAAAAGAAGACAATGGGAAAACCCCATGCACTTAGAAATTAAACACCATGCTTCAAAATAAAGAAGAAATCACAAGAGAACTTAGAAAGTACTGTGAATTGAATGATAATGAAAACATGATACATGAGATGAATCTAATCCAATGCTTAGAAAGAAATGTATAACTTTAAGGGCTCACGTTAGAAAATCAGAAAGGTCTAAATATCAACAACCAAATTTTCCACTTACATAACTGGAAAAAGAAGAGTAAGTTAAACCTGAAGCAAGAAAAATGGAAGACAATCATAAGGAGTAGAATTCAGTGAAATACAATAATAGAAAATGATAAAGGAGCTCATGAAACTAAAGCTTTTCTTTTTGAAAAGATGAACAAAAAGAAAAATGGCCAATCAAGAGGAAAGAGGACAGACATGAACTTTGAAGTGAGGAATAAATGGAGGGGCAGGAGTATACACCCTAGGGACACCACAAGGATAATGAAGGAGCATTATGAACATCCTGTGCCAATAAATTTTACAGCTTAAATGCTTAGACAATTCTCTTGAAAATTACCTATTACAAAAACTGATACAAGAATAAAAGAAAAATCTGAGCATTGCAATATCTATTTTTTAAATATGTTTATACTTAAAAAACTTTCTCAGATTGTGAATTCACAGGTGAATTCTATCAAACATATAATATAAAAATATCATCCCTACCAAACTCAGAAAACAGGGAGAGGGAATCATTTTCAACTTATTATTATTATTATTATTATTATTTTAAAGACAGCATTATCCCAAAGAGAACAGGGCAAAAGTGTATTTTAAACAAAATCTGGGCACAGTGGTGCATGCCTATAATCCCAGTGACTCTTGGGGGGTGGCTAAGGGAGGAGAATGGCAAGTTCAAGGCTAGCCTCAGCAACTTAGCCAGGTCCTAAGCAACCGTAGGAAGACTCTTCTTTAAAAAAAAAAAAGCCAGAAGTACAGGGGTGGGGGGATGTGGCTCAGAGGTTAAGCTCCCCAGAGTTCACTCCCTCTTACCAAAGAAACAAACATACAAAAGAAACAAAACAAATGAACAAACAAAATAGAAAAGGAAAAAGAAAAAGACCATTACAATATTTCTCATGAACACAGGTGCAAAATTTGACAGGGATATTAATAGAACCCAGCCATATATAAAAAGGATAACAAATCCCATCAAGTCAAGCTTATCCCCTAAATGCAAGGTTGGTTTAACACTCTAAAATCAATCAAGGCCATTCACCTTATTCGGGATATAGGAGAAAACAATATGATCATCCCAATAGGTGCTGCCCCAGTAGGAGTATTTGATAAATATTTGGTATTTCCTTTTGGTTAAAAACTCTCAGCAAAGTAGGAAAGGAAGGGACTTCTTCATGTGATAACTTGGGCTAACCTGACACTCAGTGGGGACAGACTGTACATGGAAAGAGCGCCTTGGTGCCTCCTTCCACTTGGTTTTGCATGGCCTTGGAGCCGTGCCAAGTGCAGTAAGGCAGAAGATGGGTGGGTGAGGAGGGGAGGCACAGATATTGTAAAGGAATAGATGAAACTGTCTTTGTTCATATGCAACAGAATCTTGAAAACAGCTATTAGGATAAATTTAGTAAATTTAGTAAAAGTTAATACAAAGACTCCATTATATTTCTAAATGCTAACAACAAACAATTGGAAAATAAAATTAAATACTCTTTCCTGCCTCCAAACAGGACAGAATCAGAGCGCTAAATAAAATGCAATGTGAGTTCTACCAGTGGGGGTCCCAGGGTGCCAGGAGCAAGAGGCTCCCACTCTTGCCTGGGCAGGGCAGGAGTGGGGACCAAGGAAGGCAAGCAGCAGAGCGCGGTTTGGTGAGGTTCAGTCCAGACCCTAGAATTCTTATCCTGCACTCCTTTGTGTCACCTTTGAATAGAGCCTGTGCACAAAGAGCCAAATAAACAGTGACTTCAGACTTAAGAGTATTAAAGGCTGTGTGGGGCAAAAACCCAAGCAAGAAGGTGCGTTATGTGTGATTTAGGGAGTTAGTTTACAAAGCCACAGAAGGTCATTTAGTCATTATGTAATTACTCTTAAATCCCGCATATGGGGTCTTTGTTAAGTTGTGTTAAAATACTCACGTGTGAGCTCTCATTAGGAAACTATTCAAGAATTAAATTTTGTTTCCTTTGTTAATACTTTTTTTTCTTTTGAAAATTCTGGGTGGCCATAGAAAGGGTGCAGAGAAGTGGGGAGAGACTCAGGTGGCAGTGTTAACTCTGCTTCTTGCTGTGTGACCTCAGACAGTGCCTGCCTCTTTCTGTTCCTCAGTGCTCCATAATACTTAAAATGAGACCAGAAGTAGCGCCCTCACTCTGGGGTGCTGACTAGGCTGAGCTGAAATAAAAAAACAAAGCTTTTGGTGGGATGCTGTACTCAAGGCAGGGGATCAAATGGTACTATTTTGTGTTTTTTTTTTTTTTTTTCCCTTTCACATATTTTAAAACTTTGTCATTTAACTTTATCAGAAATAAGGTACTTGAACTTCACACGTCAAGCTACCACAGTAACATAGCCTTATTTAATGCTAAAACTACATTCTGTAAAACCATGAATTCAACTGAATCGCCTTTAAATAAATACAATCTTTCTTACATTATCAACAAATTAAACTTCGACAATTACACTTGCTACTGTGGTTACCTCTGAGTTCGTCTAAAACTCTTCTGTATTTTATTGCTGTGTAAATATTTAGAAGACTTTAAAGGGCTAATTTCAGATTGGGGCCTTCTCTCTTCCACGGTTTATATTTCAAGACTATTTGTGCACTTTGAATTCTCACTTGTGAAACTTAGGACAGCCCTCACATTGTGACTATTTACATTTTTTTTTTTTTTTGTAATGTGCCACAGGTTTGTGAAACTTTCCATTTGAATTTTTGATGTGATTAGCTGCTTTTAATTGCACCTAAAAATTCCTTGCCAAATAATTATTAAAATGCACAGAAGTTGTACAGCTGAGACATAAGCAAAGCAGAATAGGTCTATGTGAAAACCATTTCAAGTGGAGTAACTATGTAAATCCATCCAGTTTATACATGTATGGGAGATTTAATTCAAACAGAAACAGAGCAAAAGATAAATGAGGTGAGAAAGGTAAGAGACCTTTAGATACAAGTTCAAATGCCATTTTTTTTAATCTGAGCTTAATTGAATCTTCTGCAGAGATTTTTTTGGAATAAAAAAGCAAACCCATATATAATTATGGTTCACAGCAAATTGCATTTACTGCCTGTTGAGCAAACTCAATTGGATTAGTCAACCACAGGGTCTCCCACCCCTGTGTCAGGTGGGGATCAAACTCTCTCTGCTAGTTCTCTAAGGCCCTAAATAATACCTAAGAGCATACTTCCAGTGTTCTGGGAGATGGGTTTGTCAGGCAGCCAGACTCCTGCTGAGGGTGATTCAGCAGATCCCAGAGATTTCAGTGTCAAATTCAAACTCACTTCCTTGGTGGACTCAGGTGCCTCCACAGCATCCCTTCTTCTGACTTCTTCTCTGGGCTCCCCAGCACCACCCCCACCCCTTTCTCCAGACGCACTGTACTCTCGAACATCTCCTAGAGGGAAGGTCTCCTGCCTTCTGCCATCATTCAGTTATCTACATCCCTTCAGTCTTCTAGTCTTTCCCCTCAAGGACATTTAGTGACTATGATGTACAGGTACCATGTCTAGTGATGGGGGTCCATAGTAAGCCCCAAAGAAACCCTATCCTTGCCTCATGGAGTGACCACCAGGTGGAGGCAAAGCAGGCCAGAGACCCTCACCCAGAAGACCCTTGCTATAATTAAGCTTCTCTTCCTGTCAGATCAGCAGGATGCCTGCAGAGGTTATTGTGGCTGGTAGTTTCCTCTTTTGTAAATACCAGGTTCGCACACAAAAGGTGTGAGAGTAGAGTCTGCTAGCTTGTTGTATGAAAAGATATTATCTCCTCCGTTTTCTTGGTATAAACTTATGAAACCCGTGTCTGGTCTACAGGATGGAACAGAGGTCACTTGTCATGTAAAACCCCAAGCCCCTCCTCCCACTGGATATAAAGTTCAAAGAATTTCCAAAATCTTTGTTCAGAGGAAGAATTCTTAGGTGTGAGCACCTCTGAACCCTGCAGTCAATAAACCTGCTTCCTGAAAATTCCTCAGGTGTCCAGCCTCTTCCATCCCACTTCAAGGAAATAGAATTTACTCTAGATTTTCTCCCAGAAAGCTACAACATACTTACCCTGTGAGCACTGTGGAGACAAAGCACGCGGCGCGATGCAGGTCCATGTAAAACGCAGGCGCTTGATCTTGCTGGAAATGCTTCTCTGAGGAAGTGGCTGTGACCTTGAGACAGAGGTGGGATTCATGCAAGGAAGGGAGAGAGCTGTGCCACGCCCTTGAGGACTGTGACCTTTGTCAGCTCCTATTCTACCAGTGCCCTCTTGCTTCTCTCTGAGCCCTGCTTTCCTACCACCCTCATCCCTAGAGGCTCAGCTGCAGTGCCCCCCCTCAAAAACCTATGATGGCCTCCTCCTAAGAGTGAAGTGTCCTCCCTCTGGACCTGTGCCCTGTGGATCTTGCATCCTCAGGCTCTGGCATCAAGCAGGCATCAATCAGCCCAGGACAGGTAGCGGGGAAAGCCAGGCCAGGCATTGCTGGTTTGCTGAGCATGCAGCTACTTGGCCTCATGTATGAGTCTAATTTTCAGAGCCTCTCCCAGCGGGTGGCCCTAACTCATCCAGTACCAGTTCAGGGGCCCCTTCCCTCCAAAAGACCCTCCCTTTTAATTCAAACCAAATCCCAGCTTGATGTAATTTCAGATGGTAAGGAAACACTGGATGTGATGTGGAAGCATGTGGTTTGTACAGAAGAACTCAACCATGACTTACTCCACTCTATGGGTGCCGTCCTGATTCTCATCAGCTTCCCTTGCTTGGTGTTCCAGTGACAGGGATTATTAAAGAGATGCTGGAGGGGGAGGCTGTTCCCTTTTGGGGAAGTTCCAGTGAGCAACAGGGGAACTAGGATGGAGAATCACAGCTGCTAATTGGTGCATAGAATGGAACAAATTCCCTCTCATCACCGAAAGGTATTGTATTTCATGTTGAGGGAAAGGAGAGATTTGCCTACAAATTAGGCTGGAAACTCTAGAGAAGAAACTATTTGCTGGCCAGATTGGTGTGCCAGGACTGTAATGAAATATGGCATGTGAGAAGGGGTTAGGTGCTCAAGGAAGTAACTGGGTTTTCTTTTGCATTTCCTTTATTGTCCTGTTGTGGGACTGGTTTCTTCCTGCTGTTGGTGTCTCTTGGCATGCAGCCAACTGTTAAGCTCTTTCCTCAGTAACTGCTCCCCAGAAGCTACAGCAACATTCCTGAGAAGTGTTCAGTATTCAAGGTTCCACCAACTCCACAGAGAAGAGGGTGAAAGCTACTTAACCATTCAGGGTCATAAGTGAATAGAAAGGTCCTTTGGACATTATCTTTGGCTTGTGAAATGAACAGCAAGTGGAGCCAGGCATGGTGACACATGCCTGTAATCCCAGCCACTTAGGAGGCTGAGACAGGAGTATCGCGAGTTCAAAGCCAGCCTCAGCAAAATCGAGGCGTTAAGCAACTCAGTGAGACCCTGACTCTAAATAACATACAAAATGGGGCTGGGGATGTGGCTCAGTGGTTGAGTACCCCTGAGTTCAATCCCTAGTAGCCCCCCACCCCACAAACAAAATGAGCAAGAAGTAGGACCAGCAACCATTGCACTGAGGGCATCTAGTCCTCTCCCACTTGCAGGGCTGCCAACCTAACCTTTGGGTACACCTTGCCACTCTCTTCATCCAGTAGGTATCATCCCTTGCTTTTCAGAAGGGCTCTCCCACTTGGGACTGATTCTCCAGGCTTGTTGACTTGCCACCTGGGCCTTGTCCTCCTGGGCTGGCCAGTGTGGGTGTTTGTCGAATCTCACAATGACCCAGCTTTTTTTCTTTTCTTTTCTTTTCTTTTCTTTCTTTCTTCTTGTTCTTTTTTTTTTCTTTTGTGGTGCTAGGGATTCACTTCAGAGCCTCGCACCTGCTAGGCAAGCACTGTACCATTGAGCGACACTGCCCAGCCTTGTGTTGGGCTTCAGAATGACCATTGCCAGCTCCAACCAACTCGAGGCCCCACTTCCTTCTCATTCCTCCTATCAATTCATGACAGGAAAGGAAGAGAATTATTTATGTGTGTTGGTTTTAATGGGCATAAATTATAAAGAGGCCTCATTTCTACCCTCAATAATTCTTTATTAAAAATAAATAAATGTTCTGGGTGTGTTGGAGCATGTCTGTAATCCCAGCAGCACAGGAGGCTGAAGCAGGAGGATCGTGAGTTCAAAGCCAGCCTCAGCAACTTAAGGAGGCCCTAAGCAACTCAGTGAGACCCTGTCTCTAAATAAAATATAAAAAGGGGCTGGAGATGTGGCTCAGTGGTTAAGCACTATTGGGCTCAATGCTCAGTACCAAAAATAGACAGATAGACAGATAGATAGATAGATAGATAGATAGATAGATAGATAGATAGATAGATAAAATACAGACAATGTCAGTGCCCACCTTGAGCTGATCTGGGATTTCTTTGAGTGAATGTGAAGGAGGGGGATGCCTGGAGGCTGGTGTGGCAACATCTTCATTTTAGCCTTAAGGAAAAATTTCTTTGGTTTGTGAGAAAGGATCAGGAAAACCCTTTAGCTGGGTGAGTGGTGTGCAGTCTAACCCCTTCTAAAACTTTGAGACCCAGTCAGGTGGCCCAAACTAGGATTAACCAAACCAAACAAGAGTTGTGTGGATAAAGACATGCTGTACAGGGAAAGCCACCTGCCGACACCTTCGTCCCCAAGAGCCTCTCACTGACCTTGTCCTTACACAACATTCCTTTCTTCCCTATGACTTATGCTTTGATCGTATTAGTTTTTTCTCATAAGGCAAAGTGAAAAATGTAGTCACCAACTTCACTAAAAAACAATTCTACATAGCTTGCTTTTTTTTTTTTTGAGAAAGATTTGAAAAGAAAACTTTAAAAAACTTTAAAAAAAACCACTTAATTGAAAAAAAAATTAAAAATCACTTGATTGCCTTTTCTCCTAAGAAAACTGACATATATTTTGGGAGGGTAAATTTTGGAACTGTTTCTCAGGAAAAAAAAATCACATTATTCAGCTGACAGACTTTGAAGGCTGGTTTCTCATGAACAATATGAAAAATTGGCTTGAACTGTGAAGCTGGTGAATTACTTTTTTTTTTTTCCCATAAGGTTTGAAATAAGTGGATAGGAGTGGAAAGAAGCTCTTTGCTGGATAATATCAAAATGTAATCATCTGTCATCTTTATGGGTTTTACCAGTGCCATCTCAAGATCTTGAGAATAACTTCCTCATGACGGAATAACAGAATGGTGGTAGTATTCCTTTCTGTACACTTTTACAAGTTCTGAGGGAAAAAAAAAATATTTCTTTTCCTCCTATTAAAAACTGTGATTGTATAATAATCTTGGGGAAATGTGGTTTTGAGAGCATTAAAAGGGAAAGGGAGCTGTGTTGCCCACAAACACCTTTTCTCTGCATGAATTGGAGCTGGTCACTTGGGCATGGAACCTGTTCCCCTGCCCCCAGGTTCACTCTCTGAGCTCCATTCTGCTCTGGGAACACAGCTGCTTCACCCAGTGCCCCAGCACTGCCCGCTCCACAGTTCAGACTCAAGGCCAGAAAACTTTCCTGGGGATGAGTAGGAGACAGACTGAACCCATCGATGTCAAGGCCCACTTTCCCACGGAGACCCAAGAATGGAAACCCTCAGGCTCCTAGCTTGTCTAGGTTGCCTACTGGGCCCTCCAGGGCCCGGGTCTCAGATGGGAGGTGAGTGCATACAGGGCTCAATTTTGGCAGACGTGTTCTGCCATCCAGGACCCTGGGGGATCCTGTGAGTTCAAGGTGCAAGGTCAGGGCTGGCCATGGGCTGAGCTGGAGGGAAGTGCTGCCAGGCAGCCTGCAACCTGATTGACAGCTCATCAGTTCCAGGACCAGCCTCTCTGAGCCTCATTTTCCTTAGCTATGAAGCAGAGATAATAATGCCTTCTTTGTGCTTATTTTGAGGATTAAACTAAATAATAAGTGTGAAATATTTTGCATACTTCCCAATTCATAATTGCAGAAGAGCATTTCCAGACTTTTCCCTGATTCCTGTAGATGTCCCCACTGTTAGCTGTCTTATATGGATCCTGTCTCCTTGGAGTGCAACATCTGTCCAACCCAGGCTGTGTCAGAATAGATATAGTGCACATTTGTAGGAAATGACAGAAGAGAACGACTACAAGCACTGTTTGAGAGACTAAATTGATAATGTCCAAGCACCCGGTATGTGTACTTCCAGGGTAAAAGCTCAGGCAGGACTTGGTCCAAATTCAAAACCTGTCAGGCTGGGGCTGGGGATGTGGCTCAAGTGGTAGCGCGCTCGCCTGGCATGTGTGCGGCCCAGGTTCGATCCTCAGCACCACATACAAACAATGATGTTGTGTCCACCGAAAACTAAAAAATAAATAAATATTTAAAAAAAAAAACACCTGTCAGGCTAAGGCAGATCACTTGACTCCACAGCTAGGCATATGATGACATCAAGAAAAGAGTATAGCACCCACACATTGCTGGTGGGACTGCAAGTTGGTGCAACCAATGTGGAAAGCAGTATGGAGACACCTCAGAAAACTTGGAATAGAACCACCATTTGACCCAGCTATCCCATTCCTTGGTTTATACTCAAAGGACTTAAAATCAGCATACTAGAGGGACACAGCCACATCAATTTTTATAGTAGCTCAATTCACAATAGCTAAGCTATGGAACCAACCTAGGTGCCCTTCAACAGATAAATGGATAAAGAAATTGTGGTGTATATGTACACAATGAAATATTACTTAGCCATACAGAAGAATGAAATTATAGCATTTGAAAGTAAATGGATGAAACTGGAAACTATCATGCTAAGTGAAATAAGCCAATCCCCAAAAATCAAAGGCTGAATGTTCTCTCTGATATGAAGATGCTAACACACAATAAGGAGGCAAGGAGGAAAAATAGAAGTTCATTGGATTAGAAAAAGGGGAATGAAAGGAAGGGGGGATGGGAATGGGAAAGACAGTAGAATGAATCAGACATAACTTTCCTATGTTCATATATGAATACACGACCAGTGAAACTCCACATCATGTACCACCACAAGAATGGGAGGTTATACTCCATGTATGTATTATATGCCCAAATACACTTTACTGTTGTTATGGTTTAGATGTAGTGTCCCCCAAAGACTCACATGTGGGACAATGCAAGAAGGTTTGGAGGAGAAATGATCAGATTCTAACCTTAACCTAATCAGTGAATTAATCCCTGAAGGGATTAACTGAGTGGCGGCTGGAGGCAGGTGGGGTGTGGCTGGAGGAAGTAATTAATTGGAGGTGTGCTTTTGGGATATATATTTTGTATTTGGAGAGTGGAGTCTCTCTCTGCTTACTTATCATCATATGAGCTGGTTCTCTTAGCCACACTCTTCCACCATGATGTTTTGCCTCACCTAGAGCCCTGGGGAATGGAGCTAGCCTTCTGTGGACTAAGACCTCTGAAACTGTGAGCCGTCGGATAAACTTTTCCTCCTCTATAATTGTTCTGGTAAGGTCTTTTAGTCATAGTAGCATAAAAGCTGACTAAAACAACTGTCATGTATATCTAAAAAGAGCAAGTAAAACTATTAAAAACAAAAAACAAAAGGCTACAGCCTCCAGTTCAGTCCTGAGCTTTGGAGTTGGGACATACAGTGAACTTACACACTTGCTCTTGGTGGCAGAAACAGGTACCAGTGTGCACAAGAAAGTGTGATAGGGTGACATTCTCCACTGGGGTCCTTGGCTCCCTCCTCATTATGTCTTCCCTCCTACAGCAACTCTCTCTTCTAAGCCATCAGATACACAGTGTCCTTTCCTTTCCCCAAATCCTATCCTGTGCTGAGAATTAGATGCTACAATTCAGTCAGTCCTCCGTATCTGTGGATTTTTGAATCCATGCATTCAACCACCTATGGATCAAAAGTATTTGAAAAAACATTCTGTCTGTGCTGAACATGTACAGACTATTTATTTGTTGTCCTTATTCTCTAGATGATAAGGTATAACATTGTATATTATAAATTATCTAGAAATTATAAATAACCTAGACATGATTGAAGTATACAGGATTCTATGCATCAATTATATGCAAATATCTTGTCCTTTTGTACAAGGGTTGGACTTTGGTATTCAAGAGAGTCCTGGAACCAGTCCCCTGTGGATATGGGGGACAATCGTGCTGTAAGTGAAGCCATACTGATCATGGTAGCTGTGGGTTTGGATGCACTTTTGGCTTTTGTTCCCATTCTGTCCCTTTCTACTCAGAGATCCTGCACCTGGACCCTGGGAATGGGAAAAGAATACTGGCTTGGGTCCTCAGGGTATCCCATGCCCCCAGCCATGTCTGGGCCCCAAAGTCAAGCTCCACAGATGGTTGATGCTTGGATGAATTAATGGAGAAGATCCTTGGTTTGTGAAGGAAGGAACAACATAGGGGCCTTGTTCTTCTGTGTGGAGAAAGTTCAGGGCTGAGCCAAGCCAACATGGGGCCTGGAGAGAGGCCTGCCAGATCTGGGCTCTGCTCAGTCCCCCAGGGCCCCAGGCCAGTCTTGTCCCTACAGCCATGATTGGCTTTCTCATCTGCAGCTACCTCAGGGCCCTTCTAGTAAGTCCCCTTGTTTGTTTAAAGCAGCTTGTGGTTGTATTTTCTGATGCTTTTCTCTGGAAAAATCCTGTGTGCTTTGATCTACTCCAAGGTCTTCCCTCCCTGGGGTAGATTTATTCAACTCACTGCTAAGTAACCCAACAGAGGAGAGTCCATCAGGTGTTTTTTTGTGAAGTACATTATTCCCTGAATGACATTCAGGAAGTAAGTAGGAAATTAAATTTGCTGTAAGATTATTGGTCTGTGTGTACTTTTTTGGTCTAAAATGTTCAAAGTGTCAGTAGTTGGCAGCTATGCTAAAGGCACTTTATTTTTTAAAAAGCAAAGACAATGGTAATTTAATTTTAGATCATTCCAGATGGAGTTCAAGTCAACATATAGATAACTAAAAACCTGCCAGAAATTAAATTCTGATTCTTGGGTGCCCATTTCGGGTTATGACCCAGGTTAGGGTCACTGAGGGTATCCAAAAGGGTTGTAAGGTTGTAATAATAATTTTTAAAAACACACAAAAATGTTATCTGTACTTCTGAATTACTTATTTATCAGGTTGGGGGAAAGAGAGAGTTTTCTAAAGGGAAGGGGTGCTGGGGAAGAAAGTGAGCTATAGAAGCCAGGTTAAGAGCAGCAGCAATGCCAGGACACTGGCTGGGGGCTGGGGCCTGAGAAAAACATGGGTCAGAGATGGGAGCTTTCACATGCTCATTGATTTGGAGCAGGGTAGAAAAAACAGGTTCTATCTCAGATTAGATTATTGTTGTTACAAGTTTTATCTTATTAGTGAAGCCAACCTTGAGCACAGAGTGAATTCTGGAGATGCCACAAGGATCAAGTATTTTCCATCCCCAATTCAGATTCTCAGCAGTAGAGGGAATAAATAATTCCACTTCACCCCAGCAGATCTCTACTTGGCAGGTGCCCACCAGTTATATGAAATTGGGTAGGGAGAAGTTTGTTCTTGGACTTTCTACAGATCTGACCAGAATTCCAGGGGCGTGTCCACAGATCTGTGGGAAATGGGTTTGTTGCTGAGTATTGGTAGGAATTGAGTTTAGATAACTCTCCCTATGCAGGATACAAACATTTAAAACACTCCAAGGTAGGCTGATGAGAAATCTGCATACTGCTGACTGAGGGAAAGAGAACAATATCTTGAAGATTAAAGAATGATCTTTTGTGGATTCTGGAAGAAACTTTAGAAAAATGGTAAGACATCAGCGATTGGATTAAAAACAAAGAAATGAAACAAAAAAAACATGGTCTCTAAAATAAAACACACAACGGAGCTATCAGGCTAAGATGGAGATTAGAACGAGAAGATAGTTACATATTTTCTTTAGGTTCCTATATCTTTTTCTACCTTATTTTAGCTGAATGGTTAGTTCTTTTATTTCCAATATTTTTTATTTTTGAATATATGTAGCTAAGATGAAGAAATTATCTGAGTACCAATTTATGGTGTTGTCTGCATTCTATTACTTTTGCTATTACAGCATTGGAAGAAATCTGAAATTTTGGATTTGACTTCCTCTTGTTTCTAAGCAAGTATTAAACACTTTCTAGATGAAGGGGATTTAAGAAATATTTTGAATGTTACTTTCTAGTTTTATTACATTATGATCAAGGAATGAGCCCTCTGTGATGTTTTACTTTTAGAATTTATGATGCTTTTTCCTTGAGGACCATTATATCATTTTTTGTAGATATTCTGTAGATTCTTGCCTATGACTCTGCCAGTTTGTGAGAGATTAGGCTAGTTTTTCACTATGACATTGAATCTGTTATTATTTCCTTATTCATATAAAATTTTTGCTGTTATTACTATTTAGATGCATAAAGATTTACTTTAAAAGTTTCTCTGCCACCTCTCAATGCAATCTTCCTTTATCTTATTTAACACTTTATGATACGAAACTTTTTATACCTGCTTTTATTTTGAAAGCATTTACCTGATATATTATTGTTTATTTATTTAATGTGGTACTCGGGACCTTATTATTTTTTATTTTTCTGAATAATTTTGTTTTAAATATCTTTCTTTTCTTTTTTTGGTACCTGGGATTAAACTCTGAGGGCATTCAACCACAGAGCCACATCCCCAGCTCTATTTTGTGTTTTACTTAGAGACAGGGTCTCATTGAGTTGCTTAGTGCCTCACCTTTGCTAAGACTGGCTTTGAACTTGCAATCCTCCTGTCTCAGCCTCCGGAGCAGCTGGGATTACAGGCATGCACCACCACGCCCGGCTAAATATTTTTCTTTCAACAGGAGAAAATTTGTAATGTGTTTAATTATGAAAAATTTCAAACATATACAAGAAAGGAGAACAATGAGTGTCAGTTGTCATTCTGCCTCCAGAATGATCAATTCTTACCAATTTGGATTATTTTGTAGCAATGCTTTTTAAAATTTGGCAGCAGAATGAATTTTTTTTGTTTCTATTTTCTTTTTTCTTTGCAGATGGGAATGATCCAGGAGAAAGAAAAAAATTGATGCTGACACTAAGAGTATTTTTTATATTATGCTTCTACTTAGGCATAATTTCCTGACAAATGCCTGAAGGACTAGTAATATTATCAATATATTTTTGGGCTTACCTATGACTTTTGTCTTATTGCTTTTTCATGTGCCCATATTTTCCTCTTTTGGATCTAGGATTTTGATCTTTTTTCCTACAAGTTATCTTCTAAATATTCCTACAGAAAAAGGTTCTTGATTGACAGTTTTCAGTGAACAATATTTTCCTTGTGAATAAAATTGCAGTTCAAAATAATTTTCCTTCCTAACTCCAGAGTTACTACTTTTTTTCTCTTGTTCTGGGGTTACTACTTCAGTGTAGGCCAGCTGTTTTTCTTTGTAGTTTCAGAGTGCTCATCATTTATTTACAAAGTTTTTTGTAACCTAGTAAAGCAACAAAGATGTTCTCAAAAATTTATAGTATGGCTGGGCATGGTGGCGCATGCCTGGAATCATAGTGGTTCAGGAGGCTGAGACAGGAGGATCAAGAGTTCAACACCAGCCTCAGCAAAAGTGAGGCGCTAAGCCACTCAGTGATACCCTGTCTCTAAATAAAATACAAAATAGGGCTGGGAATGTGGCTCTGTGGTTGAGTGCCCCTGAGTTCAACCCCTGGTATCCTATAAATACTTACTCTTGGATGTGTATCTGCCAACTGAGGCATGACTTAGCAACAGTTTGAAACTGAGGGATGCAGGTTCTCTAGGCTCTGCCCTACATGGGTTATTTGCTATGGAATGGCTCACTGCGGTGGGGAGAGCTTAAGCCCATGGTGGCTGAAGCAAATGTTTTCCTTCTACCTTTGTTCTTTTCCAACTTGGGAAGCATGTGTTTTTTCTCACTCTGAAATTCAGAAGAAATCTCTTTTGTAGTGATTGCTTTAAGCAGGAGTGGTGTCATGCTTTTTTAGTGTTGCTGTCATTGGCTAAGTATCTTGCAGAGAGAAAGGGAGGAATATGAAATCCCACTCCATCATTTCCTCCTTCAGGGTTTCCCTCTTCCCACTATGGCTTCAGAGGGTTTCGATACCTTCCTTCTCTTTAAAAATAACCTAATGTCCCTTCTGTCTCCTTTTTTTCTTTCTTTCTTTCTTTTTTTTTTTTTTTTTTAGAGTTTATCCTCTTTCCAATTGGCTGAGGCTGAAAACTTCTTGAAAATAACAGGACTGAAGTTATGTTTTTAGTTTTGGTACTGAGGGTGTGAGTAATTAAGAAAGAGAATACAACCTGGATTTCTTTTTAGTGATCTAGGGACAGTTTTTACTTTTTCCCTAGTAGAACATTGAAAGGAGACAGAACCGAGAGCTACAAAATGAGGCCTTGAGCCGAGAATAACAATGACTTTGTTGCATTGTCCACTCCACGCTCAGTGCTGCCCATTCCAGGATCCATTCTGCTGTTTTCATAACACTAAATGATTTCACATCTGCAAGTAATTAGTTGCAAAATACTCTATCTTGGGACTGTGGGCTGGAGAAGGGTTGGGCAATAGGAGTTCCCACTGTGGTCTAACAATGTGTAAATCATGTATTCCTTCTGCCTTTGTCTACACAGGCAACTACAGATACATTGCATGAATGTAGGCTGGTCCTGCGCAATTGACCGTGGCTCTTTGAGAAGTTTATCGTCAACACTAGGCAGCATCAACAACAGCTCATGGGACCCCACATGTGATAACACTCACTCCCAATGCTGTCTTGATTCTTTTTCACAACAACCCTGAAAGATAGGAGAAGTTAAGATTTTTACCTGGCAAGTGAGGAACCTGTGGCTATAGGTGGCATGATTTGTTTTTTGGGTAAAGATTTTATTAACAATTCACTAACTGTAATAACACATGTGCAGAGAAATTAAAAATAAATGAATTATTCCAAAGAATATAGGCCTGTAATCAGTACTCTGGTCAAGAAACAGAACAGTATCTGTACTTCCTTCCAGTCACCCAATCCCAAGGGGAACCACCATTCTGATTCCTAAATAGGCTACAGGAATATTCAAATTAATTTTGTAGGGTTCCTGAGCCAGGATCTTGCAATGCAAGGATGTGTTGTCCATGTCAGCGTGCTGTGTTTAGAGTTACATCTTTACATGGTAAAATGTACTGCACATGAGGAAATGATAAAGGAATGAAGATTATCCGACTTGAAGAAAGCTCATCCACGTTGGACTTCATAGCTGGCACGATTGCATGAAGGATGAATGTGTGACCATCCTTGGTAGTTTTATTCATTTCTATTAAGAACTGAAAAAACTCAGTTCACTGAGAGGAAAAAAAACTTTTTTTCTTTCTCAGGACTTTGTGGACAAGGAGGAATCCTTTTCCTTCTATGGACCTTTTGAAATTGCGACTGTAAATGCTAATTCCAAGATGACTTCAGTTCAGGCAAGGAATGGACAGTGTGATTTTTCTGAAGAACTTCCTTCTTTCTCTTTGTCTGGCTGAATATTTGTTAGTTTCCAAGGGAGGATCCACATTCTATTCTTTTTTTTTTAAGAGAGAGAGAGAGAGAGAAAATCTTTTTTGTAGATGGACACAACACAATGCCTTTATTTTTATGTGGTGCTGAGGATCAAACCCGGGTCCCACTCGTGCTAAGCGAGCGCTCTACTGCTGAGCCACAATCCCAGCCCAACATTCTATTCTTTTAAGGGAAATGATCATTTGCAGGAGAGGGAGGCTGGGGTATAATTTCCCCCCTCTCTTGGGGAGATTGTCCTCAGAGATGAAGTCTTTCTGAATGTGCTGCATCTCCTGAGGGTGGGCACAGCCAAAGATTGACAGGACTCACTCAAGTTGGTGTCCCTCAAAGATGAATTCTGGAAGCTTTCTCTCCATTAAATATCCTTGAGTTTTTCCCTATTCTCTGGAGACTTGGAAACCAATGGGCAACTAGTGACTTGTATTTGAAATGTTTTGGGGCTTGTGCTCATGGAAGTATAGAGAATAAGACTGTGACTAGGTGCCATGCTATTGTAGATGGACCTGTGTTGCCCAAGCCCTGTCTCTGGTTTCTCTATACAAGGACACTGCCCACTTTGAGCTCCCTATTTGTTTTAGAAGGACTTGACTATCTTCTTAAAAAAAATGTCAAATAGATTAAATTGGAGTGTAGGTCAGAATCGTTTTAAAAGTCGGTGATTTTTCCTTTAAAAAATTGTTGACAGGGCTGGGGATGTGGCTCAAGTGGTAGCGCGCTCTCTTGGCATGCGCGCGGCCCTGGGTTTGATCCTCAGCACCACATACAAATAAAGATGTTGTGTCCACCAAAAAAAAAAAAACTATAAAATAAATATTTTAAAAAATTTTCTCTCTCTCTCTTTAAAAAAAATTGTTGACAGTCTTCTCTAGACATATACTTGTGCAGAGAGAGGCCATTTTGTTCATTCTCACTTCTATCCTGCAGATACATAAAAAATGTGCATTACAAATGAAATCTGCTGTGTGGCATTCTGAGGTGGGTTCTGAAATGGGTGGACATAAGGAGAAGGACACATTTATTACTCAAATTACACTTTGTATTGTAAATAATGATGCCCAAGTTTGAAAAGGAACAGAGTAGGTCCTGATGCTGGTGCTGACCTCCTTGGTCCTTTGTCCCTATATTCCTGGATCTGGCATATCCTCACTAATGTGAGAATACAACACAGAGATAGTGGGCATGCATAGACTCAGATTTAACAATTAGTTACATGGGCCATACTGCTAAACATTTTTTAAAGGTAAAATATCCATACATTTATTTATTTTTTAAATTAATTTTTAAAAATTTATATGTCAGTGGAATGCATTACAATTCTTATTACACGTATAGAGCACAATTTTTCATTATCTCTGGTTGTATACAAAGTATATTCACACCAATTCGTGTCTTCATACATGTACTTTGGATAATGATGTCCATCACATTCCACCATCATTTCTAACCCCATGCCCCCTCCCTTCCCCTCCCACCCCTCTGCCCTATCTAGAGTTATCTATTCCTCCCATGCTCCCCCTCCCTAACCCACTAGGAAATCAGCCTCCTTGTATCAAAGAAAACATTCAGCATTTGGTTTTTTGGGATTGGCTAACTTCAAATTAGCATTATCTCCTCCAACTCCATCCATTTACCTGCAAACGCCATGATTTTATTCTCTTTTATTGCTGAATAAAATTACATTTTTTAATAAGCCATTATTTAATCAACATGAAAATGTCACTTATCTCTCTAAAGGGAAATATTTAGAAGGCAGACCTCCCCTGTCATGAGGTGTACATAGAAATGCAGTGAAGTTTCCATTTGGGAGGGGCCTGCCTCAAGCCCTTTCTGAATGATAGGACATGGAAACTTGATGCAGTGTAACACCTGAGATCATCCACACGCCCCTACGTCCCTGAAGAGGAAAAAGAGATTTAAACTTTAAAAATATTTATTTATAACATTTGAATTATAAAAGTTAATTTGCTATGATATTAAAAAAATAGAAAAGAAAAATAGCTAAAATAACCAAATAAATAACCAAACCTCCTGAATTTGATGACTCTTGCCTGAAACAAAACATTTTTAATTGAAGCATGATTCACATACAGGAAAACGAAACTGTACATCGACAGCCCTCTGAGTTTTCCTCTAGTGACCATCTCTGTGGGACCTGCATCCATGTCAGTCAAGAAAGATGACTTTGTCTGCCCCCAAGATGATGCCCACTTCTTGCACGACTCTCCCTATACATCCCTTGGGTGATTGTTAGCCTGGCTTCTCTTCTGACATCTTTGAATCATTTTTGTCTCTTTTTTATTTTTCCATTTTTTTTTAAATCAAACTTGCAGGACAACTGAAAGAATAGAAAAATGAACTTTCATATCCTTTGCCCAGGTTTGCTGATTGCTAATGTTTTGCCATTATTGTCAGATTTCTCTGAACCATTCTGAAATTGTGGACATCATCTTTTACCCTGTACTACTTTCTCAGATACCACCTAAAAAATTCTCCTGTGTAACCCCAAACCATTATCACTCTCCCAAAATTAAATCTTGGTAAAGTAATGTCATCTAATTGCAGTCACATCCAATTTCCTCAATGGTTCCAATCATTTTATAGTTTTAAAATCCATGGTATAATCAATTGCCACCTCCTATATTTTGATTGTTTTGCTTCTTTTGTGTCTCTCTTAATATGGAATTATTTTTCTGCTCTCATGTTGCAAAAAAAAAAATGATATTGGCATTTTTTTATGTTCAGGCCACTTGTGTAAAATGGTCCCTCAACTTGAATTTGTCTGATTCTTTCTGAATGATTCAATTCTGATTAAATGTTTTTGGCAAAAATATTGCACGATGTGTTAGATTTCTAAGTCAGAGTGCTTTTTGCCCTCACATCTCTGATGCTTGCTTTTTAATTAACTTTGGGGTATTAACATCTTGTGCTTTCTTTGTGTTTAGGGAGTGAGACAATTCATCAGATAAAGGTTTGGATTTTTGTGCTGTTTACTTCTTATAGCCCCTTTGTATGGATAGTGTGCTGTTTGTTCCTCATTTTTTAAAAATATTTTTTAATTGTCAATGAACCTTTATCTTATTTATTTATATGTAGTGCTGGGGATTGAACCCAGTGCCTCACACATGCTAGGCAAGCGCTCCACCACTGAGCCACAACCCAGCCCCGTTAGTCATTTTGAGATGTTTTTTTTCCCCCTGAACCAGCAATAACTGTCTCATACAGACAGAGGCAAGGGGTAAGGGTTGGGGTAGTGCTGGGGATTTCTTAATTCAAGAGCTTCCTCCTCTCTTTGTTGACAAAGCACAGTTTCATTAAAAATTGGCGCCTTTGGGAGTTGGTAGTATGTCTTCTGATTTTGTGATTATCTTGTTTTCCCATACTCTTGGTGTCGTCTTTTCTTATTTTTCTTCACCATCACCTTGGAAGGCCACCCTCTCCAGGTGGCTCCTGCTGCAGAGCTGATGCCTTCTCAAGGGTCCCACACATATAGTCCTGGAGACATTCCCCTCTTCCCTTGCTGGTCTTCGCTAACCATTGCTCCACCTGCCAGTTCTCAAACCTAAGCTAAGGATTTTCCTATTCAGGATAGACATTCTCTTTGGGGTTATTTTCTTGGTTTCTCCACACCAAGCCCTCTATTTTTCTTTCTTCTTGTCTGAACTGGTTCTGACTTTAGTCATTTATTTACCTGTTTGGATATAATTTGAAATCCTAGTTGTGCTCTACTCATGGTTTTGCTGCTCATCTTGTCCACCTGTATGGTTTTCTGGAATATTTATGGAGAGATTCATCATGTAGAATATTTATTTCCTTCTGAATTTTATTTCCTTTCCATCTTTTGTCTGTGCATCATTTTACATAGTTGTCATCATGGGTCTACTCAATTTTGTTTCTTGTTAACTTAATATCACTTTAATTTTCCCAATTTCCTTCATTATGTTATCATTATTTGTCAATGGGCCTATAATATTTTGCCAAGTGGCTGTGCCATGCTGAATTTTATTACTTTTCTATTGCTGGAGATTTACATTGGAAAAGGGAGGTTACAAGTGTGTTTGGCATGAGCAGGTTTAGCTCAGGCCACTTTGAAGGATGAGTACTTGGCTCAGAAGAGGCATATAATAAATCTTCATAGAATCAATGATTCAAAACAAAAATAAAATTGGATAAAATTGCTCAAATGTGAGGAAAATCAAAAAATCTTTTAAAATGTTCGGTTAGAAGACATAAATCCCATATTTTAAAGGAATTTCATTAACGGTTTAGGACTTCAATTGGAGCATGCCAGAAATAAATAGGCTGGGGTTATCAGACTGAAAAAAATACTTGATAATTAAGTGTTTGGGAGAGTCAAATGCAATGGCTGTGCCCTGGGTATGGGTCATAAAAAAAGACTTCACATCCCAGGCTATCCTGTTTGGGCTGACTCTTGGGATAAATAATCACGTGACCTTGCTGTTCTCTCACCGTTGCGTGGTAGTGATGATTGAACCAGAGAAATGAATGGGGCTTGCGGCTCTGGATGTAGTCAGTCCCCATAAATCATTTCTTCCATTGTCTGGATACATTTGGGCATCCACAGTAGTTTATTTCCAAAGTATATAAAGAAGCAGAGGCCAAGGGTGTAATCTTGGAGCTATTTAAATAGAGTGGTTCCAGTCAAGACAAGCAGCTGTTCCCAATTATTAGTCCATATATTCTAGGTGCCAGGGAAAACCCACAAGGGTGTCACTAAATTGAATTTTAAAGGGACCTCCTGTTCAGATGAAAATCTCCTAGCTGTTGTTTTTTTCCCCAAAGACTGGTCTCCTACTGAACAAGTTAGCAACACTCTTGTTATGAATGAATCATTGCTACTGCCTATGGAGGAAATCAGACTTATTCCATAGGGTTTTCAGGGAACGTGAATTTACCTTTTTGGGAAACCTTTGTAAACGCCGTTAGGCTCAAAGGACAAGTCAGAAATCTGCAAAAGGAGTGAAACTCTAATGATGGGGAGTGGTTTTAATATTTTAGATTTATGTGTGTTGTGTCAAAACACGATTTCAAGGTGTCCCTGATTCTTTGCCTATCTCTGGTGGGACCCTACAGGAAGACAGGACCGGTGGCTCATTTCTACTTAAGAGAAGCAGATCTCTCTCAAGCTTATTAGGAGTTAGCTGACTAGTTTATGCCAGAGAAGTCCCTAAAAAACATGGGTCCCAGAGAATAACAAGGCATTCTTTCCACACAAAATCTTACTAGGGAATACCTTAGTGTCTCTTCCACCTAATCCCATTAACTTCAGCAATAAAGAGCACATTGCCTGGGATTACATCACTTATTATGTAGCATGATCTCAGACAATTGGTTAACCTTTTTTTTTTTAATCTCCACTTTTGTATCTATAAAATGGAGATAATAAACTACTAACTTAATAAGGTCGCTGTGAGAATTTAATGAGGTTATCCATTTAAAGTGCTTGCCAAATGTTTATGACCCAGTTTTCCTCCTCTGCATTACCACTGGCCCTAGTTGTCCCTCACAAGGGATACATACATGAAATTAAAATAGGGTGTTTATTTATCGGACTGTCTTTGTTGGTATTATCCATTTGCTGAACTATTTAAATTATTCAAGGCAAACCATTTTCCTTTTTCCTCTCTCCACGTGTGTAGAGATTTCAGGGATGTCTGAGCAGCTGTTTCACAATGCATAAAGCCAAGGGTATCTATCCTTTGTTAGGCTAATGGAAACATCTCCTGGGGTCACTGGCCCAGCTGGAATGTCACCACACAGAGGTTTCGAAAGCGACCTTGGGTCAGTGAAAAATTCCTCATTGGACATACTTTCCCTTGGTGATTTCGGGAACCGAAGCTCAAGAATAACACATTCGGTGCATGTCCCTGTGGAACATAAAAGCGATGTATATAATTCTATATGCCCTGGAGAGATATAGCCATTGAATATGTATTTCACAAATATGAAAAAGGCCCATTTAATTAGTTGTCAGGGCTAGTGAGTTTATGTCTTAAAGCACATATGAAAGCGCTTTGAACGGCAGCACAGAGAGTTTATTTAGTTGTTCTGTTTTACTGCGGTGAGGTGCCAAGCCGGCTCCAGAGAAATCTTGCCATGTGGTGCCTAGGAGTCTAAGTCCCAAATTGAAAGCCTCGGCCGCTCTCTGTCCTTCCCCTGTCAAGAGTAAGAAAGCAACCTCAGGAGAAGCGGGCCTTTTATTTCACACAAATGAATTCTTAATAGTTGATGTTTATGATTGTTTTTACATACAGTTTTTATGGCTTATTTTACGTCTATGAGTTTCCTAGATTATGTGTCCCTGAGTTCACTGTTTCCCTTTTATTCCCTCAGACCTAACTGCGTTTGATATGCTGCATTTGATATGCTATCTTTTATTATGCAGAAGCCCTTTGATCTCTGCAGAGGAAAGGCGCCACATAAATGCAGAAATCCATTATAATCATACAGAAGAGTGGCTTTATGGGCCGAGTCCAGCTTTGCCACGCTGTTGGATGGAAAAGCGTAGGAGGCTGTGGAATGCTAATGCCGAAGCCTCTATGCTGGTAGGTGGGCCTGAGTCAAGACATTTGTGTTTCAAGTGTGCTTTCCACCCACGTAAACAACCACACAGAAAAAGAGGCACACAGCTAGGTACAGTGGCACTTACTCACCTATAAGTCCAGCTATTCGGGAGGCTGAGGCATGAGGATTGAGAGGTTGAGGTCAGTATCTGCAACTTAGTGAGACCTTGTCTCAAAATAAGATGAAAAAGGTATCTCAGCCATGAGCCTGCAGTGGGTGAGGGAAGGATAATACTTTTTCTGTCCTACATGCAAGAGAATGGGTGCAATCCCCAGTATCTCACACACATACCACATGCACAAATTGTAAGCATTCACTTTGGTGGATTTCAGCGTATGGAATACCCCCATGGATCCGGCACTCAGATGAATAGAAGGTTGAAGCATCTCTCATGTCCCTGCCCACTCTCCACACCCCTCCAAGGTCTCCACTGTCCTAACTTCTATCACCAGAGATTACTTCTGTTTGAAGCTGACTTGATATGGCTCAAGTCAGAGCATAGACTATTCAGGGCCTGGTTTCTTATTCTCAGCAGAGGGTTGGTAAGATTCATCCTTGTAGCTGTTCTTCAGGTCTGTTTGTTGTATAAGATTTGATTGTCCAAAGGTACTACTATATACCCATTCCACCATGGAAAGACATTTGAATTGTTTCCAATTTTCTGCACTACATGGGTCTACTAAATATTCCTATATATGCCTTGTGGTTGACATATGTACTATGTATGTTGGATGTGAACATAGGTGTGGATTCATGGGTCATGAAGTATATATATACATTTCTGGGGTTTGGTGAATGTTTCAAACACATTTCTAAAGTGGTTGTATCATTTATTTACTCCCATCAGTTGTGTATAAGTCCTCAGGTGGCTTCATATTCTTACTGTGGTGTACCAGATTATGCCTCCCTCCAAAATATTTTTCTTTGGCTTATAGATTTTTATTGAGAAAAAGCAAATACAGGAAAACCTCTAAAAACAGGGCACATGTTTTCCTGTTGTAAAGGAAATTTCTGTTTGAAGAGATGTCTCCTCCCATACCAGGAAGAGAACTTACTAACTTATCAATCATGAGAGTGTCAGTTTAAATCTATTCAACACAACCGGTCACCTGCTCATAACTTTCTGTCCCCACCCAGATGCCCCAAACCTCTTTTTCCTTTGTTTTATCCCAAGATAGTATAGAAACCCAAGTTTCAACCACTCTTTTGGGTAACTCACCACTGGACACCCCCATGTGCAAACTCCATGTAATTGTTAATCAACCTGGTTTTCTCTTGTTAATCTGCGCTTGGCCACTCTAAGGTACTGGGCCCCAGGTGGAGAATCTCAGCTGGGTTAAAAAAGATCATTTTTCCTCCCCTGGGTTGCCAACTTTGTCATTGCCAGTGTTTTACTTTGCCATTCTCTGCATGTAGGAGAGAAAAAGTAATATCCTTCCCTCACCCACTGCAGGACTCATGGCTGAGATACCTGTAACAAAAGGCAGATTAATAAGAGGCAAGATTGACAAATAAAATTTATGTAAGTTTTGTGCAACACAGGAAACTTCAGAATAAAGATCCAAGGACACAGGGAAAAGTATGTTTTTGTGGACAGTTGTGCAGAAGAGTGACTGGGGAACAGGAGAGTGTGATTCCACGGGAATAAACAGGGCAGGGGGCTCCACAAGGGCTGTTTGCTTAGATTCTTCTATGTCTCTGTGTCTTCATTCCTTTCCTCTGGACTTGGAAAGGACTTCTCTGGAATGAGAGTCTAATGTTCTACATTAAAGGGAGGTCAGAGGATTCCTTTGTGGTCTGTTTCTGGGGAGACCGTTGGAGATCTTCCTGCTTCTGCTGTTTTCTCAAATACCAAGGTGTCCTATTTGGGGATCAAGTGATTGAATCCTACAGTGGAATCTCATGTGTTTTAATTTTTTCTCTCCCAGTAACTAATGATGCTGGGCAACTTTATTCATTTATTTATTTATTTATCTATTCATTCATTCATTCATTTAGTACCAAGGGCATTTAACTCCTGAGCCACATTCCCCAGCCAATTTTTATATTTTATTTAGAGACATGGTCTTGGTAAATTTCTTAGAGCCTTGCTAAGTTGCTGAGGCTGGCTTTGAACTCATAATCCTCTTGTCTCAGCCTCCTGAGCTGCTGGGATTACAGGTGTGTGCCACCTCACCCTTTACATAGGTTTAGTGGCTATTTGTGTATTCTCTTGGGAAGCGTCTGCTTAAGTTTCTCTCTTACTGTCAAGTTGCCTTGTTCTCATTGGGAGTTCTTTATTTATTCTGGTTATGAGTCCTTTGTCAGATATGATGTATGTATCACAAACATCTCCATCCATTCTGTGGAGAAGGTTTCACTTTCTTCACACTGTCTTTTGATAACAAAAGTTCTTAATTTTAACATGTTCCAATTTATACATATATGTATATATGATATAATATATATTATATATATATAATATTTATTTATTTATCCTAAGAGAAAAATTAATGCTTGTAATCTAAGAAATCTTAGTCTTGGAGCTATTTACATATATTTCCTTCTAGAAGAGCTATTGTTTTATACTTTTATTTTGTTTTATATTTAAGTTTAAATATCATTTGTAATTGATTTTTTCATGTACAGTTTGAGGTGTGGGGGGAGCGTCAAGGTATGCATTTGTTTTCTATACAGATTCGCCATTGCTCCAACAACATTCCCTGGGAAGGTCACACTTTCTTCACTGAAAACAAGTTCAAGGTTTAAATTCACAACAAGAGGTGCAGGTTTTCATACTGTCATGCATAGGAATTGACATGAAATATGTTTGAAATGTACATACCTCAGTTGGTCCCAGAGACCCTGACTGCTGCAGATGGGGCTCATGACTGGGGACTGACCCCTACCCTGAGAACTGACCTGAGCTAATCAGACTCTGCATCCCGCTATCTTGTTTATCTCTATATGGGCACTTGTATTTCATAGATTACAGTGGCAGGGATGATCCATTAACAAGTTAATTTTTAGGGATCCTATTTATTAACTCTAATGTTTTGTTTGATTAACAATCTCTCCCACCATTAGTCATTCATTGGTACCTAACTATTAAGGGTCATTGATCTGAATGTTATCTGGGCATTCAACCCCTGCTCCTGATACTTCAGAAAGTTCACTGCGACGAAGTGTATCTCCTAATAGAGCCTAACCCAATTATCTTATTGTCTTTCTGTTAGAATCTGTTACACTCAGCTTTTAGTAAATACCTACTATTTGTAAAAAGTGTCCTAGAATCCACTTTAGATCCTAAAGGTTCTTATGGTCCCTGGGGGGAGTGTTGGGCTGACTATCTTTTAACGGATGAACACAATGAACTGTGATATTTGCCATACATGGGAGTAGGGTAAGGTTGCTCAGAGGAGAAAGCAACCTCCCCTCCCTGTGGGATAGAGAAGCCTTGCCAATTATGGGTGAGCTGGGTTCTGAAGAAAGAAGTTTGCTTGCTGATAACTAGGTGAGGACATTGAGGTAGAGGAAAGGGAATGAAATCCCTTGGCACGGTCGAGGTGCTGCAGATAGTTCTGCATGTGTGCAGTCCTTCAGTATCTTAAAAGCCTGTATAAATTGTGTGGCAGGAACACTGCACCACTGACTTTCAAACAAAGCCAACCTCAACTTCCAGACAAAATTTCTACTTAGTGAAATTTGGAGTGAGGTAGGGTTAGCCCATTGTCCTGCAAAAAAAAAAAAAAAAAAAAAAAATCCCTTTTGCCTCAGAGAATCCATGTTGACCGACATGGTAGACCTTGACAGTGGGCTTTCTGTATCCATGGATTTTGCATTTTTATATTCAACCAACTACATATTGAAATATTAGAAAAAAAGTTGCATCTATATTGAACACATGTAGACTTTTTCTTTGTCATTATTCACTAAATAATACAGTACAGAACTATTTACATAGCATTTGCATTATATTATGTATTGCAAGTAATCTTGGGATGATTTATAGTATAAGAGATGATATTGCACAGATTTTATGTAAATACTATGCCATTTTATACAATGGACTTGAGCATCCTTAGATTTTTTGTTATCTTCGGAGGTCCTGGAACCAATCCCCCAAATATATTGAGGGACAATTGTATACTTCATTGCTCAGTGCTTGCTGCCGTTTCTTTGCCGGCCAGATGACACCCCCAACAAGAAGCAGGCTGGTACCCACACCCTGATCTTGTGCTGTCTGATGGGGAAAGATGCGGCTGCCTCTGTACCACAGATAATAAAAAGGGAGAAACCTGTTAATTCAGTTTTTTAAAAAATTCGAAGTCATAAATATCCCAAACTGAAAGCAAACCCTTGAAAGGCCATTTTAAAATTGGAGGTAATTAATTCCTCATGCAACGTGCTGAAATTCAACCCAGACGTGCTTTTTTTGTGTGTTTCTTTCAGACAGTTTACAGTCCGGTGGAAAGTAAAACCATGCAATCCCTTGGCATGGTACAGTTTTACTGTGTGTCTCTTTTTATTATTTTGGTCATTTTGATCATTTTTTACGTGAACATGCAATAATGAATTCAGCTCCTCTTGTCCATGAGATTTATTTTACCCTGAGGATATTTCTTCCCTCTACGAGTAGTGGAATTGTTAGTGAATTTCTCAATAACAAAAAAGATCTCTGGATCAGAGAATTGAAGGTAAACACTGATGTGAATCTGAAATTCTGATATTTTTCAAAATCCAGAGTAAAAAAAGCTGCTCTTTAGCTAAATCAGATTTAAGTTCAAATTTAGCAAAATAAGGTTTAAGTTCCATATCCAGAGAGTCCTAAACCTCTAAAGTGTCCTGACCGCGAAGGGTCTTGCTCTTAAACTGTCTTATCGAGTCAGGACAAAAATCTCTTAAATTCCCAAATGCGTTCTCCACATTCACGGTTCTACACCCAGCCTGGCATGTCCTTACTGCCCTTCTCTCTTTGTCAGGGATCTGTCCACTGTGACACAGACGCACAGGAGCAAGTAGAGTTTCTTTCTCTATTTTTAACTGTCTTGTGATCTGTAGAAGTCTCTGTCCTACTAGGCAGGTGGGAGAGAAGAAAGCAATCACTTTTTACCACCCACTTTAAATCTTAGACTCAGTGCTGATTTAAAGGCCTCTCTAGATAAACGCATCTTTGGAGGTGACTGCTCAACCTCCCCACCCCATTTCTAGCCGCTTTCCTTGTCCCTGGTTAGACAGTGGTAGGTGTGTGGAGCAGGCTGTGCTTGCTCCCTTGGGCTTGTCCCTCCACCTGCATCAAGATGGCACCTGGATCTCTGGATGGACTCGGGTCCCTGGCTGGTCCCAGCTGCACTGTGGCTGCTGTCATTTCCAGGCAGCCTTGCCTCCTGTGTTTCATGGATCTCTTTTCCTGATGTCTGCAGCTGATAACCACCTCACCTAGTCTTTCTTGGCTTGGTGGCTCCTCTGCTGATGTGACCTCCCTTTGGTCTTGCACTCTGCTTAGGCTCTGGCAGGAGGTCCGTGTGTGGCCTTTGGGGTCTCAGGGCAGTCCTGCTGGTCCTCAGCCTGGCCCTGAGGGAGGCGCTGCAATTGACATCAGCCCTTCCTACCTGACTCTGCCCTCTGCCCTCTTAACTCTGCCGTGGTGTCTCCTGACTCAGTCATTTCTGATTCCCCATTACCTAGCAGAATGCCTGCCACTGTGCTCACAGAGATGATCTGGATATGGAACTGATGGTGAATTTCTTTTGGTGAGTTAGTCCACTCTTGAATTGGCAAATAGATGCTAAGGACCACAATTTCCCCAACATTTTATAGAATTGATTATTGACACATCTAAAGACAAAGGAATCCTCTGGTCCCCAAAACCTGGCTCTTGGTGTTGTCTGAATCCTCCTAAAATCTCAAATTTCTCTAATAAAAACTTAATAAGTCTAAAATGCTGGCATGCTGATACCTGAATTTTATGGAACAAAAAAAGGAAAGACAGAGTAAAGTAAGAAAGAAAGAGATGAAGAGGAAGGAGAGGAGAAGAGAGGGAGAAGGAAGAAAAGTCCTTCAGGGATTGCTGGAGCGTGTAGTTTTGTTTGAATATATTTGGTGAGAAAGAGAAATGAGAGTTGTGATTTACCTATTTCTGATTTTTTTCTCCTTTGCTGTTGATTCAATCTGGTCACCTGTAGAAAGAGTTCCATACAGCACTGCTGCGTGGGGAAATGCCCAGTTTGATAGCCAAGTTAAGGGGTTATCTAGAGAGCTGGAGCAGGAAGTTGCAGAGGCTCTTGGGAAATGAACTTTCTCCTGCTGAGTGGTGGAGGGGTGGGTGGAGAGGTGTGATATCTTTCCTCACCCATTATAAAGGTCATGGCCGGCGCTCCTGTAACAAAGAACAGGTTACCAGGAGAAAAGCATAACGTATTTATTTAATGGAAGTTTTATGTGACAGGAGAGCCTTTGGAAATAAAGACCCGAAGATCTAGGGAAAACTGTTTTTATGCTTAGGGTTGATGAATAGCCATGTAGAAATGAGACTGGACCAGAGGGTCTGATCCAATGGTAATAGACTGAGAGGAGAATCCAGCAAGGCCTGTCTGTCCAGATTCTTCTCAGCCTCTGCACAGTGTTCCTTCTCCCAGAGTGAGTCTCTTCAAGGAAAAGGGAGAAGGGAGAGAGTGACTTTTCAGATTTTATTGTTTACTTGGGGAAAGGGGTTCTAGTTTCTAGGACCTATCTATCTCAGGGAGATATTCTCTAAGAATTCTCCAATTCTGCTATGACTTGCTTTGGGGGAAAAAGAGGGCAGGAGACCAGAGGATGGGAGATGGTCTGAAGGACCTTGCTCTGAGGAATTTCCATGGTCCTTTAATTGAAAGTACTTGGCCTGTCAAGGCGCAGTATCTTGAGGTACCATGTTCTGACCTCCTGTGGCTAGTTGCTAAGGTTAGATTGAAGTGACACCTGGAGATGTGGGAGTGTAGGCTAACTAATTCAGAAATACTTCTCGAGGGACTTGTGTGTGCCAGGCACTATTTCAGTCCCCGAAGAAGGGTTCAGGGAGAATGATCACTTAAGGCACACAGGATGACTGTATAAGCCGGTTTTCTGCTGCTGTAACAGTGTACCTCAAAGCAGGTAATTTATAAAGAAAAGAAATTTACTTCTCATAGTTCTGGAGGCTGAGAAGTCCAATATTGAAGTGTCAGCATCTGGTGAGGACCTTTTTACTGTGTCATTCCATGGCAGAAACAGCATGATAACTACTATACTCCCAACATGACGAATGAATCCATTCATCTGGGCAGAGACCCCATAACCTAATCATCTCTCTAGGTCTTGACTCCCAATCATTGTGGCAATTAAATGTCAACACAAAATTTAATTTTGAAGGGGACTTAAAATGATAGCAATTTCACAGAGAGATTGGAATGGGGGAAGGACGAAACAACTCCCAAGTATTTGCTAAGAGTCCTTGCTAGAGTTTGGATATGAAATGCTCCCCAAAGGCCCACAAAGGCTTGATCATCGGTCTGTGGTGCTATTGGGAGGTGGTGTGACCTTTAGGAAGTAGGGCTCAATTAGAGGAAGTTACATCACTGGGGTGTGCCCTTGGAGAGGATACTGGGACTTTGGTCCCTTCCTGCTTTTCTCTACTACTTGGCTACAGTGAGGTGAATAGTCATCTTCAACCTGGTGCTCCTACCATGATGCACTGTATCACCACAGATCCAAAGGAACAGGGCCATCTGGCCACAAACTGAAACTTCTGAAACCATGAGCCAAATTAACCTTTTCCCCCTTATAAGTTGATTGATCTTAGGTATTTTATCACAGCAATGGAAAGCTAGCATAGGCCCATGCTTTGAACTTGGAACCCTGTCAAGAGGTACTCCTATGGTATAGAAGGCAGGAGTCAAAGTGCATTGGTAACACCACGCGTGTATTGCCAAATGTTTATTTTTATGGAGATTTCCCTTAGAAGTTTCATTGCCTGGCATTCTTTGTCAAGAAAGTGTACTCTTTTCATTTAGTGATTTCCTTCTAACTTAAATCTGTGGGTTGTTTGTTTTAGCATTTTGAAGCACAATCCTAGTTATAAAACCAATATTGAAATTAGAAATGGATCTGGAAGAATCTTTTTGAATTTATATGCTCTGTCACTTTTAAATTTGTGTTAATTACTAGTCAGGGAGGTGAAGCACAATTTATCATCATCATTGAAATTTGAGACTTGCCTCGAACATTCAAAATAATGTTCAAAATTAATGAAGTCCTCTCTTAGCCACAGTGTCTTCCTAACTGCTTTAAAGGTGTTTAATTTTTACGAATGAAACTTTCCCCTGGATTTTATAGCACACTAAGTGGCTTTAAATATGAATACTTTTGTTCTTTTTTTCAGCATAGAATTTCAAAGTTTATAGTAAGCTGAGTTTTTAACTTCCAATCTTTGTGTGTTTTAACTTTTATATTGTAGTGAAGCAGAAAAATAGAAACATTTGTGTTCAATTTTCTTCCTGTGCATAATATATATCCCCACATTATTCCCATTCAGAGTGGTGATTCTGATTGGAAGCTCACCTGTATGTGTTAGTGCCTTTTGAAGAAGAAAACGAAATGCTGTGAAGATGGGGGTGGGGGGAGATAGGATCTTTTTTATGGGACAGGAGTGTAGGTGGTCTAGTCTGCTTCACTGTTGGTGCACTGATAAAAAGAAGTCGTTCTTCATGAAATAGTAGATCTTTTGTATTCATTTCATCTTTATTATTCCAATTATCTAAATGCACATGGTAAATGACACTGATTCATGGGATCTGTGTGGGCAGGAGTTCAAAGGCCTCATCAGCAAAAGATCTGGGAACTGAAATGGACTAGGACTCCACCCCTGTCCCACCAACACATTGACTCTATAATAAATTAGCTTCATCAAGCAACTTCTTAACTTGCAGGGGGAGAAATAAGGAGACTCAATTAACATCATTATCGTCCTCATTTGGCACTCACTTGAAAGCACGGCAAGCCCAGGGATGGACTAGAGAGGGTAGATTTGGGGGCTCACAGGGAACTGCTATGGAAAGTAAGTGGAGTTTCCATGATGACTGGAACCCGGAGCAAAATCAGGACCGCTGTCGGGATTAAGGAGTTGAACTCGTTTATTTCAAGGTGGAGTAATGTGGCAGAGCTGAACAGAAAGATATGAATTGCAAACAGAGAACCTTGAATCCCAATTTCAGCTCTGCCATGGACTGACATGGCTGGTCACTCCTCTCCCTGGGCCTTGAGACATGGGCTTGGTGAGAAGATGTACCCATTTCCAGCTCTGAAAAGCTATTGGTACTGGCAGGCGTATACCAGGAAGAGGCAGCTAAGCCTCAGATTTTATGGTCTCCCAGAGTTTGCCTCACCTCAGGGAACTTCATGGGGATATGGCTAAATGCGAGTTCTGTTGACACTAAGGGCCAAAGTCATATGGTGATTGCTTGTGGCCAATAAATACTGGCCAGTACCTACCTTGGATTTAGTGTTCTTTGGGCCTGATTCTAGATCATAAGTGGCTCTGGGATATGAAGCCCATGGTCATTGTCTGGGTACCTGTTGGGGCAGGCCCCAAATGGCTGTAGTTAGGCTCCTTCGCTGAGACTTCCAGCAGGCTATGTTATGTTTTTAGTGTATAGTCAGGCTGGGTACTGACCATGTTATGGTTAGTCAAGGCCAGAAACACTCTGATTCAGTGTATAGACTCAAGGTCATAAACATGAGCTTGTGAGCAGGAGTCCCCCTATGTAACCTGTTGGCAGTGTGCCTTCTTTGTTTGGCCTGCTTATATGAAGAGCCTATGGAAATGGGTTAAGGGAGGGGCTAAAATGGAACCAGCTAGGGGCTGAAACAGAAATGTCAGCTGACTAATGGATGTGGCCACCCCTGAATAAAGCATGTCTACCATCCCAACTGTGTCTGGCATCTACTTCCACCTGCAGAACCCCTAATCTGCTTCCTGGGTCAGAGGCCCCGCACAACAGTACCTCCTCTCACGACAAACAACAGGAAGAAAGCCTGAGCCGGGACAGGCCGCCTCTCCTTCAAGGAAGAGCTTAGGAAGAGGATGGGCATGGAATTGCTGCCGACGTCACTCCAACTGCTTATCTTCTAACAGATTTTAAAATCTGCTGGAAGAAATAAATTCGAATTGTTTCATTTCTAACTCTCCTTTTGGGGAAAAAAAATTATTTCTATTATTTTAAATCACAACGCAATAAACCATCAGTGTGATATATTTTGCTAAAAAATGTTTTGGCATCTCAATCTTGTTTTTCTCAATAAAGTTAGGGGAGACATTCGCTGCCAAAACAGACACTGAGGTTTGTTGTGAAAGTCATTAAAATATAATTGAAGCCCAGTGCTATTTTGAGTCATTTGGATATGCTTTTTATTTTTCCCCAGTGGTCTGGTTTCAAATTTAATTAACTGGGAAAACTAAGTTGCCATCACCTATGTGATCCTGAAAAACACATTTGAAAGAAGCAATATTCTATATGTCCTATACAAAATTGGGGTTAGTTATTTGATAATTTAATAGGAAAGTCATTGCTACATTAAGTGACAATTAAGTAACTGGAGTAAATTGTGTAGCTGTCCATTGGTGAGTAGGCAGAAGGAATGCAAAGGCCCAGGGGTGAGATTCCCCTGAACTTCCGGCACTGCCAAGTGCAGGATCAAACGTGGTGCATTCTGTTTTCCTCACGATCATCTCATACTGCCTGCTTTTAGAAGAAATTTTCTTTCCACTTGAGGAAGACAAACTATGTATTTAAAGATGAAGATAAACATCTAAATAAAAATCTATAAAGGGCAATAGGAAAAGAAAATAAGAAGGTCATACATTGATTCAGGTCTAACAAATACAAAACCAGTCATTGGTGAGGACAGGATTTTGGCATGGTTTTCAGAACTCTTTTTTAATATATGTTTCTATAAAGTTGGCTGTAGAAAACATTTTCCTGTGGAATATGGCATTAGAGGTGTACATTTTCAAAAGAGAAGGAAGGAAATGGTCCCACTATGTAATAAAAATGGGAATTGAGATCGAAGTGACTTTTATAAATCACACATTTTAGAGTATATGCTATACTTTGCTGGCTAATAGTCATAACAGTCAGATACGGAACACACTGCATGGAAACTGAAAATGTTCACCGTCTATTGCAACCTCTTAGGGCTGAATCTTTGGAGTGCCTCATCTTTGCTATTAAAGAAATTTTGTTGTTGTTGTTAAATTTAGCCTTTAAGATACATAAATAGTCCTTGTGAGGATTTCTCTCTTCAGCGTCATTTTGCTTCTAAGAGATTTCATCCTGTTCTCCATCGGTGTATCTTCATTAGCCACTGGGATTCACTGTTGCTTCCCTTTTTTGGGGGATTGGTATTAGGGATTGAACTCAGGGGTACTTGACCACTGAGCCACATCCCCAGCCCTATTTTTGTATTTTATTTAGAGTCAGGGTCTCACTGAGTTGCTTAGTGCCTCACTTTTGCTGAGTCTGGCTTTAAACTCACGATCCTCCTGCCTCAGCCTCCCTAACTGCTGGGATTATAGGCCTGTGCCATTGCACCTGGCCTGTTGTTTCCTTTTTAATGGTGTCCTCATTTCTGTCACCTCATAGATTTCTGAAGGATGGTTTCCTTTTCAGGCATGAGTTTCTCAACAAGTAAAATGACTAGTCATAATTATTTGTTCCCTCCTCCACTTCCAGGAAACAGGGAATGTGGGAGTCTTATTGACTCAGCAATTAACTGTCAAGGATCTGCAAGTGCTAGCTATACATAGTCCTGGCCCATGGAGCTTTTTGGAAAGCATAACAGGCTAATAGCTTCTCCTTGCTGGAGTTCTTCACAAGTTCTTTATTAAGCTAAAGAACTTACCCCTCAGAATACTATATATATATATATATATATATATATATATATATATATATATATATATATATATATATATTCATTTGTATAATTTGCCCATTACATCTTTCACATTTAAAAATCAGGGAACCATTTAATGGATCTGATGAGTTCAGAGCTGATTGGACAGGGGCTCAGTAATGTTGGCTGCTGTCCTGAGAGTTCCTGTGCCCTCTGTAGTTGCTGTGAGGTGGGCGTGGGCTCTGTTCTCTAGCCCTGGAGCCACTAACCCACAATTACTCTGTAGCACCATCAGAAAGGACGACAGGGCTTCCTTATGGGATGCAGACTTCTAGGCACTTCTAAAGTACGTCTCAGAATCCTTGATATGTTTGGAAAAAGGTATAGGATCCAATATATTAGATTAGTGGTAAAAGGGACAATAATACGCTCCACTTCATTAGGTGGTTTGGAGGATGGCCTGAGGGGTCATAAATTCAGGGCCTAGCTGGGGTGAGATTGCAGGGGCAGCTCCAAGGGTTGTGAGGCCTGGATCTTCTGCAACTTGGGGTGGAGGCTGTCATGAGAAAAAAAAATTATATATTACAAATACATTAGAGGAAATTTTCAACAAATTCAAAATTTTGAAAATTCAACAATTATCACAAATACTACAACATCCAGAATATTCTAACATTTTTTATTTACTAACAATAGAATACCCCAACCTCATTAATACCCTTGTCCCCATATTTTTGAGCTGTATACTCTTTGCCTCTTCATAGAACTATTACTGTCCATGGAGAGAATAAGATAATTTCATTTTTCCTGTGGCACGGTGGATCAATGTAACTTTGTTGTTGTCATTGACAGTTGCAATTTTTTTCTTTCCACTTCATAACTTGCTATAAGCAGCTACTTTAGAATAGCTAGATTTAAGAAAACCTCCATCAGTTGCGTTTCAGGGCTCCTCATGTGTTGTTGTGAAATAATCAATCCTAAACATTCTTTGACCTGGCAGCACTTGCAAAACAGAATATCACTGATGTCCTTGCTTCAGTCAAGCTCTATATTCTATGTGATCATCATCCACAGCAATATTTCAAGTAAATAAGCAAAAAAAAAAAAAAAAAAAAAGGAAGAAAAAAAGGCAAAGCCTCTCCTGTGCTCAGATGGTGCATTCTTCTCCTGGGCTGCAGTATCAGGAACTCTCAGGGCCTGATCATGGTTTCTATTCAGTATTCTATTCCTTCTTAAGGAATTGCTGATTTTTTGTAGTCTTTGAAAATGTTTTGGTTACAATTTGCATCTGTATATCAGAATAATTTCTCTTGGTTCCATGCAGAAACGGATGAGAGGGCCTCCTTTGGTGAGGTTATGCTTCACATGCTGCAGATCAGAACCTGTTTGATCAGTGTCCGTGAGGAATGAAACCCCTTACTCTTCTGATCAGAAGAACCTTCTGCGAATAGTTTCTGGCTTCATATTTTTAACCTTATTTCTCTGTCACCAAATACATATTTCAGGTGCCAAGAGCTACGGACTTATTCACGTCACACCTAACTAACCCTTTTGGCCTTGCACCTTCATGTCACATGGGATGAATCAGTACAGGAACCTGTGGAAGTTTTCCTGGAAGCCATTCCTACCAGGACAGCTGGAAACTTAACTATACACGGAAGAGATAGTGAATCATGTAACCGTATTCCACTGCACTCAAACTAAATGTACTGTGTCCCCAACTCAATTTCCCCTTAGGCTAGTTGTTCTCAGCCAGGGGAAATTTCGCTCTCCACTCTCAGATGTTTTTGGAAATGTCTGGAGACATTTTGAGTTCTCATGACTGGGTAGGGTTGGTTCTGGTGCTTCTAAAATTGAATGGGTTGAGGCCAGAGGTGCTGTTCAGCCTCCTGCAATGCATGGGACCTCTAATACAAAGAAGTAGCCAACTGAAAGTGTCAATCGTGCTGAAGCAGAGAAGCCTTTACTAAGTGGGTCCCCAAAACGCCACAGCCATTTCCGTACCACCCCATGTGAGCAGAAGAGTGATGGAGGGAAGTCAATATGGAAGATATTGAGGTTGTGACTCATTTTACTTTTGCAAATTTGAGAGATAATGACCATGGCTAGGGAAGGGGCTTTCCTGGCTTTGGAAGGGGCTGGTGAAGTGAGATGCCTTGAAGCTTCTGCTTCATTGATTTTGTGGTAAATCACCACTTGGTGCCTTTCATTGCACCCTTTCTTTCTCCACTGTGTCCTCCAAAGATAGAATGTGAGTCTTTCAGGGAAGATGGGGAAAGCCTCCTAGACACTGAGCTGTGGGACTTTGCCATTTCCCTAATTGAAAAGATCTCTATTGGCAATGGGAGATACCTGCAGCTGGTCTTTAGTTTTCATCCAAAGCCCCGTCTGATCTGAGTTCTCATAGGCTGTGCTTCTGAGACATCTCATAGACTCAGACGTCAGCATTTATGCTTTCCTTCACTGGATGTTTCCTCAAATGTATCATCTTTGCTATATGTGAACCCACAGTAGCTTTTTTAAATCATGCGTTTTCCCTTCTGATGATAAAAGCATTCCATGAATATGGAAGAAAACTTAGAAAGTACAGAAAATATAATGGAAACAAAAACACTTTATACATGATCATAGTTATTAGAACTGATCAATATTTTATGTAATCATTTTCAGGTGTGTGTATGTGTGTGTGTGTGTGTGTGTGTGTGTGTGTGTGTGAGAGAGAGAGAGAGAGAGAGAGAGAGAGAGAGAGAGAGAGAGAGAACTGTGTGCATACATTATATAGAGTTTCTCTCCTTCTATCACTTGTTTTACTTAACATATGTCATGATATGTGTTAGCTTTGTGTTACTATAATGAATAGCTTAAGCAATCAACTTTTAAAGAGAAAGGTTCATTTTGGCTCCCAGTTTTAGGGGCTTCAGTCCATGATCAGGCAGAAACATTTCATTGAGGCCTCAGGCAGGAGCACACAGTAAAACAAGGCTACTCACCTCATGGCCCCTGGAAGCAAAGCCAGGGAGCAAGAGGCCAGGGTCTCACAGTTCCCCTTGAGGACACACTCCTCAATGACTTTATGACCTCCCACTAAGCCCCTTCTTTTAAAATTTCCATGATCTCCCGATAGTGCCACTCTGGAGGACAGACCTCCAACACATAGACCTGTGAGTTCTAGACTTTACTTAGTCCTTCAACATATACTTTGTCTGTCATTAAATATTTTCTGAAAAATGTTTTTTTTCATGACTATATGGTATTCTATCCTACAACTACATCATCATTTATAGAAGCATTTTTACTGTTAGAAATTATATTCTCACTCCCCTGTGCTTCTACTTTTATAAATGCTATAATGACCATCCTTACACATAAGTCTTTGATGACATCTTGATTATTTTTTCTTTAAAAAACAAATGGATTCTCGGAATTGGATTTAATGGGCCAAAAATTGAACATTTAAGTCACTTGATCCAAATTACCAAATTACTAAGCAGACCGCAGGGTAATTTAAATTTAATTCTTACTGTCATCTTGATGGTTAAGAGGAAGAAGCTAAACTCCTCACATTCTAGTTTAATGAGAAAATCAGAGCTCAGCTGAAATAGCCATTGTTACATGTAACGTATTAAAGGTTCCTGCCAGGAACATGGGGCTTTTGACTAAAGTCAAGTGTAGACACTGCCGAATTCTATGTGAGCCTAAATGAAGGCCTCCCAGGGGGAAGCTGCTTCTCCTGAGGCTGCACAGTGAGTTGATAGAGGGGCCAAGTGACAAGCAGCAGTGCCAATGTCAGCACGATCCTGCTCGATTTTAAATCTGATTGTATAGTATGTTTTGTGTGTTTTTCAAGTTGTCTAACTTGAACACAGCAATCCTATAGGATAAGCAAGAGGGTTATGATGGCCATTTTTCAAGTGAGAAAACTGAGGCCTGAAGAAATCGAGAGCCTAGTGCTTGGCCCTGTAGTTAGTGTGGTCAAGCTTAAATTCACTCTGTTCCCAGGGGTCAGTGTTCTTAATGTTGGCTGGGCACTGCAGTTACTGGGACAATTCTGATACCTGAATCTACCCTAGACCAACTGACCTGAATTTGAAGGGGTAAAGACTGAGCACTGGTACTTTTTTAAAACTTCCTAAATGATTCCAATGAGTAGCCAGACAATGCACTACATCTAGGCTAGCACATAAGATTTGATCTCTCCTGGTACCTCTGATCATTTGGTAGTCTTGCCTGGGTCGTAGTGCTAAGAAGGATCCAGACATCTTCTCATCGTAGAATGCGAGGGACTCATTTTCTTTGATGTCTGTCGTAGGGAGTGACATCACAAGTATCCTTGCTGTATGGGCACTATACCATATTGCCAGGTCACATAGTTTCTAGGAAATGTACTCTCACTAAAGACATAGAAAGATTACGGAACAAACAAGAGTTAGAGTGTGGATGGTAACCAGTTAAAAAAGGTCTAAAGCAATTGCTGTGGCATGAGAGGGATTTCAAGAAGATTTTTCTAGCACAGTTATTCCCCATCTGTGAAAAGAAATATGGACTATACACAGCAGTGCCAAGTTATATTTTGGGATATCTTCACAGAACTCATGGGTTGACCCTTTGTTCTGCAGGCCCTGGAATGATTCTGAAACCTTCTAATCAAGATGGGAAAGTAAAGGCCAAAAACATGATGTGGCTCTTTGCATTTGTGAGGGTTCCCATAAGAAAGACCTGCAGGCTGGCGACCACAACAGACATCTGTCTCACAGCTCAGGAGGTTGGAAGTCTGAGATCAAGGTGTCGGTAGAATGGTTTCTTCCAAGGCCTCTTTTCCTGACTCGCAGACGCTGCCTTCTCGCTGGGTCCTAACATGGTCTTTTCTCTCTATGCACAACCCTAGTGTCTCTGACCAAATTCCCTCTCCTATAGGGACACCCATCAGACTAAAGTAGGGTGCACCCTAATGGCTTCATTGCAAGTACCTTTTTTCTGGCCCTATCTCCAAACACAATCCCATTATGAGGCATTAGGAAAAATTACAGCTTCAATACATATATATATATATATTTGGGGCGAGGGGCCAAAATTCAACCCTGAAGGTGTTAAAAAATAAAGTTTAGCTGGATGTGTTGCTTGTAATCCTGGTGGCTGGGGAGGCTGAGGTAGGAGGATTGTGAGTTCAAAGGCAGCCTGGGCAACTGAGGGAAGCCCTAAGCAACTCAGTGATACCCCATCTCAAAATAAAAAGTAAAACAGACTAGGGATGTAGCTCAGTGGTTAAGCTGCCCTGGGTTCAATCCCCAGGACCAAAAAAAAAAAAAAAAAAAAAAAAAAGTCGTAATAATGTCTAGTCTTCTTTATTGAAAACCCAGATTTGGGTCAGGAATAGTCTCAACCAGGGTCAATTTTACCCCTGAAGGGACATTTTGCAATGTTTGGAGGCATTTTTGGTTGTCATAACCAGAATAAGGGGTTACTAATGTACCTAAATATCCCATACAGCACAGGACATACCCCTACCTGCAAAAACAAAGAATTATCTGCTCTAAAATATCCACTGACATTTTGCAGAGGTCAAGACACTCTGGGTTAGAGAGCACTCGATCTGAATCCCTGTTCTGACACCTACTAGATGTGGGACCTTGTCATATTCTCCTTCTTTATGAAGGTCCTCATCTGAACGTCCTCACTGTGGGTTAAATGAGATAAACTATTATAGCTTTTAGCACACAGCCTTACTCCTGGGAAGCTCTCAACAACCTTTAAGTGCTTTATAGATTTCTCACCCACAGATGCCTCACTTGAGAGCTCAAGCACAAATTAGCATTGGGAAGTGTCCAGCACAAGAAAGAAAGGACCGAGCCAGGCATAGGTAGGTAATTTGGGCCAGGAGAAGGCAAAGGCCATGACTTGCAGAAATATATTGGATTCCATATTTTCTTTGGATGTTTTCCAGTTTCAAATATATCTTCTTCATGGGGCAAAATATGGCTTGAGTTAGGGACGGCCCTTTCTCTGAAAGTAAAAGGTTACATCATGCATTTCCAGTATCTGTGCAGCCTGCTGCTTCTTCCTTGAAATCATTTAGAAAGAGGATTGTCGGGCATGTCAGGTTTCTTGCTCACAGTGTCAGGTCCAGAAGGGCTGGAGGAGTGGGGGGAGGTGCAGGAGGAGAAAGCATTTTTCAAAGGGGCTACAGTTCCACACACGCCAATACCCTCGGACTTTTCTGCTAATTAAAAGGTTATTAGAAATGCGTTTCTACATTAGCATCTATGCCACGCTTTTCACAGAAAGATGTAACCGAACTATAACGTGGTGCTGTGTTCTCTTCATTAGCTTTCCCCAATCCTGCTACACAAGACAGCATGGACCAGAGGCAGTATTTGCTTCATGGGGGTGGTGGGGGGTGGATTTGTTAGGGAGGCAGGATCTCAGGCTCCACTCCGGGGACCCAGTAAAGTGGAATGTGCATTTTAATAAGGTCTCCACCCAGTGTGGAGATCCTGCCCTCCTCTCGTCTGCATCATTGCTCTCTCCCCCTTTTACTGGAATCTTATTCTGTTGCCCTTGTTTAATGACTTGGTGGATCTTATGCTTGTGTCTTCTATTGCAAGTGACTTCAAATCCTTTTGGGGCTTTGATGGGTATAAATATTTAGTGAACATAAAATGTCAGCTGTCCTCCACATTAGGCTTTGATGATCCAGTTCTTTTCATATGTACTACAGAAAATATGTTTATAACAGCTCTGAGAGGGAAGAAGAGTGGTGCTTAGTTTTGAACAAATTCATTGCTAATAAGTAGCCACCTTTAATTGAGCATCTACTGAGTATTAGTCCTGTGTATGTGAACTCACTCAGTCCTCTCGAAGTTCTATGAGATAGACACTTTATCTCCAAGTTGCAGGTTAGGAATGGAAGCTCATCAAGTTTCTTCACTGGAGGAAGGAAGGCAGGGCTGAGAATGGGCTTCTCCACTACACCCCCCCACACACACACACTGAAAATCAGTCTCATACATAATGACAGACTTGGGATAGCTTTGCATGAAATTGTGCATAGTAAATAAAATTGTCCATTGTACACAATTTTGCTTCAAGACCCTTTCCTCACTCACCTCCACCCATCTCAACTAGCTCATTATTTTACAGCCCTTACAAGTCCTATACAGTCACTTGTAGAACTTGGAGTGAATCTGCACCCAAGGTCACTTACCTCTGTCAGGGTTCCCAGCCATCTTCATGGTCACTTGTCATTTCTAGCCGTCCCAACAGATATGAGGTGGCATCTCACTCTGATTTTGATTTGCATTTCCCTGATGATTAGTGATGCTACATTTTCCCATATATCTGTCTGCCATTTGTTTGTCTTCTTTGGTCAAATGTCTGTTCAGTTCCCTTGTCCACTTTTTAAATTGGGTTATTTGTTTCTCAGGCTTTTGTGTAAATGTTTAATGAAAAAATATGGCAACGCAGTCCAGACTCAGTAAATGGTAGTTCTGAGCACGCCAGTGCTAGAATATGTAAATCACCTGATTGGGGAAACATTAAAGGATTGTGATTGTTCAGCCCTGAGGAGAGACACACATTAGAAACAGTCTTCAAACCAAAAGGAGTTTTCATGCTGGGGAGATGCCCACTTTTTCTATGTTCTGATAGATCCAGTGTGGAGACCATGGACACCATCCAAATATAGTGAACAAGAAAATGTGCCTGGAAGTTTGACAGCCTGGGCTCCATCTGGGTCAGTGGCATCCCAGCTTTATGACTGATCACATTGCCCGTCTTTCTGATTCTCAGTTTACTCATCTGTAAAATGGAAATAATAATACTATGAGACTCGGAGAGATCTTGTGACGACTATACTTAATGCAGTGCCAGCCTTGCAGTTGGATTGCTGGTATTTGTATTTACATTTAAATACAAGGCCAGCGATTCCAGACAGATTGGACTATGGTCTCCATAGGAAGTCTTAGCAGAGTCTCTCTTTGGGAAGCGATTAACAGGAAGGGAAACTGTCAGAGTGAAATTATGTAGAGGGATTCCCTGTGGCCCTGGAGTCCCCAATGATTCAGGCACAAAAAAAGAACTTACCTGGGTAGTTTAGTGAACCGAGGAGACATCTTTCTCATGAGCCTCAGCTGTAGGGTTGATCAGCAGGGCTATTGCTAAGAAAAATGTCATCTACTTTCTGACTTTCCCTGCTGCCATATCACCAATCTAGGTCATTTCCTTGTGTGATATTTAAAAGTGGATTCTTCCAAGCTGGTCACCTTTTGTGATGGCTTGTTGTTTCTCCATTTTTATCAGAGACCACAGCTGGTGTGATCAGAGCCTCAGAAACAGGAAGGGCTAGGGTGGGCTCTTGTGAAATAGCCCCTACAAACACACATAGATCATATGAACAGTGTGATTCTTGTGCTTTTTACTTTCCCCACAGGAAATAGAAATGAGGCACGGGAATAGGAATAAGATGGTTGTTTAATATTTTCCCTGTTTGTTCCTGTGGCTTGTTAACCATAATCTACTGGGCACTTTCAGCTCAGCTGACACATCAGAGAATTCCCAGTTTGTATAGGTCATAAGATATAGGGATGGCTTTCCTTTCTATTGTTTTTGCATAAAGCTGATTCATGAAGTGATCAGTCATTCATTCCACAATATTTATCGAGCATCTAATATGCCGAGGGACCCTGCATTCAGAGGAGACAACAGGCACTTACTGGGGACGTGTGTCAATTCTAACAGTGAGTGCACTCTGAGCAGGGATCCTCACCCTGTCTGGGACTCTTGGGGAACTTTTCAAGAGGCAAGTGTTGAGCTGGCCCTGGGGAGTCGGGGAGAATCATCAGTTAAGTCCTGGTGTAGGCAATGAGGAAAAAGAGGAAATCCAGGGAGAGGAAAGAGTGCATAAGAAGCCACAGGTGAGAAAGTGTGGTGTGTTCGTGGGGGAAAAGGGGAAGGCAAAGCTATTCCAGAGGCAGCAGAGTGCCATCTAATGCCATTAAATGCCATTTAGTGCCACAAAAGAAAGCAGCACAGGGCTATGACTTCTCAACAGATCCATGCTTCTACCAGCTTTCAAGGTGTGTTTTCATATGTGTTTAATCCCACATTGAGAAGGATCTATTGTTCTCTCTCCTCCAGGAAATGCTCCACAGCCAAAAGAGCACCCGCATTCCATCTTGCAGCAACAAGGCGTGCGGCTGAAGCTGTGCTTTGTCTTGTAGTTATGATCCATGACAATTACATTACCAAGAATAACAGTCTTTAGAGCAGGATCGACAAATTTATCACTAGCGTTTAAATCAACGCCCCGTCACTTAAATAAATATCCGCTCGGCTCCATTACTTTCTCTGCCAATGTCAGGGGCAGAAGTGCCTGAGCACTTTTGTTTGACACTAGAAATGAAGACCTGATGGATGGGTAAAATGAAAGAGAAATTTCTAGCATAGTTCAAATATCGAGGCTGTGAAGTAGGTGGAGAATTTCTGAGTGCCTAAGGGAAGTATTTGGCTCCAGGGTGTGAACAGGTATCCCAGTCACCTGGAGGTGGAAATCAGAAAGAGGAACGTGAAAAAGCCCAGAGAGCCCATTGTAGTGCACGTCTCTTGGGAAAGGCTGGGGGAGCCAGGAACGTCTGGCAGGTGGCTTCTTAAGCTCTCTTTAATCTCTAGTGAGTCTGCCTTCTTCTCCCACAACAGGGGCAGCTGTGCCTCCTCTTAGACTTGGCAGAGGGTATTGTTGATAAGGTGTAAGCCATACGTGTAAAAGATCATAGGAGCGGCCCCCTAGTCTCTGCCTGCTGGGGTGATCTACCATTTTATAAAAGTAGTAACCAATATTGTGTGGTGGCATACCAGGCATCGTCATCATCCCCCTGAGATAGGCTGAGGACAAGGAAACTAGTTTAGAGGGGCTTAACTTGCCAAGCTCGCCTAGCTAATGAGTGAGAGAGCTGGGTTTGTACCCAGGCAGTATGATGCCCAAACTGTATTTTTCTACCGGAATGCATCATTTTATTGTGGTACCTGGACTTGTAACATAGGATTTGTGTCCCAACCTCTTAAATTCCTACATCTGACTTCTTGTGCTACACTCTCAGAGCACACTGAAACAAGAGTTATCCAAAGAGAAAGAGAGAGGGAGAGAGAAGAACTGAAAACCTCTAAGACTCATGCCTCAGATGCTGTGGCTAAGGCAGAAAGCATCTGTGACTCTTCTACCATAAACAGGGTGGTTTTGAGCAAGTCACTTATCCTCTCTGGTTCTGCATCTGTCAGCTAAAGGATGGGATTGGATGTACTCTATGGTTTCGGCCAGCCTTCCAAGCTATAATCTAATTTACTCAGCAAACAGAGGTGGTGGCAGTGGTGATGGTGCGGGGACCATAGGGATGGGCTTCACAAACAGCATCTAATTTCATTTGGGGGTTTATATTACAGGAATACCGTTAGTTGGGGCTCTGTAGGCTGTAATTATAAAACCCAATCTGAATCAAGCAAACTTATGTGCAAACTATGGAGTGGAAGTATTGATTTCATGAACTGCAAAGATTTGAAGGCACATGGACTTCAGGAATGGAGTCTGCTAAGAAATGACAAAGCTGGGTTTGGACCTAGGGAGTAAGATGTCCAAAGAATCCCCGTATCATCTCTGTCCCTTTGACCGCTCTTCTCTGCCTCTCCTAGAGGCTTATTTCCTCTCTCTTGCGGGATGTCTTCCCTGTCTTTCTATCCATGTGGCAGAAAATAACTCTTTCTTAGATCCGATTCAGATTTTGTAGAGAGGTGGGATTTTGTAGTAGAGATAGGGTAGCTCCCATGTGACTTTGAGGATAGAGGAGAGCCATCAGCCATTATTAGACAAGGTTGGGTCATTCCAGAGGATAAAGCACGGCTCACATTTATCCACAGCAATGGCCAAGACGAAGGCGTGTTCCAGGACTTAGACACACTCATACAGGCAGTGACTGAATAGATTACAAGTAGAGCACCGATCTGAGCTTTATGTTCTTTCTATATACTTGAATGAATTCTGCTCTCTCCTTGGGGACTCTGATAACTTCTTTGAGTAGTTGCTCTGACCACTTTGAGAGATAATTATAAGTACTAGAAGAAGGAATCTAAAAGAATGACTTTCTCCCTCCCCTCACTAAAAAGATACATTTATCTTTTCCTATGCCTATTGATCCACAGTAAAATTAAATTGAAATGGTCCCCTCTACAATAGGCTTCCATTCAAACCTTAGCTTCCTAAAGCTGTCAGAGAAGATTTTATCAAACCATTTTAGAGGCAAGCATTGAACGTGTCCCACATTTCTTATAAATCTTAAATCTCACAACTCTCAACTCTCAGGCCACATCTCTCTTTCGGGACGTCTTCAGGGTATCATTTCAGCTTTTGTGAGGGATTTTGCATTTCTCCCAGTAGGATGTGAGCTTGTTTGAGGGACCAGGCCTTGGAACTATGGAAGAATTTTCTTTGTGTGAAACTTAGCTCCAACATGCTCTGTCACGCTTGATGGAGTTGTTTATGGGCTACTTCCTTTCAACCCCAACCAGCAGACCCCTGGCTGCATTTCACAAGCTATTAAAAACACGAGGACTCTCTTTTTTTGTGTGTGTGGCATCTAACCATTTATTTTGAATATTACATATTTGGAAAAGCATTCAAAATAGAAAATGACGGCTTTGGGGGATTCTGACTATGCCCTGAGTAAACTCGATCTATAATCTGAAACATATTCACATTTATGCAGGAATGATGACCGTGGTCTGTTGCCATGATTTTTTTTAATACTTGAAAGCCCCATCTTGCTGTTTTCAGGGAATTATGTTTTGATTTCTGTTTTCCATAGACAGTAGCAGACACTCACCTCCCTTAATCATTCATGACCTTCCCTTGCTGTTTTTATTTTGGCTCTGATGAGTTTCTCCTTCTCCAAAAATACCCTCCAGACCATACAACATTTTTCTTAGTATTTCTTAAACCAATACAATCTTTTGTTAAACTACATTCTTATGAGACACTTTCAGGAACATTTTATCATTTGATCCTCTTATAAACCCTGTGAAATAGTTAACATTCTCCTCTCCATTTTACAGATGAGGAAACTGAATTTCAGAGGGTTCAGGAAGGTCACACAAGGTGGAATTAGTGCTCAGGGTCTCTGTCTGGGGTGCTTGTGCTTTTAAAATTTTTTCTTCCTTCCTTCCTTCCATCCATCCAACCATCCATTCATCCAGAGTAATTTAATTCCTATAATATGGCAAACAGACATGTTTTTGCCTCTGGAGCCTCCAGAAGCTCATGGAAATCCATCGTCGGTCGGGTCTTCTGGCAGAGTCAGTACGTTGGCTTGCTTGAGGAGGCAGGAGTTGACTGTGCTTGTGTCTGACAGTGCCACATTCCACCATGCTGCAGGCCCTCCACACCACCACAGGTCCCAGCTCACGCATTGCACTGGGAGGGTGGTTTTTTCCCGTGAAGGTTAAAACCAAGCTGACAGCGACAGAAGCAGGTGGGAGAAACTCCTTCACTCTTCTGTTCGGCTCAGCTGACAAGTGTCTTAGCCACAATATTGGGTCAATGTCAAGACACACATTTTACCTCCATTTTCCTTTGCCTTTCCTTTACACTGATTCTTAGTGGCTGCTGGTGGTATTTCTTACTAGAAAGTCAATTCTGTTTGTTTCCTCTTTGCCCAAGTCAGGGTGGGCATGCATTCCATATAAAGAGTCACAGAAGCAGGACCAAGGGAGGGAAGAACTTGCCTTGGGCACAAGAAATAAGGAATCTGTCAAAGAATCAATAACCCAGATAAATAATACTTTAATGTAAGTATTTTTAAAAACATCAAAATCAACACAAAATTTGATGGGGGAAGAAATGTCAAAATTTTAAATAAGGATCAGATACTTTCAGTGCCCTGCAGGGCCATGCAGGGGCCTGAGGCCAAAGTAGCCATCAATGATGTTGCTCCTTGGAGCACAGGAGCTCTGTGCAGGACATGGTCTGTATTTGGCCTCATTATTCCCTGAAAACCTCTAATTCTCCTTTGGTTCTTCCACAGGCCTCCCTGGGAAATCTTCCTTGCTTGGAATCATGCTTTCCTGCTCCTTAACATCTCCCAAACCAGAAAAACCCAACTTTTGATTTCCAAATATGTTGGTCAGCTTTTTTGTCACTATGACAGAAATATCTGACATAAACAATGCAAAGAAGGAAGGCTTTATTTTGACTCAGGCTTTCTGAGGTTTCCGTTCATGGTCAGGTTGTTTCCAAGGAAGAAGAGGCATGGTGGAAGGGCTTGGCAGAGGAGGCTGCTGGGCTCGGGGCAGCCAGGAAACAGAGGGGAGGAGGGGGGCGTCAAGGTACAGTCCCTAAAGACATGCCCCCAGTGACCTGCTTCCTCCAACCATGCCCCACCTGCTGACAGTTCCATCTCCTTCCAGTATTCATTCAAATTATTAATCCATCAAATGGATTAATCCACTTATGAGGTTAGAGCCCTCATGATTCAATCCTTTCCCAAAAGCCCTATCTCTGGACATGGCTTTTGGGGGACATTCCAGATATAAATCATAACACCAAAGAAACCCTGAAAAATGTCTCTGAGGTTTCCTATAAAAAGTGGCCATTCTGGAGAGCTGGGGAGAGCTGGGGAGAGCCGCGCTCCCATGGCTTCCTGACCTCAGGAAGTCTGATAGACTTCTCATCCTTGGATGTGACAAAAGGAAACAGGTTTTTGGAAGATTCCTTTGTAAATTCTTGTTTTACCCCACAGCCAGAATTCACCCTACTTACTAGTTACTAGTTGCTGGCCACTTGCAATTTTGGATTAATGATAAATATATTTAGATTGTGCATAACGTCTTTGCTATCAGTTTTGAAATGCATTATAGATATTAATTCTGGGAAAGCAAGGTGAGTGGGGAATGAGGTGTCCCAGTTTGTTACCATTTGACTGACTGATGTGCTTGTTCAGGTCCATTTTGCGGGGTGGCTCTTAGACAAGAAGAGGGAGAGTTGTTGGGCATCTGATGCTATGGGGTATCAGTTTAGGGTATCTATTTCTCAGCTGGGTCCTGGGTCAGATGAACAAAAGGTGGCACCAGTGAGGGGCTGCCTGTTTCCTGTAGGCTCACATATTTACATGAATCCCATCTTTATGTGAAGGGCTACTTCCATGCATGCCATCTGTTGGCCCTGGCCATGGGGCCTTGTGAACCCTCTATGAAGGGTTAACAGAGCAAAGTATGTGGTCCTTCCATTTGTCTGACGCCCCTCCTCTAAGCTTCATGCCTGACCTTTGGGTTGGAAGTCCACTCGAGGCATGGTGGACTCTAGGGTTGGGCACTGAGTCCTGTGCTTGGTCCCTGGGGCTGGGTTTCTGTCACACCTGTCAGCAGATAAGTAGAAGTTACTGCTTGGTCCTTCTCAGGATGAGCTTAGCATTTTGCCTCCTTGAGAAACCCATGGTCCAACAGCTGCTTAGGCAGATTCAGCCAATCTTCTCTATAGAGCAATTGCGTTTTCTGAACTTGGAATTGGTTGAACAATAGTTTATAAATTATGATCTTACTTTGGAAGAGAGTACTTTATGTTTTGTTTTAAAAATATTTTAAAAAATGTTAACTAACACATAATAACTATACATAATTATGGGGGTACAGCCTGATACTTCAACATGTGTATAAATGTATAATGTTTGAATCAGAGCAATTGACATATCTATCACCTCGACCATTTACCATTTCTTTGTGTTGGGAACATTCAGAATCCCTTCTACTAGCTATTTGGAAAAATACAATTAAATGTGGCCAACCACAGTTAACCTGCTGTGCTGTAGAACATTAGAAGTTATTCCTCTTATCCAACTGCACCCCTATATTCATTCACCTTCCTGGTAAAGAGTGATTTACTTCAGGAATCTCTAGGAGCTTCAGTAAGAATCTCTGTATCTTTGATACATGTATAGATTTAAGAAAAATTTATTAATTTCTATTGCTATTTTTAGGCTTAACATTGATTTTGTAAGTAAGAGTGGTGAAGGTTTTCTGGAAGATCAAGAATTATAAGGGAAAATACATGCTGCATATTCACATATGCACAATCATCTTCGTATATTCCGTGATCTATTTTAGGAGGTGCTCTTTGATCCTGGGATAGCCTATTCAGTACCTCCTTGTTGAAAGGCACTGTCCTTGAGCTATGTTTTCATAGCTAAATCCAACTGATTTTACATAAGGTACCAGCACATGAATGTGGACTTTTAATATTTATAGGGAACTCTGTATTGTCTAAAATGTTACAGCACAGACCAAGCCAAGTGAATAAGACACTCCTTCAGTGTCAGTGGACTTCAGGATGGATCCAGTTGATATTCTGGGGTTCTAGATGGGAGTCCTCCCAGAGGACCATGCCAATAAGAGAGACAGGGTGAGCGTTGGGAGGGAAAGTTTTCTCCTGTAGATTCTGGCTAGCTAAAAACAACAGCCCCCTGAGTGCCCCCCTTGGCTAAAGAAGAAGAAAAAGAGGTGAAAGCAGCTCTCCTCCGAACTCACATCACCTCCTCAACAGGTTCTACCCTTCTTCACTGCACTTCCACGACTCGAAATATTAAACGAGTGCTGTCCTGTGACATGCCACAACCATTCCTGTCCCTTGGTTTTTCTGCCTGCCCTTTTCTTCTTCCCTATTTGTTAGACTAAATGTCCCTTTCCCTTTTGGTGCTCATCTCAAGAATGATTTCCACATATTGCCCACAGGAATGATCTTTCTTTCAGGCATTTTTTTTTTCGGCACAGAAACATAAATTTATTTGTCCCTTATAACTGCTTGTTTCAAAACACACAGCAAGCCAGGAAAGAGGAGCCTTGGATTGTTCCTAAACTCCAGCCCTGACCCACCGAGACTGATGCACTTTCTCCCACAGGGAGTTAAGGCTGCAGGAGAGAGACTGCCAGAATCAGGCACCCTAAAGGCGTTTTCCTTGGTGCCATGGGGAAGTCGGGGGATTTGTGGGAAGTGACCACATTTGCTTAACTTTCTGAAGGCTGATCCAAAGTCATGCAGCAATCAATCAATACGGCATAGATTTCCAGTTGGAAGAGGGACATTGGCCTGGGGCCTGTTTCCTCCTACCTAGAGGGGTCACCTCAACCAAACCCTGGTGAGTCCAGTGGAATCACTGCCTTCATAGAAAAAGAAGCGACTTCTACTTTCCATTCACTGTTTCCAGTGTGACTTAACCTTCAAGATGATAATTTTCCATAAACCTTAAAAAGATGTTTGAGAATCTTTTCTTCCTTGGGAGGTCATGCTTCATGTTGGGTGGACTGGGGAGAGGTTGGAGGGCTTTAGAACAGAGAGACCTAAGCCTTAAAATCTGTGCAGGTATGTCCCAGTGTTGTGAACTTGAACAAATTACCAAAATTCTCTGAGACTCAGTTTTCCCATTCTGTCTCTAAAATGAGTAGACAATGGCTCTTTTCACAAGATCCCTGCAAGAATTCTAGGAGATAATGCGTACAATGTGATTGACATAAATTCACTACCTCACACCTCATTCTCCTTTATAGGTATTTAAGTGATAATTTTAAAAAGAAAAGCTGATTTTGCTGATTAGTGAATAATGGTGAATTTTAGCCGGAGTTTGTTTACTAGCATCATAAACAAACTTAAAGACTCAATTTTTTTTTTTTTTGGTACTGGGGATTGAATCCAGTGGTGCTTAATCACTGAACAACATCCCCATCCCTTTTTTATACTTTATATTTAGAGACAGGGTCTTGCTAAATTGCTTAGTCCTTGCTAAATTGCTGAGGCTGACTTTGAACTTTCAATTCTCCTGCCTCTGCCTCCTTAGATGCTGGGATTATAGACATGTATCTAGATACTCAATTTTTTAAAAGAGGGGAAAAAGGAAGAATGAAAGAAATTGAGTCTTTGCTTAAAATTTGCTATGGTTTGAATCTTTTTGGGGGGTATCAGAAGGATTGAACTCAGGGAAACTCAACCACTGAGCCTTATTTTGTATTTTATTAAGAGACAGGGTCACACTGAGTTGCTTAGAACCTCACTTTTGCTGAGGCTGGCTTTGAACTTGAGATCCTTCTGCCTCAGCCTCCCACCCCTCTGGGATTACAGGCTTGTGCCACCACACCCGGCTATGGTTTGAATCTTAAATGTTCCCAAAGGCCCATGTGTTGAAGGCTTAGTTGCCACATTGTGGTGCCATTGGAAGGCAGCAGAACTTTTAGGAGTGTGGCTTACTTGGTGGAAGTTTGGTTATTGAGGATAGTCTTGCAGGGGATATCAGGACCCTCACCCCTTCCTATCTCTCTTTTCTTCTTGGCTGACATAGGTCAACAGGCCTCTTCTACTACATGCTCCTGCCATGAGGTACTGTGCCACCATAGACCCAAAGCAACAGGGACAAGTGACCATGGACTAAAATCTCTGAAACAGTGATTCAAAATAAAAATTTTCTCCTTGTAAGCTGATTTATCTCAGGCATTTTTGTCACAGTGAATGAAAACTGACCAGTACTGAAAATATCTCCATCTTTACCTATCTTTATCTGGATGTCTGTTTGAGTTAAGGGCTTCATCCCTCTGAAACACAGGTACCGAATATTTACCATGCTTTGTATTCACATCCTTTATATAGGTAGAACATTAGGGAAATGATCCAGTTCAGATTAAAACACATTGCCTGTTTAAAGCATCTTTCTGATTCAATAAGTGAAGAAGTCGAAAAAACTTGGAAGCAGCACAGAGATTTTTGGCAAAGAAACTCCTATTTCAGTTTGGAACACTGTACAAAGACACTTGTCCCACATACCACCTGTCTCTGTGCCTTCTTTGCCTTAAAGGAGGGCATTGTTCGGAATCCAGTGTGCTTTTTTGGAAGAATCAAGCCTTGATGATTCAGGATCGGGAATATGTGAAATACATCGGAAATTCATCTGGAATCTCAAAGTCTTATTTTAGCCACTGATTTCCATTTCCTCTCATATCAAACAATTTTTAAAACTGCTAAGGGATAATGAAATACCTAGACATGAAATTTCCCGCCTAGCTTTCAGTTGACAAGCCCTCTGGAATCAGCTATAAAAAGGATCAAGCAGGAAAAAGCAGAGGGCAGGAGACAGCCCATGCAGGGAAAACTGTGTTGGTAAAAGACAACAGGCCCAATTTATATATAGGGTCTGTCTCTAAGTGGCTGTGTGATGTTTGGCAAGATCCTTAATCTCTCCTATCTTGTTTCTTCAGCTGTAGCAGGACATGCCAATTGCAACAAAAACAGTTTATTCACTTGCAAATTAATTATGAAAAGGACTGGCTTTCTACTGCCAGTTATTCATCTTAGTTACTTGCAACCTTTAATGCACCTTAAAAGCATTTTTTAAACAAATATTTATTTTAAAAAAATCTCTAGGGGCTGGGGTTGTGGCTCAGCGGTAGAGCACTCGCCTAGCATGCGTGAGGCACTCGGTTCGATCCTCAGCACCACATAAAAATAAAATAAAGGTATTGTGTCCACCTATAACTAAAAAATAAATATTAAAAAAAAATCTCTAGCTTGTGACCTCTAGAATGGAAAATCAGCAACTCTTTTTGGCTGTGATGAGAATTGAACCCAGGTCTTCACACAAGCTAGGCAAATGCTCTACCCCTGAGCTAGATCCCTAGCATAATCTGGCAGCTTTGAGTGTCCCTTCATACTTTGTTTGCTTTTGAGATTTTCAAAAGTATTTTGAATTTATTTTTATCCATTTTTGAAAATTAATGATATTAGAAATAAAAGATAAAATACAGGCCAAAAAAAAAATATAAAGGGAAATCAAGTAAAACTGAGTAATGCCTATTTTTGCCTCTTTGGCCATTATTTCCACAAATTTTACTGTGTAATATTTAATATTCAGTTTTATGCAGTTTTTGCCAGATATTCCTGAGAAGGTCATCAATATGTTATTTTTAAAAAATGGAATGTAGAAAAAACTGATAAATATTTGTCTAGGCAATTTCTCATTATTTGAGCATTGCAATAGGTAGTGTTCCATTTTCTCTCAAGTTCGGTGTAGATCCTCTAAACTTAGCATGAATACTAGAAAATGTATTTAAGTTTTTTTAAAAGCTTGAAGTACTTAGAAAATGGTGAATTCTCTAAAGAGAAATTAATTAATATTAAAAATCATGACCATAAATAAATGCTTCTAGGATATATAGACATCATCAATATGGGAATTATGGACCAAACCCAATAAATTTTGGGCTTTTTAACTTTTAATCAGTTCACTTAGCACTGGAGATAAAAATTGAAAACTCATAAAAAAATTTTGTCAGACAGAATATGCAAAATTACCTAAAAGATTCTGTGTTGTAATTAAAATGGCCAAAAATTCCAGGAAACAAAATTCTGGAGTGTTTTCAAAATTAAAAAAAAAAAATCTGTAAAATGAAAACTCATAAGGAGTACCAGTACTGCTTAATGATATACAAAAACATCTACAAATATGTCTGAAAATATTAATTTTTACTCATTAATATTCACTTACTATATTTACTTATTATTTTGACCAATTTGTTATTTCAACCAATTTAAAAAAATTGATTCCTGTAGTTATACTTTTCTACCCTGCAAGATGGCAAATGAGGATTGAAATAGATGTTTATAAAGTGACTGGATCAAAATAGACATTTACAGCATAGCCCTAAAAAAGAGGCTCAAAAATCTTGGTAGCAGGCCAAAAGGGTCTAACAAAAAAGCATAACAAATTGAAATCAACTTTAGGATTTGGGGAGTGTTGGAGAGTGGTTTTCTACAAATCGTCTTTTATTCAGCTTGTCAGATGTTTGTATACTTCATGAAATTATTCTCATTGGCAGGACGGATCTTGTTGGCAGAAAGAATCAACATATACAATTGATCCAGTTCTTAAACTCATTGACTTAATTGTCCATTTATGCAAAGAATATTCAGTGAGCCTTGATAGAGGAAGTGCAGCCAGGGCTCAGGGCTTTCCAGGCTACTGTCCACATTCTTTCCCTGGGTATCCTGCTGTTGGCTTGTGGTGACCAGCACTTATACTGGGACCTACAGAACCTAATACTATGTGCACAATTGTCAGAATTTTTGGTTGAATTCATATTTAATGATGTATCAGCTGAGCCAAGTAATATACCATGACTCTTTTTCCTGTTACTTTTTAAAATAACTTATTGTTTTTTCTTAGTTAATAATTATTTCCTTTTCTGTTCCAAAGAGGTCTGTCACTTCTGGGCCTGTTGCCCTGCTGTCATCCTGGGGACTCTGCCCTACTCCTGTCTGTTGTTCTGTCATCTGTTTGCGGGATCTCCTTTCTCCCACTCTGTTAGACTGACTGGCTCGTTTGAGTGAAATGTATCTTTTGGCAACATCTTGAGACAAAAATGGGTAGAACATTTTTTTTTCTTTGAGATTTTACATGTCTTAAATTATTTTTATTTTTTTTCTTGTACCTCATTAATGGTTTGCCAAGATACAATATTTATGAAAATTTTTTTTTCACTTAGCATTTTCAAAACTAAAATTGCATCTAAGATTGGTATAAGTCTGAATGTTCTGTTTTCTAGTCCTTTTGTATATAACTTATTGATTTTCTGGAAGCTTTTAAGGTCTTTATTGTTATTGTCCTGGAGAAATCATGATGATATGTCTTTGTGGGGATTATTTTCCCCCTCTTATCTCTTAGGCTGGCACTCAAAGGGCCCTTCCATTTTTCATATTATTTCTTTGATTCATTTTTGTCACATTCTTTATTCTCTCTCTCTGGAATTTTCCTTTCTAGAAATTGGACTTTCTGAATAAAGTCTCAATAGTGTCTTTTTTATTATATAGTTTTTCGATCCTTTTGTTTTACTCTTAGGGTAATTTCTTTGATTTGATATTTTAACTTTTTGCTGACTTAAATTACTTAGCTATTGGACTGGAGTTGTAGCTCAGTGGTAAAGCACTTGTCTAGCATGAGTGAGGCCCTGAGTTTGATTCCCAGCACCACATATAAATAAATTAAGTAAATAATGGTCCATCAACAACTAAAAAAAAATCAAAATAATACTTGGCTGTTATATTTTTAGTATTCAAGAATTCTTCCCCGATTATTCCCTTTCATAGCAAACTGTTCTTGTTTCATGATTTTTTTCTTTTACATTTTAACTGTTTCCTGTAGTATCTCTGTAAGAAAATCTTTGAGCTCCTTTTGGACTGTTTGTTTTGGTCTTTCTTGTTTCTTTTAGCTTTCCTTAACTATCTAATGACCCTTGGCAAATAGGAATGTGTTGCTTCCCTTTTGTGGGATCTGGTTGTTAACTAGCCTTAATATTGGTGACTAGAGCGTATCTCTAGATCTTTTCAATGGAATAGTACGTTAGGGAAAAAAATCTTCCAATTTCCTACCTAATCATTTTAAGTTTGGCTGATGGTATTCAAATATAGGTGGGAAAACCTGAGAGTACCACTGCTTAGTATTTAGTCCAATGTTCTGAATGTTTGTGTCTGTATTTTAGGAGACTCTCAAGCTCAATTTTTCCAGAGACCATACTGCCTATTTACAGTGTGGGGAAGGGTGAGATTAGGTAAGGGGAGTATCTGGAATTATAACCAACTGAATCTAGGCTTCGGTCATCTCCCTGTTTTCAGCCTCCCTCGAGGGGTTTCTCATGTCTGAGAATTTCCAGAGATGTACAGGGGAGCTCAGCTTGCTTCCATCCGGAGTGCCTTGTTAGAGGCACTTCCTTTGACCCTCTGCACCCTGGTCGGGCTGTCCTCTTTCACACTTCTATATTACAGCTTAGAGTCAGAAATATCTCCTAATGCTAGTGAGGATAGAGTCTGTGTTTCTGTTTTTTAATTTTTTTTCCCCTACCATTTGGGATGGTTTTTGAAAAGACCAGAAGATAGAAGTGTCTGTAGCTGTACCTTGTTAAAAATGTGAGCACTGGTGTTAATTTTTACATCAGAATCCATGAGGAATAGAACCTTCAGCTCTGGCTATATAAATAAATACATGAACATTGAAGGAACCTGACAAAACCTTTTTCTTCTTTTTACAAAGATTGAGTTTGCTTCTCATGAAATTTTGAACTTGTGCTGACTATTGGCCCTAAGTTTAGTTGCCTTAGACCATCAACATCAAAAGTGAGCTAAAGATACCAAGTATTTCTGGGAGGAGAAGTGGTGATGAGTAAACAGAGCTTCCTGCTCGAAGGAACTTTCACTGCAGGAGGCTCTTTGAGATCAGTGTTTCATGTTCCTTATGGTAACTATAAGGGTTAGCTTCTTCAACTCGGCCTTCACATCTCTTAATTTGGTGCAAAAGAAAAATGATTGACTTTCTAATTATTTCAGGCTATGAATCCTGACTCTGTGTCTTATGAACTGTGTCAACTTGAGCAAGTTAAAGAGTTCTGCAACCTCAGTTTCCTCTCTCATCAGCTGGGGAAAGTAATACAAATGGTGTTAATGATACCCGAGGTGCTGATGAAATGATTGATGATTCTCGTATAAGAATTAAGAAATCCACTCCCTTGCTTATTTATTGAACAAATATTTCTTGGACTCCAAGTGCCAGGCATAATGCTTGTTGATGCAAAGATAAGCCAAAATTTCCTGATAACTGTTTAGCAGCGGAAGCAGGAGCAGAGCAGATTATTAGGGTCTGGAGTGGCCAAGTGCTGGGAGAGAAGGTTGTATTATAAGAGTATAGATGACGAGTTACTAATCTGGCCCTGGGGGAGTGGGAGTATGTCACTGAACGGTCTCCTAAGGGTGATACCTGAGGGTCGAGCACCAGATCTTGAGAGAAGAGTAGAAGTTACCAGGTGAAGAGGAAGGAAGAGAATGTTCGATTTTATGGAGACAGCATAAGCAAAGTTAACAGAGGTGAAGATCAACATTGTACAGGAAGGTGAAAATTATTTAGTGTTGATGGATTATGAATTGCTTGACGATGACTCTAAATTCCAGAAATGTGGGCATATTCCTTTCAGCCCCTGAACATGATCTTCTTAAAAACTCAGGAGTTCTCAATTCTTGGACTCGGAATGTAGAGATACCTGTTAAAGAAGTGCGGTGTAGCCACCATGGGATATGTACACATACACATCTGTACATGGGTGTGTGTGTGTGTGTGTGTGTTTGTGTGTGTGTGTAGGTGTGCTTGTGCTCTGTCATCTCTGAGTGATTTATGTTGGGTTTTACTAGGAAGCCAGTTTCTTCCTCTTAGCAGTTTCAGTTTGACCTCTGCCGTGGGTATATTAGATTAGTGTATAATCTAATATGCATGTACATATTATACACACAAAATATACACTAATGTGGTTTATTAGGTTACACTCTGCTGCGCTTCTCTATGAACTCTCAGTATAATTTTCTATGAAAACAGCTGTCATGTTCTATGAAAATCCTTGTGCTCAGACTGGTACCACAAAGGGGACTTTTCTTAGCCATGAGCTAGGTTTGCCTGTCCCTGAATTCCCTGAGAAGGTGTTCCTGCCAAGGCCTAGGATGGAATTGAGACATAACCCCCTCATTTAAGGCATACAGGGAATTCCAACTCAATATTAAAACTTTGTTGCTGAGGTTAACATGGGTTTTCCTTACTAGATTGTTCGCAAAAGGGGATAGATAAATCACCTGTGTGTTCTCAATCTTCTCTCAGAATCAGACTGGAGGACATGGGCATTATAACTATTGCTCCGTTAGTATTTGTGGTGTTGCTTATAATGTCCATGAACAGCATAGTGTGGCTTGGTCACTGTTGAGTTTAGCTTCTTTTAGAATAACAGCCAACTTTTTCTCCCATGAATTATATCTATAAAATGATGATTTAAAATTATTGACATGGCCTCTGTCATGATCATTTTCCTTGGGAAGGTGGATTCCTAGTGTGTGGACTGTGCTCAGATCCTGCAGCATGGTCTATTGAATATTCTCAATTAATTTCATCCTTTTGGGGTGAATTCCACTGTGGAAATCTCATCTAATGTCCTGTGAAAAAAGCACAGCTATCATTTGAATTTAGACAGAAGTGTCACTAAGAAGTAATAAGAAGCATTCCCAGTTTGCCCTGCAAAAATAGTTCTGCATGTATTTTAGAAAGGCGTTCCAGAAAAAAGTGGTTTTTAAAAAATTTATTTATTTTTTATTTTTTTCTTTCTAGATAGGCATGATAGTAGGGTGTAATTTGACATATAATACATACATAGAATAAATATAATTTGTATCAGTTAGGACCCCATTATTTTGGTGTATTTTTTAAAGCATTAATTAAATCACTTTTTAATTCATTCATCTTCTCATTTGTTCATCAGATGTTATCAAGAGAACATTATCATAATGCAGTTACCATATTAGATACTGGGAATAGAAAAAAGAAAGAGATGAAGTTGGCTCTAGCCTTTAATGAGTCCTTAGTCCACTTCCTGTGATGAATTTAGATATAGAAAAATACATAAAATATAGTATGATCGGTGTAATGTGCTATAAGTGCTATGAAAAGTACTATATTATTATATCATATGCCACATATTATTCAATAGTGACTAGCTCCTGATCTGATCTGTTAGAGGGGTTGCATAGAGAAAATAAGGCTACCCTCCCATGCTGATGCTCCTGCAGAACTGGACTCTGTTGGAAACATCTAAGTTCTGAATTTAAAAAATACAGAATCATGACTTCATAGTTGTATTTACAGTGACATAAATTGCATTGGATATTTGAATTTTGAATGATATATTGATGGAAAGAAAGATTTCTGGATAAACTAAAATAGACAATTGTATGCTTCTTTTCTTTTAGAAATAGTAAACTGCTAGTTTTTCTAGTGTTTTGAACATGAAATGGTGCTGTATTTTGTTGAATGTTTTTTCTGCATCTATTGAGATGATCATATGAGTCTTATCTTTAAGTCTATTGATGTGATGAATTACATTTATTGATTTCTGTATGTTGAACCAACCTTGCATCCCTGGGATGAACCCCACTTGATCATGGTGCACTATCTTTTTGGTATGTTTTTGTGTTTCATTTGCCAGAATTTTATTGACAATTTTTGCATCTATTTTCATTAGCCAATTTTTGCATCTATTTTCATTAGCCATTTTCTTTCTTTGACGTGTCTTTGTTTGGTTTTGGAATCAGGATAATATTGGCCTCATAGAATGAGTGTGGAAGTGCTCCCTCTTTTTCTATTTCCTGAAATAAATTGAAGTGTATTGGTATTAGTTCTTCTTTGAAGGTCTTGTAGAACTCGTCTGTGTATCCATCTGGTCCTGGGCTTTTGTTGGTTGGTAGGCTTCTGAAGGTGTCTTCTATGTCATTGCTTGAAATTGATTTATTTAACTTGTGTACATCATCCTGATTTAGTTTGGGCAAGTCATATGACTCTAGAAATTTGTCCATTCCTTGGATATTTTCTATGTTATTGGAGTACAAATTTTCAAAGTAATTTCTAATTATCTTCTGTATTTCTGTAGTGTCCATAGTGATATTTCCTTTATCATCATGGATGTTAGAAATTTGAGTTTTCTCTCTTCTTCTCTTTGTTAGCATGGCTAAGGGCTTATCAATTTTATTTATTTTTTCAAAGAACCAACTTTTTGTTTTGTCAATTTTTTCAATTTCCTTGATTTTTAGCTCTGATTTTAATTATTTCCTGTCTTCTACTGCTTTGGGTGTTGATTTGTTCTGTTTCTAGGTTTTGAGATGTATTGTTAGGTCATTTATTTGTTGACTTTTTTCTTCTTTTAAGGAATAAACTCCCTGTGATGAACTTTTCTCTTAGTACTGCCTTCATAGTGTCCCAGAGATTTCAATATGTTGTATCAGTGTTCTCAATTACCTCTAAGAATTTTTTAATCTCCTCTTTGATGTCTTTTGCAACCCATTGTTCATTCAATAGCATATTATTTATCTCCAGGTGTTGGAGTAGCTTCTATTTTTTATTTTATCATTGATTTCTAACTTCATTCCATTATGATCTGATAGAATGTAGGGTAGTATCTCTACTTTTTTATATTTGCTAAGAGTTGCTTTGTGGCATAATATATGGTCTATTTTAGAAAAATAGGATTCATGTGCTGCTGAGAATAAAGTATATTCGCTCATTGATGGATGAAATATTCTACATATGTCTGTCAAGTTAAGTTATTTATTATATTATTGAGTTCTATAGTTTCTTTGTTTAGCTTTTGTTTGGAAGATCTACCCAGTGGTGAAAGTGGTGTTTTAACGTCACCCAGAATTCTTGTGTTTTGGTCCATTTGACTCTTGAACTTGGGAAGAGTTTGTTTGATGAATATAAATGCTGCATTTGGGGGAGCATATATATTTGTAATTGTTATGTCATATTGATATATGGTTCTCTTGAGCACTATGAAATGTCTTTCTTTATCCTTTTTGATTAACTTTGGCTTGAAGTCTACTTTATTTGATATGAAGATGGAAACCCCTGCTTGTTTCCACAGTCCATGTGAGTGGTATGTTTTTTCCCAAACTTTCACCTTCAGTCTGTGGATGTCATTTCCTATGAGATGAGTCTCTTATTTTTCTAAGGCAATGATGAGCATGATAATGCTTTTCAGATAGTTCAAATGAGGGTTGCAATTGTTGTTATTGTTTCTACTGGTACCTTTTAATGCTTCAATTCAGCTACCAAAGGTTATCAAAATGATAAATAGTAGTCCTTGAAGCCTTATTTTCCTCTTGTAGCAAAAAAACTCACCAACTGAGACTAAAGGAAAGAAACAGAAATTACCAAAAACTATATTTTATTGTATAGTTTTAGGGTTCTTTATTACTTTTGGGGTAAAATGGAGAAGTGACAAACCATTTGCCAAGTTTTTTTTTTAAGAGTTAATTAAAAACAATTATAAATACACCTTTACTTCTTGTTTTTTTTTTTTTGAGAGAGAGAGAGAGAGAGAGAGAATTTTTCTTAATATTTATTTTTTAGTTTTCGGTGGACACAACATCTTTGTTTATATATGGTGCTCAGGATCGAACCCGGGCCGCATGCATGCATGCCAGGCGAGTGCACTACCGTTTGAGCCACATCCCCAGCCCTACTTCTTATTTTTTAAAGAAAAAACATTTTTTTTCCTTTGACATTACTGGGGATTGAATACAGAACCTAGAAAATGCTAAAAAAGTGGCCTACTACTGAATTACATCCCAGCCATTTATTTATTTATTTATTTATTTTTTTGAAATAGGAACTCACTAAGGTACCCAGACTAGCTTTGAACTTGGATCCTCCTAGCTCAGCCTCCAGAATTGCTGGGATAACAGGCCTGGGTCACCATGCCTTTCTTCTGCACTTTATTTCTCTTGCCCTTCTTTTTATTGTTTTAGTTCTTTCTACATGATTTTCTTGTGTCATTCCAACCTAAGATAAAATGTAACAAAATTCACAGTTTAATCAATGACCATAACATTTTGGAGGTGAAATTGCCTTCCAGCCAATACCAGAATTATTTGCAGCTAGTGTTAGGTCTAGAGAGGATTAAAAGAGACACACAAAGCCTAGATGTTCTTAAAGAAAAGACAGTCTAACTAGAGAGTCTAGAATTAATGGGGGGCTCCGCAATCTAATGATACTGCCAGGGTCATGCTTTAAGCTTGCAATATACCTGAGGCTGTCTCATGCAGAAGCTCTTAGGCTATCAAAATGCTGAGAAAGCTTTCCAGGCTGCAAGAATTGAGTGCAGTATTCATTTATAAACTATGAACTACGGACCTAACCTTTGCCAGGTGCTGAGTTAAATTCTTACCCACATGGAACTCGAATCCAGTAAATCTAAGGAATAATTATGTAAGGTATGGTTTATGCTTCTGGTGGGTGAGGCATCATGTCTTAACACTCAGTTTTAGAATGATCTTTAGGGAGACGGCTGTAGGAGAAGGTAAGAATAATAATCCTGAAGTTCGAAAACCAGACCCAATTCATCATGATGATGGGATCGACTCTGGAGCTCTCCTAGGATGGGACAGCTAAGTTTACATGCCATACCATGTGTGACCACAGTCACCTCCTGACGTGTTATCACATTTCAGGGCCTATACTCTGGCCCACGGGGTAAGTGTGGATAATGACGTGTTTTCATGTATATTTTCCTGACTGCTATTTTGGCCATTGTTTATACACATGCTGCATGGGGGAAATATGACTGACAAGAAAGTCAACTAAACACTGTTAATATTAATAATGACCTTCAGGCTTGAAGCCTGATACCCAATGGGAGATATGAGTTGTGAAGGGTTAACCAAGTGAGTCTTCAAGAGGGACAGTCTCCTCTAATGTGTTCTTAGGTGAGTAGAGTGGTCTTCCCACAAACTCCCGACACATGCAAATCTAGCATTCTTTGCCAGCCTTGAACAACAGCCACTCTAAGATGATTACATCACATTGCACGCTTGTGCGGGTGAGAAGTCATAGTTGCATGGGTTGGCCTGCAGCCATTTTCTGGGTTGAGTCCTATGATTGACATGAACAAATAGTTCCTCTAATGGCAACACAATTAGGTACCACGGCTGCTGTGTGTGGGACACATGGCCCGGAGTCTGACTGAGGTGTTCAGGAGGCTGGGACTGGTGAGGCTGCTTTTGCAAGGTGTTTCTCCTTGGCTCCTGTTAAACCTCTTCTTTTCAGTCAGGAAGATAAGCTTGATATTGAGAAAGACTTCACTGAGTCCCACTCAAGCAACGAGGTGGTAATTTAACACTCTGGCAACCAGCTTTGGACTCCACTTAACTGAAGGATGTTTGGTAAATCTCAAGAGACGGAAAGAAGCCCAGAATACTCTCAAAGTCAGTCTGTAACTGAACTCTGCTTGTAGCAAATCTAGAAGAAAGAACCAAGTTGCTAAATTGGTTTTCTCCTGCCAAACACTCCTCAGGCATTCAAGATAGAAAAGTAAAAACAGGAGTGAGGGCCTGTGGAAGGCTTAAGAGCTGGTCCTAGGGGGATGCCAGGGTATTGCTTAAAAGGATTTTGTTGCAATTTTCCACTATTGTTTTATTTTTCTTCTAAAGGCAGATCCAACATTTGAATCCCTTCTTGGTCATGCAAGACACCCCTTCTTCCTGTGGAATCTCTCTCGTGGTCAAAGGGGAAACGAATGATCACCAGGTGACTTTCCTTTAGAGTTTACCTTTATCTTCTGCATGTTTGACCTCTGACAATTACCTTTCCTAATTTAATAAACATACAGAATTACTTTTTCTAAGAATGATCTTGGGGTCAAAGTTTGTTTTCTTTAATAAGATTACAAAACTTCTGGACTGGGGCTGTAGCTCAGTGGTAGAGCACTTGCCTTGCATGTGTGAGGCACTGGGTTTGATCCTCAGCACCACATAAAAATAAAATAAAGATATTATGTCCATCTATAACTAAATTTTTTTTAATTACAAAACTTCTTAAAGTTGAGAGAGAATTTCCTTCATGTGATAAAAAAGTTCCTGAAAGGTGTTCAATTTTTTAATGCAATGACTTGAGCATAATATTTTCATCTTTATTAAAGCACTAGTGTATAATTTTAACTATTCTTCGTTTGACAGTTGATAGCCATAGGAAATATTAGAGTATGTGTTAGTCTCAGTTCCCCTTAAAGATGGGAGAATTTATTTTAAAATATTCTGGTATTATTTTTAAATTTTGTTTTACCCCAGATATCCAAATATAGCTGTATATTTTAAATTATATATAAAATGGCAATATCAAAACAGCTCCTCAAATTTGTTTTATTAGAATGGCGTATGAATTCCAAATATATGTATAAAAGCCACGCTTGCAATAACAGCTGATTTAGAGGTGATTTTTTAAAAAATGTGTGTGGTATAATAGAATTCTTTGCTTTATAAAATAGCTTTCTACAGAGTTGATTTAAGTAGCATTCCCACCCATTTTGTTTAACAGAGGATTACGAATATAAAAAATTCCTAAGGACGTTGACGCACATTTAGCTTCTTAAGGACATTTCTATGGAGTGAAGTAAGGCATTTTTATGACTGTCTTCCATTCACTTGTTTATTTTTAAGGTATTCTCTATGTGCTGGAGTTTGGACCTAATGCTAAGCATGCTATTATAAGCATACTACCTTGTTCTTTGAGATTTGGGGGAAAAGATGAAATGTTGGCTGAATTCACTGTTTTCACTGTCTAGCAGGCTAAGAATAAGGTAAATGATGCCCAGTTTGTGGGAGTGCATGGGGTGGCATCTAAATCAAACTGGGGAGAAGGGTAGGCTTCTTAAAAGCATTGGGAGATTCATTTTGAAGGATGAGCATCAGTTAACAGTTGAAAAAGGAGAAAGAAAATTCTAGTTGTAGAGAACAGTATGTAGAAACCCTCCTTAGGATGTGACACATCAAAGGCTGTGTGCAGTGGCCCATGTCTGTTATCTCAGCTCCTTGGGAGGTTGAGGCAGGAGGATTGCGAAGTTCAAGGTTAGCCTCAGCAACTTAGTGAGACCCTGTCTCAAAATTTAGAAACAAAACAAACAAACAAACAAAAACTTAAAAAAAAGGTTGGGAATGTAGCTCAGTGTTAGAGCATCCCTGGGCTCAGCCCCCAATACCAAAATAAACAAACAAAACAAAAAACATCATGACATCAAGACACACTTTTGGGGACCTTCATGTATTATTGAGAAGGTGAACTTGGAAGAGTGATGAAAGATAATCTCTCTTGATTTAATACCTATTGACTGGTTACACTTTCTCCATTTCCTTGGCCATTTCCTATTTTTCTCCCTAAATTCTTTAGAGTTTACAAAGACTGTCTCATTGAGCTTCTCCTCTATCTGTTCCATGCCACAGTGATTTCATTCAGCCTTTTGACTTTGCACCTGTAAGGACCCAGCATTCCTCCCCTCTGGAGGGTCGGCAACAAGGCACCACTTTGGAAGAAGAAAGCAACTCTCACCAGACAATTAAAACTCCCAGTGCTCTGATCTTGGGTTTCCCAGCCTCCATATCCATGAGAAAATAAATTTGTTTTATAAATTACCCAGTCTCAGGTGTTTTGGTATAGCAGCACAAAATGAACTACAATAGAAATTGGACTAAGACAGCTCTCAGTTGTTGGATAAGCCAATAACTCCCAAATGTAGATATTCCAATGTAAATATCATCTTTTCAACATTCCTATTTGGGTACGTAGAGGAGACTCAAAGTGTCCAAAATGATTCTGTTTACTTCCATCTACAGCTTTCCCCATTTCAGTGGATAGCCACTCCATTCTTCCAGTTGCTCAAGCCAGAATACTATGAGCTGTTATTCTTTTTGAAGTGAAATTCACAGAACATGAAACTTATCATTTAACTATTGAAAAGTATACAATTAAGTGGCTTTTAGTCCACTCTTAATGGTACCAGCACCAATGCTATGTCCAGAATATTTTTATTATCCTCCAAAGCATTCCCTTAACTGTGAGCCATGGGGCCCCCATCCCTTCATCTCCCCAGCCCCTTCAGTAGGCATTAGTTGACTTTCTGTAGCTATGCCCTATTCTGGACATTTCATATATGTAGACTTATATAACAGATGGCTTTTTGAGTCTGGCTTCTTTCACTTAGCAAAGTGTCTTCAACTTTTATCCATATGATAGATGGGGCGTGTGTAACTACCCTCTTGCCCACCTCAGGTGCAATCTGTTGGGAAATCCTATGGAATATCCTGGAACATAATCCCTTCTCAGTCTCCACTGTTGCCACCAGGGTGTGAGCACTCTCACATCTGCTTTGTGACTACAGCCTGCCCCGTTGGTCTCCCCGTCATTAGTCTTGGCTTCCCACAGCGGGTTCCCAACACAGTACTCTTTTAGAAGCCCAGCAGAATAGGCTACTCCTCAGCTCAGGCTCTGAAGTGGCTCCCCATTTCACTCGGAGTCAAAGCCAGAGTCTCTACTGTGTCACACAAGGCCTTTGGGATCCTCATGACTTTCCAAAGGGCTGAGGAGGTATCACTTCCTATGCAGACTGACCTACTCTCCTCCTTGCCCGCTGAGCCACACAGCCTTCTTGCTGTTCTTCCAATCCTGTCACAAGGATTTTGCACTTACTCTTTCCTCTGCCTAGAATGCCAACCCACTTGCTTCCCTCAGCCTCTTGCTCACGGACCTCCTGTTCCCGACACCTATGCTGACCTCCTCCACCATTGGATATGTCACCACAGTCTTCCTCCCGACATCCCTCTCTCCCTTGCTCTTGTACATTTTCCTAGAACATGAATCATCCTCTCACTTGTTCTTCTTTCTTCATTTCTTGTGTGTGTATTTCCAACTCCACAGAATGGAAATCTTTGTTTTTTCATTGACGTATCCCAAGAGGCTAGAACAGTGCTTGGCACATAGCAGTTGCCTAACAAAGAGTTGCTGACTTGAATAAACTAATAAAAATAAAAATCACGCAATATTTCTGGGAGTAACTACATTTATTGGTCTTTTTATGTGCCAGGAACTCAGCTAAGAGACATAGCTACATGATTTATCTCATTTGGTCCTCACCAATAACTGTGGGACAGATGATCATTTATACAACTTCTATATAAGAAAAGAAAAAGAAAATTTCATAACTCAGAGCTTCTGGACTTTGAATCTGGACTCTTGACAGCTACTTTGAACTTCTTGTGGTTAAGATGAGGATCCTGTGATGGGGGAATTGTCTTGAATTATTTTGGTGGGCCCATGTAGACATAAGAATAAAACAGGAGGGTCAGAATCACAGAGAAAAAATGTGAGCTTGGAAGCAGAGGTTGGAGTGATATGCTTTGCACATGCAAGAAGGGGCAGGTGTGGAGGAACGTGTGCAGCCCCTAGGAGCTGGAAAACACATGGAAACTGATTCCCCCCTAAAACTTTCAGGAAAAATATCGACCTGCTGACACCTAGATTTTGATGCAGTGAAACTGATTTTGAACTTCTTACCTTCGCAATTAGAAGATAATAAATTGGGGTGTTTTAAGACACTTAAATTTGTGATAATTTTTTAGAGCAGCAATAGGAAACTATGACACAGAAGTTCCCCCTATTTCTTAAAATTAATAGGAAATTGATAAAAAATGAAAGGCTAAAGGATCTATTATATTCAGTCACAGACACATATCTTCATCCATTCAGTCTTTGTGCATCTCCATCAAGTCTCTTCTAGAAGGTATAGATATAAAAATGAATATTTTAATATCCAGGGGGCAGGATAATTTCAGATATGTGTGTGTTTGACCAATACCCATTAATGAATTAACTTTAGGAATTGAGTTAAATTCTAGAATTTGTTAAATTAGAAGGAACCAAATTTACACCAGCCCATTTCCTTCCTTCCTTCCTTCCTTCCTTCCTTCCTTCCTTCCTTCCTTCCTTCCTTCCTTACCAGAGATTGAACTCAGCAGTACTTGACCACCGAGCCACATCCTCAGCCCTATTTTGTATTTTATTTACAGACAGGGTCTCACTGAGTTGCTTAGTGCCTCACTCTTGCTGAGACTGGCTTTGAACTCTTGACTCTCCTGCCTTAGCCTCTCAAGCCACTGGGATTACAGGTGTGCGCCACCATGCCCTGCTACACCAGCCCATTTTCTGAAGACAGCTTTTCTCCCCCCTGTGGTTCCCAGCACTCTTTCCCAGTTGGCTCACACTGACTTCACAGTTGGGTGTGCAGAGCCTGGTTCCTCACATGACCTCTCTAGTCACCACCCACAGACCAGAATGCTAAGGGAACTGATAATGCCACTTACTGACACTTGACAAAATGCATTAGACCCAGGGCATTTTCAGCTGCTCATTCTAACTTCGAAAGATTAGGATAGACCCAAAAGGCCATCAGGGAGGAACTTAATTTCAGAGAAAGTTCAGACTGGTGTTACCTCAGTGGGAGGGGAGAATGTTAGAGGAGGAAAACTATGAACACATTCAACACAACTGGCCTCCGATGGAAGGGCTCCAAACAGATTCGAGTGGTTGTGATCAGGGTCTAATATCGAATGTTAAAAAAGGAAAGAAAGGAACAGAAGGCTGTCTTTCAGAATAAGCTAGGTTTAAAGAAACAGATAATGAAACCCACTTTGAGGAGGTGGCAGTGACAAGACCCTGACACATAATTTAGCAGGTCTTCAAAGGCTATTTAATGGAGAGGGCAAACTGCTGATTAGCAGCAAAGCAAGATGGTGAGGGAAAGGTGTGTGTGTGTCGGGGAGAGAACTTGACAGCAGGAGCTCAGGGAGAAGCCATGCAGAAAGTAAAGGACAGGGTTGTAGTAGACAGGACTCCAGAATGGTGGAAATAGGGGTGGTTTAAATATCCTACAAGGCAGGGAATGACCTTGCAGCTTCTACTTATTATGCTGCCTATGGCTTAATGTACCCACAGTCTTATCCCAGGTGCCTACTATTCAGAGTCACAGGGAAATTCTTTCTCATCCATCTCCGGATGTGAAGGAACATGAGTCATCTTTCTCGTGGACCACGGACAAGGCAGGTTTCACACTGTAACCTCACCACTATGCAGTTTCCCCTCCCGTGTAGGCTGTTTTCCTTGGAAAGAGACATAGAAGAGCAGCCCATCTCCTTCCTGGATGACCCTGGCTTGGTGGATTGGGCAGCAGAGTTCACGACAGCGCTACTCAAGGTGAGGATTCGGTGGGAGGGCAGGGAAGGGTGGTGGGCAGAGGGCTGGGTTCTCCATCTTGTGGTTGTACATCTACTCTTGACACCACCCTACCCTCTGTGGGGCAAGAGGGGCTTTTATCTGGACTGCCATAGGCTGGCATGTTCAACGTTAATAGCTATCTTTTCTTTGCCCTAGGTAAAGGTTAAATTGCATGATCCCCAGAACAATGCAAATATAGAACCTCCTTGGTGACATGAAAGTTTTTTGTCTTTTTTTTCCCAAGTCCTTGGGGTTTTTCTGACAAAAATATCATGAAGTAAGAAAGTTGTTTTCTTTCCTTCTATAGTGAAGAATGCTGTCAAATGAGGACTGACTTGGACTCTTTAAGCAGATTTCAGATGGTGTCATCCTGAAATCCTGAGACACCCCTTGAACTTCTTCCTGTTGAGTACTTGAATCTGAATGCAAAGGTGGCCCTGTAAGATGCCTGAAGACAGCACTTTGGAAGGCGGTTAGTTTAGGGCTGCCAAAGTTCGGCCACATGCTGAGCTAGCTCAGAGATAGAAACCCAAGTGGAGTTGGCTTTCCCCCTCTTGGCATCCTTTAGAGTTGATAAGGAGTTAAGCTAGGTTTGTTTGTCACCTCCCAACGCGGTCCTAACTTGGGAGAGGGTTTGGTTTCACAAAAGCAAATTTAGAACAGGCAGCATTGCATTTATAAAATAACAGTCCCTTTAGACTTGGGTCATCTCAAAGATTCGATTTCAAGAGTGTTTTAGTGTAAACACATTTCTTAGATTTCCTAATGCCAGCTAATATCGTCCTTTGGGGAGAAACAAAATGTGCCCAAATAAAATAGCAGTAAATGCCACAGAGAAATTCTCATAGAACATAAACTGTTGCAAAAAAAGATAAATGGATTTTTACTATCAGTTTTGGCCAGAGGTTCAGCAAAGATAGTGCAAGATAAAGGAAGACATAGATTAAATCTTAATACTTTTGGTTAAAAGAGGTTCAAAATTATTTATAATAAACTCTCCATCTTCATGAGGGAGGCAACTGTGGAACTGTGGTGCGTGCTCTTTCATATGCCACTTGGGCATATCTTCGCAAAGCACCTACGTAGTCAGAACTGATCACAAGGGAGCAGGTTATCACTGATGTTTTTTGCCTCTTCCCTCTATGGTCTCTTCAGAAAAAATGGGGATGGCTGAGCCTGTTAGGTAGTGACAGCTCAGTGTTCTCTGACTCTGGAGTTAAGATGATCCACTTTAAACCAATTTTATGTAGCAAATACTTCTGGCACTGCTTTAAAAAAACGTTTACTGTGCACTTCTTTGTACTACTGCTGTTGGTGTTAAACACGGACTCTTTCCTCAGGGATTTCAGTCTCTTGAGGGAGACACACCAGGAACTGGACAATAACCATGTTCAAGGAATACAGGGTGCTGAGGAGGCCAGGGGAAAGTAGATAATTCATCTTGGTAGTGGGAAGCAGAAGAAAAGTTCCCAGAAGAGGACCCAGAAAGGGCCACATCAGAGCTGACATGAATTCTTTGAATCATAAATGAATTGGATAGAATAAGCCCTGAGTGGGAAACATTTGTCTGTCTTACTAAATGATGGATTATGACTCAAACAGAATAATGTGCCTGAACATTATTTTACTGAATACATTACATTATTTTACTTATCCTCAATCCTGCCAGTTGTTAGATATTAAGAACAAATTAGGCATCTCAGTGTCAGAGTGCCATTTTGTAACTTATCACACTATACTGGTTTGGGAGTGTACTGGCTAGGGAGAAATAATTTCCAGGGAGATTACAGAGACAATACCACTTACATTTATATAATGCGTATAGCTTTAATGGACACGATCTTGTCTGGCTAATATTCAACTCTTTCTTTCAGGGGCTAGTGTCAATCTTTTCCAGGCAAAATTTCAAAGCCATAACCCATTACTATGGGTCAGATTATGTCTCCCCAAAAAATCATATATTGAAGTCTTTACTCCAAAGTTGACTCCATTTGAAAATAGAGTTGTTGACATCTCTAGCAAATAGAGAAATCCAAATCAAAACTGTACTAAGATTTCATCTCACTCCTGTCAGAATGGCAATCATCAAGAACACAGGCAACAATAAATGTTGGTGAGGATGTGGGGGAAAGGTATACTCATACATTGCTGGTGGGACTGCAAATTGGTGAAGCCACTATGGAAAGCATTATGGAGATTCCTCAGAAAACTTGGAATGAAACCAACGTTTGACCCAGCTATCCCACTCCTCGGTCTATACCCAAAGGACTTAACATGAGCATAGTACAGTAATGCAGCCATGTTAATGTTTATAACAGCTCAATTCACAATAGTTAAACTATGGAACAAACCTGGGTGTCCTTCAATAGATGAATGGATAAAGAAAATGTGATATGTATATATTCATTCAGTGGAATATTACTCAACTTTAAAAAAGAACAAAATTATGGCATTTGCCAGTAAATGGATGGAGTTGGAAAATAATATACTAAGTGAAATAAGCCAATCCCCCAAAACCAAAGGCTGAATGTTTTCTCTAATATGCAGATGCTAATTCACAATAAGGCAGGAGAACTAGAGAAGAATAGCATTACCTTAGATTAGGTAGAGGGAAGTGAAGGGAGGAGAGGGGATGTGGGGATAGGAAAGATAGTGGAACAAAACAGGCATTGTTACTTTATGTATATATGTGACTGCATGGCTAATATGATTCTACAACATATACACTCAGAAAAATGAGACATTATATCCCATCTAGGTATGATATGTCAAAGTGCATAAATGCATTCTACTGTCATGCATAACTAATTAAAACAAATAAAAAAAATAAAAAGGTTAAAAAATAGGGTGTTGCTGATGTAATTAGTTGAGCCACACTGGTGTAGGGTGGGCTCCTAATCAAATATGGTGGCTAACCTTTTATAAAGATAAGATGTGGACATGGACTCTCACAGAAGGAAGGCAGTGTGAAGAGACACAGGGAGAAGGTGGCCACGTACAAGCCCTGGAGAGAGGCCTGGAGCAGATCCTTTCCCTGAGTCCTCCTGAGGAGCCAACCCTGAAGATACCTTGACCCCAGACGTCCAGCCTCCAGAACAGTGAGACTGAACATTTCTGTCGTTTAAGCCACGCAGTCTGTGGGACTTCATTACAGTGGTCCTAGCAAACTAACACCCTGCAAACTCTGACATCATGGGAGTGGGAAGGAGTCCGTGGAAGTGTTGCCTCACCCTGGCACAACTGCTCAGTGCCCTCTTTGCTCCAGGAGAGGATTCGAGGGCTGTCCCAGAGACGCCAGAGGAACTCAGTATGGCCTGAGAGCGGGATCTTTTGTCTTTTAAAAAATGGTATTGGAGGAGGGTAAGAACTCACAGATTAGTTTTCTTTTATTTTGTGGAATGTTGGACAGGAAAGAAAAAGAAAGAAATGTCCCTCTGGATACTTAAATAATATCTACTTTTAACTAGAAGTAAAGAGAATTCACAAGTTATTGATGGGTGATTTTTAAAGTGAGAAAGGTTTTGGGGGATTTTTTAAAAAATAAATAAAAATGTTCCAAATCTTCACTTTGTTTCTTGAAGATTTAGTAGCACTCTTTGATTTGAACTCCCCACCCCCCAACTTTTTTTTTTCTTAGTTTTTCTTTGAATCTCAATTCTTAATGATCTGTGTTTTTAAATTCCATGCTTAATTATTTCTCATTATCTCACAGTGCCTAATTTACTTTCCCTCATTGACAAAAACATGCATATTTGTCTAAGGGATACACTAGCATATGATTCCACTTTTTATTCATTAATGTGATAAGCTGGTAGTATTAATAAATATTATGCATCCTATAATTTGAATTTTATAGATGACTTTGTAGGAAGCAATCTGAAAAGAAGTATGATGTTGGGAATGAGTTCTGGATTTGGAATAAGAAAATTGGAGTGCGCTTATGCTCAGACACTCTGACACTTCCTGTCTCTGAAACTGTGAACTAATCACACGGTGTCAGTGACCACTGTTTAGAGATACAAGATGGTGATCTTCTCTACGTGTTTCTTCTGAGCAGGAAAATTAAATAATGGGCATTAAGTGATCTGACACATAAGTACATCCAGAAAAAAATAGCTATTGGTAATCTGTTGAATTGAAAGCTCTGCTGGAACAATACATGGAGGCAATTTTCATTCCGGTTGTTTTGTTTTTAAATAGCTTGTCCCTCTTCAAACTCAAAAACTTTCACAAATTAAATTAAAATGGACCTAACCTGTTATCTATTTTCCAAGGCACCTGTTTTTAGGAAATTGTTTCAAACTCATTAAGGGTTTATTGTGGCCTGGAAGGAGTTTATTGCCTATTCTCATTTGGTCCTCACTGAAACCCGTGGAGATGCTATCATTGTTCCCATGGTAGAACTGAAGCATTAAGAAGAAATCTAAGTGCGAAGTTCCCAGCCAAGAAGGGGAGAAGGGGCAAGGAAGAGAATTCCAACCAAGGTGGTGGGATGCTGAGACTAAACTTTTAAGCTCCGCTCTAGGCTGCCTCCTTAGTTTAAAAAAAAAAAAAAAAAAATCCTCCAGACCGTCATTCCTGCTCTCAGTAACTGGAGAACAGCCTGTGGCTGAAGTGTTTCTTGTGGGGAGTGATAACCAGTGAAAGAATTGGGATTTATAGACCACAACACACAGAATGGAGATCTCTCAGAGATCACTGTCGAGCTTAATCTCTTCTGGAAAGAAAGTGCCTGGAAATGGCTAAGTGGATGTGAACGATGCCCAGCCTGGGAGAGAGCTGATTCCCACATCTGATCACACTTTGTACATGTCATGTGATCACCTCCCTGGGAGGCGGCTCTGTAGTAAATACAGGGAAAGGACATGCAGACAGTATGTATTTTAGGAGAGCCCCACACTCTGCTTTGAAGTGGTCACTTCCCCCCAGGTTTCCCACATTTCCTCCCCTCTGAGACTACATGGTCTACCATGAGGTAGGTTGGGAGAAAGAAGCACTTCATGCCCTAAACATGGCAGGTTGATTTTGTGGAGATTTGCTGCATAGCTTACACTCAGAGGCACCCCTGGTAAGGTGATGGTGGCAGAGCGAAAGTGATGCTGGTTTTGAGATGCCGTGGGATCAGGTTGATAGTGGCCCAATAGTGAGGAGCTGGCTACCTGGGTCTTATCGCATCAATTTGGTTCATTTTGTTTCAGACATGCTTTTTTTTTTTTTTTTTAAACCTCCCTATGATTGTCTCCACAAACCCTTATGCTGAGAAGAATGAATTCCAATAAAACTTAATAAATCTGACAGAGAAATGTGGAGTTAGGGATCCACACAGAACACGAGGACTGTCGCATTAAGGGCTCCTGGGGATTTTTTTTTTATGACTTTTATCCCCCCCACCACCCATCTAATGCTGGTCTCTTTGCCTCCATAAATTGTGCAGGCTGGCTTTTCATTAACTCAGAGAGCTGAAATAATTCTTTGTAAAGAATTCTTTAGTCACACATGATTCAAAAGTTCACCGAGATCAAAGCTAGCCGGCTGTGTGGCGGGCCCAGCTCCGTATATTTCATGTAAATGGGGTGGCGTGCTGCATTCTCAGCTGGAGTTGTTCCAATTTCACGTCCCTTCTGCAGATAATGGGACCTGTGATACTGTCCCCAGCACAAGGGGCTGCTCTGGGCTCAGTCCTGTCTCCCTCAGGAGCCTGTGTAGATGTTGTCTCTACAGGCCAGTGAAGTCATCCTGACATTCTCCTCAATATGATCTGAAATTTCATGAAGCCTGGGAGTCATCCTTGGCCTTTGTGGGGCGGGCTGGGGGAGGTGGAGAAGGGAGCAGAGAAATGCTTCATTGTTCAAGTCTTCCCTGTCTGTCTTATTTTCCCTTTAGGAGGGTGGGATGTATTAAAGAGGCCCAGAGGGGAAATTAAAATAAACTAAGAACAACAAGAACAGACAGTCTTCCTTCTTGAGGGGATACTGCTCTCCTGCTCTTAGGCCGTCTTGTGTCCTTACGTTTTTCTTTTCAAATATATGGGCACAGGAGGAAATGATGTGTGAGAGACGTGGGAGAAAGAGCTTGACAGTGGGCTGAAACAATAACAGCACTGGAATAATACAGGGCCTTTCAGGGGCTGGCCACTTCCATGTAACCCCCCTGCCCTGAGCAGACGCACAGAGCCACCCAGAGACCCACCACACATGCAGACAGAAGCATGAAGGAGGTAATTTCTTCATGGTGCACAAGAGAGAGAGGATGTCTGGCAGGTGATCCCTGGAGGCTCATGGTGACTGTTTCCTGCATGCCAGCTGGTCACAGTATTGACTGATGGATGGCCGTCTCAGCTTTGAGAAGAGGCCCTGGAATGGATGTGTATTTGGTCCTCACTGTGGTTGGCTGTGGCTGTGATATGGGAGAGAGCATGTATATGGGTCTGGAAGAGCCCAGAGATGAAGGACAAAGGTAGGAAAGGCTGGAGAGGCAACGGGTGCACCTGAGATACGGGAATGGAGTACTCAGAGCAAAGAGGTGGACAGCGGGCCAACTGTCCAGGGGTAAGATGGATGCCCATGTCTAGTGCATCACTGTGTGATAAATGGAATCGCAGTTGGGTTCCATTTGACAATGTTGGTGCTTTCTTGAGACTTCGGCAGTTCAGGTGACATGGCATTTCCATTCTGCCACAAAATTCAAACCTAAACAAAACAGGTCTGGTTCATCCCTTCTCCTGGCTTACATGACATGAGTCCAAGCACATGACACTTTCCCATCTTGGTTTTCACACCTCTGTTACATAGATCCTATGCTCACCTCAGCTTACTTCATCATTAGCATTATTTCATTACCTTACGATAATATAAGGGATAAGTCGAACTTGGAGAAAATGCTCTGTTTGCCAACGTGGTGGAAATATCAACAGTGAAGTCTGAAGAACAAAAACTGGTTTTCTGTTCCTCCTAACATTAGCTCATCCATCACAGAAGTTGCAAGTCAGCCTCCCCTCCCTCCTCCATAAGGAGCAAACTATATTTTCAAAAATGGAAGCATCTGGTTAAATATTAAATAGGAGAGTCATTCTTCTGAGGTCTCGCATTGCCAGCACTTAGGTAGCAGTTAAGGGAGATGGCTGTTGACTTTGACGGCCTTGCATTTATGGTGCTGCATAAATAATCACTGACAGCAACTCCCTGGCAATCTCTCCACTAGTCTCGCCCCTCTTTGCACTCTCTTCAGTGGTTTATGTACATGCACACTTTCCCTGACCATCATAATAGCTATTGTCTTTCCCCCTCCCCAGTTCTTTCAACAGATGTGTCCATTTTTAGTTAATGCAAAGGAAATAGCAGCTTTTAAAGGTAGCCTTTCGCAGTGGGAAAGAGCTGCATTAACTGTAAAAACCTTTTAGTTGCACAATTTTTATATTCAGCCTCCCTTCCCCAGACATTGCTTCCCCATGTCTGCATTTCCCTTTAAGCCTACTGGCTATTAGAGGGGATTGCTTGGGGGCTGTCGTTTACAGCAGCAGCAACAATTGAGAAACGATAGCAGCATGTTCCTTGGCCAGGGAATAGCTGCAAGGAGAGCCCAAGACAAAGTATCATTTGTGTGTTCAAAAAAACATTTTATGGAGAAGTTTGTTGTGCCAACCTGTGCTCAAAATGCTAATGGTATTTGCCTAGGCCATCGGCCAAATGAAAGCGGATTCACACATAAGAAGCAGAACACTTGAAAACACTGGGAACACTTTTCAGATCATCTCAAAAGGTGATCAGCATGTAAGCTCACGAGACTGAGATCCACAGGGATGCTCTGGGTAAGACCTTCAGCCAAAAAAAGACCTCAAATGAATCCATCCAGGAAGGAAATCTTGCAAGTTTGCAGTGTGGGAAAATCTGCTGCTAGAGAGTTTTTGACTGGTGTCACTATGGGAGAAGCAACACAGAGAAAATGCTTCTCAGGTGTTTGGAATGTGGGAAAAGCTTTCTAGGTAGAGGAGAATGCCCCACTTAGCATGCCAACTCATGCAGAAGAGAGAATGTAGGGATGCAGTTCACGTGAGAAGAGCTCTGGAAGGTGATCAATCATCCCAAACCACATGGCATCTGGGGAGGAAAACTTTGGGCAGCAAGCGAATCCTGCAGGACTTACTCAACACATTAGGTCACCAGAAAGATGAGCCTCCCTCTCTGACACCCTGCCCTGGTGCCCAAGGATTGAGAATGCACAAAAACAACTTGAGGATTCTGAAGCACTCTGGAAATTTACAAACATTGGGAAAATTAGCCATCAGCCCACATTGTAGAATTGTCAGTTTTACCATGGTTCTCACCTTGTCACCTGCTGGCTAGAAACCCCCTACAGGGATTACAGACCTGTTGGTATCCATACTTTGGATTAAGGAAAAGTGTTACAACTGACTGTCTTTCCACTTTGTCCCCGTCCTCACTTCTGATCAAAACCTTCCATGTACTCCAAGAGTGCTCCCTACAAGGGAGAGCTGAGCACCTATTCCCAGTGCAGAGGGACACTACTGTTTCCATATGCAGCTAGTGGAATTAAGAATCATGGGAAAAGCAAGATCATTCATCACATGTTTTGAGCCCCAACCACACTAGGTGTACAGTAAGCCAGGAATTCTGCTAAATTCTGGGAGGTGTGACCATTTTCAAGTCAGATGATGTCTGCGTCTTGCTTTGTGGAATAATCCACATCAACAGTGAAGCTGAACTTAGCCAGAGCCACATTCCAGCATTTGGAGTGAGCTTCATTCTCCACTATTTTCTACCACATTCTACCAACAGATGAAATCTTCTCCTAACTAGTCAGGTTTAACCAGTTCAGAGACCAGTGGTTCACCAACTTGGCTTTCACTGGGATCACTTATGCAGGTTTAGGATATAATGCTGCTTCCTTTCCTGAGGTTTTGCTATAATTGGTCTGGCATGTGAGCGGGGAATGGGGATTTTTAAAACCTCCCTGAGTGGGTGTAATGACCAGCAAGTGTCAAACACCACTAGACTCACATCATTTTCCTCATGGATGTTTCCAAATAACAGGCTGCAAACAGGCTAGTTCCTGGGAATGTCCTCTTCTCTTTCTCCTTGGTGCCTGCTCTCTCCCAGTTTATGCCCAGCATCTGGGGGTTCCAGAGGTTCAGCAAATAAACTGGACTGAAACAAGATCTTCTAACACCCAAGGACAATGATCTGGTTTCTCTACAATACTGAAGATTTCAGAAAAAATATTGTGGATGGTTATTTAGGTTTCTATTGCTGCCATATGAATTAGCACCAATTTAGCAGCTTAAAACAACACCCATCTACTATCTGATGATTCTATTAGGTTAGAAGTCTGTTACTGGTCTCCCCAGGCTAAAGTCAAGGTGTGGGAAGGGCTGCATGCCTAGCTGGAGGCTCACGAGGAGAATTGCTTCAAGGCTCATTTAGAAATCAGTTCTGTGGAGCTGGGGTGTAGCTCAATGATAGAGCACTTGCCTAGCATGCACAAGGCCCTAGGTTCAGCCTCCAATACTACAAATAAAGGGGAAAAAATCAGTTCATCCAGAATTCATTCTGTGTGGCTACAGGACCAAAGGATCCTGTTTCCTTCCTGGCTAATAACCAGGGTCATTCTCAGCTTCCAGAGTCCACCTGTGTTCCTTAACTTATGATCCCCTCCACTCTACTTTCAAAGCTAGCCGTGGTGAGCTGAGTCTTCTGTTTTAAATCTCTGACTTCCTCTTTAGCTCATCTGAACATTACCTCTGTCTACTGAAGTATCTCTCTGATTCCTTTTCTACCTTCCTCTTCTGTTTTCCAAGTCCAAACTGATTATATCAGATCCATCTGGATAATCCAGGATAAGCTCCCTATTTTAAAGTTAGTTGACTAGTAACTTTAATTCCATTTTCAAAATCCATTCACGACAACACCTCAATTAGTGTTAGACTAAATAACCAGGGGATGAGGAATCTTGAGGATAGCTTCAGAATCCTGCCTACTAGTAGCGATTATTCGAGAGAACAGGGAACCCCTTTGTGGACAGTAAGTTTCTAAAGGTCAGGGCCAAGGTCAACCATGGTAGATGAGTGTTTTGAAATGATTATTATCTTAGTGGTGGCCATAGATGTCTACAGATGACAGACACTGTGGCTGATAGAGCAAATCTGGGGAGAGTAGACTGATGTTTATTCTGGGCTTTACGGTTTATAAAGAGCTTTTCTAGAGTTGGCTTAGATGTTTGAATACGGGGCTCTGTGCGGAGGGCGGGCAGGGGATCTCAGAGGTGCCTCAGGGACTGCTGAGAGGTGGGGAGGGTTTGAGTGGCAGAGGGTGAACAGCCAGGGGTGTACACCCCCTCCTCCGGGGTCAAACTGGAACATCTCTGCTTTGCCTGTTTTGATACTGGCCTCCAGTACACATGACTTCTGAAGAAACTTTTGGAAACAGCCCAGTAAAGAGGACTTCAGATTGCCTTGTAAGGTAGATGGGACAGCTATTAATTTCTTGGTTTTGCCCCTGAGAAAACAGGTTCCTTGAGGTTCCATACTGTTCCCAGTATCCACTTAGCATGGATGTCGTAATGCATGCTTCTGGTCCTTATCCATTGCTGTCCAGCTGGGGTCTGCGGGGACTCATATTATTATAAGAGTCCACTTATAAGCCATATAAAAGAAATCAACTTCTTGACTCTATGAGATCTCATTCTGATCCTCCAATACAGGTGCTCCTCAACTTACGATGGGGTTAGGGCCCAATAAACCTATCAGAAGTTCAAAATATCATAGGTCAAAAGTGTATTTAATATACCTGATCTACTGAATAAACATTATAGCTTGGCTTTGACCACCTTAAATGGACTCAGAACACTTACAGTTGGGCAAAACCATCTAACACAAAGCTCATTTTATAATAAAATGTTGAATGTCTCATGTAATTTATTAAATAGTATGGTGGAAGTGAATGGCATAATGATTGTGGGTATGCTCTCACACCATCGTAAAGTCAAGGAATAAATCAAATCATGTAAGTCAGGGACCATCTCTACTATGTCCCAGTTAAACTGTTTTTTTAAAAATATCATACATGGCACTCAACTCTCAGACTTTTCCCACAAATATCATAAAAGATATTCAAAATGATGTGGTTATCTGAATGTAATTGCAAAAGAACTTCTCATATAGACAGATAACTCTGTGTGTGTGTGTGTGTGTGTGCGTGTGTGTGTGGGTGTATGTGTGTATGTGTAAGTGCGCACAAGTGTATGTGCATATATTGGGGAGGGGAGAGATGTATCTTTGGAATAAGCCTAAGTCCCATAGAAGGATCTATTTTGAGGGACTGGAGTGGTGGCTCAGTGGTACAGCACTTGCCTAGCATGTATGAGGCACTGGATTTGATTCCCAGCATTGCATATAAATAAATAAAATAAAGGTCCATTGACAACTAAAAAATATTTTTAAAAAGAGTCTATTTTGAAAAGCATGGAACTCATTTGGATGCATATACTTTCCTAGTTAGTGTATCTATTGGGGAAAAATGCACCTAAATTTTACCATCACAACTCACATTTAGATTTTGATAGATTTAATAAAAGCCTTTGAAATCACTGGAAAAAGGACAAAGGAAATGGAAAATACTCTAAGTCTATGGCATGTTATCAACCAAAATATTAAAGTTGTGCACTGCTAAGCTTTCTGACTTTTTCTCTTGCTTTCAGAAAAGGATGGGTTTTCCTTCTGGCTGCAGAATTATCAAGATTATTATTTCAGTAAGAACTCTGCCGTCTATATGAAAAGCATTAGCAGTGAGAAGTAAATCAAGTGGTTGATTCGGGGGTATTTCCTAGAGAGAAAATCACGCGCTCCTTGGTATCTTTTCTACTTTTGAAGCGTCCCTCCTGAGGTCTCCCTGGGGGTGGCTGGGGAAGGAGGGGGAGAGGTTTGGGGGCTGAGGGAAGTCAGGCTAGGGAAATGCATGGGGGAAGGGCAGGTCTGGGAAGCTGCTTCCAGCCTCCGCCCTCTCCGCGCGCACAGACCGCGAACATTAGTGGTCAGCTGCGCGGCAACATTCACAGCACATTTGCTGGGGTTCAATTGATCGCTCCAAACAGAGATAGAGTCAGCAAGGATGTGGCGCGGAGGAGCCTGGTGCTTGGGGCTTCCGCTCTCACACATCATCAAGCCTCATTTTGAAATGGTTTGAATTAATGACACTTATTCAGACAGACAAAGTAGGTAAATGGAAATATTAGACAAGGCTTTTCACCTACTTTGCTCAACATTTCCCGTTACCTTGAGCGCTGGAAGCGCTCCACCGCCTTGCTCAGCCTGTCGGGAGCGGCATGAGCTCACACCGGCTCCCTGGCTGTGAGCTCCGGCCCACGTAGGCTGGACCGGGTCGGAGGAGTCCGCCTGCGGGGACAGATCCCAGACGCGGTCCCTCGTGCTCTGCCCGGGTCGGTCCTCCACCTTCCCCCGGGTGTCCTGCGGCTTGGCTTGTAGGTTTGTATAATCATGAAGGTATTCCCCGGGTCTCTAGTAAGCATATGCAACATTCCTAGCCAGTGGCCTTTGAGGCAGCCGGCAGCGCTGCCAAGCATCACCGGGCGAACAGAACCAGGGCTTTGGAGCCCGAGCCCCGCTCAAACCCTCGCTTCTCTATTCACTACCTGCGTGACTTAAACACCCCGAGCCTCTTAAACACCCCGAGCTTTAGTTTCTCCGGCTGCAATCATAGATTTTATGTGAGGCTTAACTGAGGCCAGCAAGGTCAATTGCCCCATGTGAGCGCATGGGAAGTGCTCACAAATCCGTGGGCCTTTGTCCCCGGTTCTCCCTCCCACCGCCTTACCAGATTACCTGGGGCCAGGGATCATGGACCCCGCAGCGAGGCACAAGCACTTAAAGCCCCTTGTCGCGTCAGGACACCATGCAGAGCTTGAATTAGACCGTTTTTGAGGCTGTCCTGTAGTTGGGCCCAGAAACTCATTCCTGGGGAAGCAGGCAGCTTCCTCTCCCTGAGGGACTGTGCAAAATTATCCCATTGCACACTCCTTTCTGCAGGTAAGGGGCAGGTGATTGGGGCAGCCCAGGGCCAGGTGGGTGAGTGGGGCAGGGAACAGAGCCTGGCAGTACAAAACAAGCAGGATGAGGGGGTGTCCTTATTTCATCTTCAGCTGTGTGAGAGGGGAAGGGGTGGTAAAGACCTCCCACAAAAAGTTAGTGACTCTGTCGGCTTCTGAGACTTGCTCTGGAAAACTGGTCTGGGTCCCCTATCCCCCCCCCCCATTTTTTTTTTTAACGCAGGGGAGAAGAAGAGAGCACGATATGGAATCAGACCGCCCAGATTCCCATTCCAGGTTTCATTTCCTATCTATGTGACCTTGGTGAAGTTATTTAACCACTCTGTGCTTCAGTTTCCACATCTTTTGAATGGGCTAGTAATAAAACACCTTCCTCACAGGGTGATTGGAGCCATTATGTGGGAAGTATTTAACTTAGTGAAAATTCAGTACGTGTTGACATATTTTATTTGCTATTTATTTGTGACATGTCTTCTTCTTAGATTCTAATTTATGTGACTTTAAAGTGAGTTCAGTGGATTTTTCTGTGCAATTAGATAGTTTTGTATCAACAGGTTAATGATTTGCTTCCAGCACCCACTGTGGGGGACAGCGAAGCAACTAATGTGCTAAACCTGGGTGACCCAGTCCCGCTTCTGTTCGAGGGTCGATTGAACCTTTGGCCGACTTTTCTGAGCTTAAGCTATAAAAACTCCTTTTACAGATTGAAGGATTTTATTCTGAAAATATTATTTTCACTTTCTTTTCCAGAGGGAGTTTACCCTTCTCTAACAGGACAGTCTGCGTTTTCATGTTTTTAGTGTAACTGCTTTAAGGGGAAAAGGGTAGTGAATGGATTGATGAAAGAGCAGTTTGAGTTCTCTCTCTCTCTCTCTCTCTCTCTCTCTCTCTCTCTGTGTAGTTTTTCAAATGCAAATATTTGATAAAAATATGTGGTTTTGTTTATTTATGTACATCTATATATTAGAAACGTTAACTTGAACTGAACCATTTAACATGCTTAATCGGAGGCAGATGGAATGGTCAGTGAATTATTTTTGTAAACCACTTCTGTTGGCATTCAAGCTTCCTTTCGTATTGATTCCATTCTGGCCAACCACTTGGGGTTTCACCAGAATAAGCTGGTGCCAGACTCTACTTCAATGGCATATGTGTTCGTTCTCCTGAAACACAGCACAATTGCAAATTTCTTCGGCCCATAGAACCACTTTTGTAACTAATTAGACCAGACAGGGTGCTGCAGAGAAACCACGGACACAGCATTGCATCCTGATGGATATTCATACAGGCCAGCCCTTTAACAAAGTGAACATTGCCCAAATAATTATTTCCTGCTGTGGACTCCCTCCCCCCACCCCTTTTTAATGCTTTGTTTGTTAAATCCTATTTTCCTTCCTACTTTCCTGTTGACTGCAGCTAAATTGAATTTGGTCCAACGCATCTCACACTGGGTCAGCAAAATGCTTACTCCGTGAGGGAAATGAATTAACCCTTCGAATGCTGCCTTTTCTGTCAGCTCAGGCCCCAACATCTGGTTATCTTTTATTCCAATAGCAGAGCAAGAAGAGATTGTAGTGATTGGGGGTGGGGTGGGGATGATGAGATGGAAACAGAGTATGTTACATTAGGATCATGACCAATTTTTGGTAATGAAAGTTCATGACCTGGTTCATATTGCCACTCAAACTACAGAATTTTTGAAAAGGTCGAGAAAATATTATGCACCAGTTAGTGAAGTATGATAAGGAAGTAGGGCACATTTGACCAAAGGTCTCCTCTCATGTGGCATGAATCTGGAGTGAAGGACAGATTGTGGGCAAAATTTAGAAAAAAGTAGGGTAATCACCTTTGGGTAACAAAATTAATAGAGTGGCCCAAATTAAAAAAGGGGAGGGAAGGGTGACTTCGATTCATGTCACATCTTAAAGTAATTAGTGGTGGGAGTACACTTCTCATTTGTGGCTTTTTCATTGTTTGAAGACTCAGAGGTGTTGTATTGCTGAGATCATATGGCTGGGTCTGCTGAGCGGCGCAAGATCCCTCCTCATCAAACCCAGGAAAGAGAAACAGCTGTGAGACATATTCTGGCCAATATCAGCAAGTGTGATTTTCTCAGGCATGTTGCGGCTCCTGTCCTCCACTGTGCGAAAACTGTCCCCATCCGGTGAGAGTTTATGGAGCTTGCTGTAAGCAGAGATGGTGTCAGAAGCTGCATTTGGCTGTCAGTCCCAGCTGGCCAGATATGTAGCTTATGTTTCTGCAGGTGGAACATCTAGGTCAAAGCATTTTCCTTTTTTGATGGATAGTCTCAAATTTCCCTTCTTAGATATTATAGGAAATGTCACTTCCACCTGCAATATATGAGACTCTTTTCACCAGCCCACCCCCGAAAAGAGCACATGACCAAACTTTTAACCTTTCTGCAGATACAGTGGTCCTCTGTATACATCCATCTGTGTCTGTGGGTTCGACCAATCATGTGCGACATACAGTTAGGCCTTTGCACTGAGCATGCTCAGACCTTTTCCCCTTCTTCCCCTAAACACTATAGAAAAGCAATTGTTCACATAGCATTTACATTATGTTAGGTTTTATAAGTAGGCTTGCAATGGTTTAATGAATAGGGAAGGCTGCTGTGTGTATGTTGTTTGCAAATACTACCACACGTTATGTAAGAGTCTTGAGCATTCTCAGCTTTTCCACAGGGGTCCTGAAACCAACTCCGTGATGTTACTGAGGGACAACTGTGTATATTTCCACGTCTTAATTGTTTTAATATGAAGAGGGGTGAGAATCAATTATAAGTTCCATGGCCATATATTTTTTTTTCTGAATTATATTCTTTGCTAACTTTTCCATTGGATTAGGTTTTTTTCTATTTCTAAATGCTCTTTTAATATATCCATACATGCACAAGAATATTAACTCTTTTTATATTGTGTAATTTGCAAATATTTTCCCAATTTGTTGCTAAACCTTTCATTGTGCTTAAAATGTTTTTGGCTACTAAAGAATTATTTTATTTTCATTTTTTAAATGGTGTAGAATTTATCAATTCCCTTTTCTGGTTCCTGAATGCTAAAAAGGTTTTCATTTTCTGTTCTGAAGTTAAGAACTTGGCTATTTTTCTACAAAAATGTGAAATAAAGGAAGATAAGGGAAATAGAGAAAATTTTTTAAAAATCACAAAACTTTGTTTTGTTCAACTGCATGCAAATAAATTTGATATTTGGATGAAAGGAATAATTTTCCAGGAAAATATAACTTTTCAAAACTGGCCCCAGGAAAGAAAGAAAACCCAAAGTAATATATTTACACAGAATAAATAAAATTGTCAAAGAGAAATCTTCCACAAAGATACCAGACCCATATGGTTTCATAGGGAATTCTAATGTTATTAAATTTTTAAAAATTCCATAGCATAAAGAAAGTATAGAAAACCAAGTAAAATCTCCAATTTTTACAGTTGGATCTTAGACTTTTAATAAAGCAGAGTACTCTGATACCCAGACTCCAAGATTGCAAAGTAATTAGTTATCTTTCTTATGAATATTTATCTTAAAATCCTAAATTAGGAAACATGATTCAGTAGCATACCAAAACAATAATAATATATGATATTTAAGTATCATGCAAGGAATGCAAGGCTGGTCAATACTAAGAAATCTACAAATGAATTAATCATACTAATTTAAGAAAAAATATATCTTTTCATATTGCTGAAAGATCTTTCACATAATCCCATGTCAATTCTAGGTAAAATACTCAAAACATCAATAATAGTAGGGTAGTCACTGACATCAGTCTCAAGCCCTAAATCCAGTGTAAACAATACTTAGTGCTAAAATCAGTCCACCACAGTCAGGATATTATATAGATATCATTGTTTTTAAAATTAATTTACTAAAGGTATAAATTGATAGCATCAGATAAGAGAAAATCACAAAGATTGAAAAGGAGGAAATACTCCTACTGTTATTCATAGAAGACACTACATATAATTAAAAGCCACAAGCAGCACCTGGAAAATAGTGAAAAATTAGACATTTCAAATCTATCAACAGTACAAAGTTAGTAAATAGGAAAAATAGTTTTCATTTTTAAATAGCAATAAGAAAGTATAATGGGGAAAATCATATTTAATAGTAAAGAAAGAGATAAAATGCTTATGAATAAGCTTCAGAAGAGTATTGTGTGAGTCAGCTTTCCATTATGGTGACATAATACCTGAGATAATCAACTTATAAGGAATAAAGGTTTATTTTGTCTCATGGTTTCAATCTCTGATTGGTTGGTCTATTGCCTTTGGGTTTGTGGTGAGCCAGCAGATCATGGTGGGGAACAGGTGATGGAGCAAAGCTGCTCACTCATGGTGGCTGGGAAGTGAAAGAGATCCTGGAAAGGGCCAGAGTCCCATTGTCCCCATCAAGGACTTGTTTGTACCAATGATATAACTTCCTTCCTCTAGGTCCCACCTCCTAGAGGAAGGAAGTTATGTCGTTGGTCTAGCACCATGGGATGGGGACCAAGACTTTAACACATGGATCTCTGGAGGACACTTATCCAAACCATAGAGGGTCTCTAAAACTATGTGAAGAATACCTTAAAATCACTTCTGAAGAAAGCATGTGTGTGCGTGTGCATGCATGTGGACACACACTTGACCAAAGTAGACTCCAACCAATTCTTAGATGAGAAGAAAACATCATAAAGATGGAAATTTCCATTACTATCAATTTACCACAAGCACAATAAGAAACCCCACAGGACTTGAAAGATTTTTCTGAGGTAATTGTGAAGCAAGAAGAACAGGAAAATTCTTGGAAAAAAAAAAAAAAAAAACATAGACCACGGGTGTGGGGGGTGTCCTTATGGGATTATACGATAAGTTCAATTATATCATAAGTACTTAGTAATAGCAAAAATGTGGTACTGATGTCTGCATAAGAAGACAGACCAACAGAACAAAATGAAAGGTCTAAAAATAAGCCTGAGAATATGGAAATAACGTATATGCAAAATCAGTACAGGAAGCATGTAGTACTCAATAAAGGATGCTAGAAAAAAATGAAATGGAGAGGCAAGTGGAAAGAAATAAACTTTTATCTAAATCTCATGCCATATACCAGGACAAATTCCAAATGAATCAAAATTTAGAACTAGGACTGGGGTTGTGGCTCAGTGGTAGAGTGCTTGCTTAGCATGTGAGAGGCGCTGGGTTCAATCCTCAGCACCACATAAACAAATCAATCAATCAATCAATAAAGGTATTGTGTCCATCTATAACTAAAAAAAAATTTAGATCTAAAATTTTATATATACCTGGTATTTGTGATTGTTTTAAGAAGAATATGAACATAAGACCATATCAATAAATATGCTTCTGCCGTTTCATTTTTAATAGTCGTGTAACATCCCTATTAACAAAACATAATTTATTTAAATTGGTATTTATAGACATTCTAGAAGGTTTACAACTTTTTACTTTTATATGCAAAGCTTAAATGACCTCTTAACATTGTGTGGAGATTAGTTACCAGAATATCACAACGAATTTCTCAAAATTGAATATTAGTCATTATATTAATTTTCTATAGCAGCTATAATGAATCACCACAAACTTGGTAGCTTAAGACAACAGAAATTTATTTTCTCAAGGGACTGGAGGCAGAAGCCCAAAAGCAGTATGACTGGACTGAAATCAAGGTGGCAGCAGGGCCACTCCCTGAAGAGTCCAGAGTCTCTCCCTTCCTCTTCAACTTATGGTGACTTCTGATATTCTGTGATTTTGGCTGTACTCTGCAATGTCTGCCTCCCTGATCACATTGCCTCCTTCCCTTCTGTGGTCAGATTTCCTCATGCCCCTCTTATTAGGGTGCATGCAATTGTAACCCAGGATAATATTCCCATCTCAAGATCCTTAACTTAAGATCATATGTATGTTTTTTTTTTAAGCCATATAAGGGGTCATTTGTAAGTCCCAGATATTAGGACTCAAGTTTCTTGTTAAAAAAAAAAAATCTTATTTTTGAGGAGGAACTATTATTCAGCTTACTGCAGTTATCAATGTTCATGGAAATCTGTAGGTTGCTCCGACCTTGGAGAAACTTTTAACAGTGTTAATTTCTTTGCAGATTCTAAGGTCTTGCAAAATTGCTTACTTCCTCACAACCAGCACCTCACCCCATCCTCCTGAGCCTCCCCAATCCCTCCTCATCTGGATGCAGGCAGTCTCAAGACTTCCTGGATCTTGACCCTAGGCGGCCACCTACTCATGCCTAGGTGGCATATCATAAAGTTACTCTTACTTTGTCCCCAAGAGAATTTCTCTTTGGTGCTAGACACATTTTCCTCTGAGGTCCACAGCTTTTTATTGGATAATCACTACTTATGTCATGCTCCACACCAGTGATTCTTTACTCATTTCTCATGCATTTTCTAGCTCAACACTTGTGTCAACTGTAAGAACAATAGCACTGTCTCTCCTTTTCCCAAAACTCATGCTATGTTGTCCTGGCAATTAAAATGGAAAGGAAAAATAAAAGCTTTTCACAAATCATGTGTTCTCTCAAAAGTCCCAAGTCCCAGGCTTTGTTTTACATGATAAGCGGTTCTTATCTTCTTATCATTCATGCTCTTGTTTGACCTCAGAAAGAAAAAACAAAACAAAACAAAGAAAAAACAGGGAACCCCGTGACCCTCTGAGTTTGAGAACTTTGCTGGAAATCCTGCTGATTTCACTGTGAGTGCTGGGATCTGCTTTTCCACTTCCTACTCCTCCAAGTCCACTTCCTACGCATGCCACCTCCCACCATGACAGCCTTCACTTTTGTCAGCAGGGCAGTTTGTTGAATAGGTCAGTGGCCCAGTCCCCAGCCCTGGGACAGCATCTGAGAATATGGAAGCAGGAATGGCACATCCATTTCTAGGCATGGTTGGTGCAGTCTGGTCACCTGACTTTCTTTGCCAACCCCACCAGCACCTGTATTTCTTTACTTCTAGACTCTGTGTGATCTGATGCTAAAGGACACCAGACCTGGCATGGAACCATCAGGGATTCACATCTGAAATCTTTTAACCAAGAGAAACATGATTTTGTCCAGATTCATAATCTAGTGGGATGCCAAGGTCCCAGTAAGTGAAGTGGGTCCATTAAAGTCACGACTGAAGTTACCATGAGGATGCAAGGAGACACAGATGTCGCAGACCTGGCAGAATTCTTGGCACACAGAAAACATCTCTACATAGATTCTTCCTTTTATTCATACTTACACTGAGTCTTGTTTTTCACTCTGTAATTTTTCACATGAAGTTCAAAGACCCTCTCTTAGACTAAATTTCCACTTGGTCACATTATGCTGATAATTGATATTTCTATTTATTATACCAGATACTATTGGAGAGAACCTTACCAGTGTTTTCTTATCTAATATAATCTCTACTTTTAAAGTGAAAAAAATATAGAAGCAGCAGAAGTTCCATTTGTGTTCCTTTCCAATCTCGTCTCTCTCCCTCAAGCATAATTGTGAAGTTGATGAGTATATTTTATGGACATTGTAAAAATACGTTGGTACATATCAAGGACACAGTGATACTATTTTCTGTGTTTTAAAAATTCATATGAATGCAATTATACTGTTCATTTCTTTTTCCAACTTAGTATTAGGAATCAATAGTGCATTTTAAAGATTTAACTATAGTATTATATTGCATTAAATCCAAACACTACTATCTATCCATCCATTCCTCCTTTAATGGACGATTAGCTTGTTTCCAAATTAACACTCTTACAAACAATTCTGTAATGACTATTCTTTAAAACAATTTTTTTTTGGATTTCTTTTTTTTTTAGTTGTCAATAGACCTTTATTTAATTTATTTATATGCACTGCTGAAATTTGAACCCAGGGCCCCACACATGCCAGGCAAGTGCTCTACCATTGAGCCATAACCTCAGCCCCTGCAATGACTATTGTTGTGCATGTTTCCTTGTTCCCTGATTATTAATTTTCAAAACAAATCTCTAAGAGATGAACTATTTGGACACATTTTAAAGACTCTTGCTATCCACCATCTATGACTACATCTCTACCATTACCATCAACAGAAGGGTGTGAGAATGCCCATTTTTCCACATCATCACCAACATTCTGATTCATTTTATTTTTGCTGATTCAATAGATTAAAACAAAATAAAAACAAAAGGAATCAGCATGTCAGTGTTTAACTTTTCATGTCTTTGCAGGTCATTGGGATGGTTTATCGTTCCATATTTTTATGGCCATGTGTTGATTCATCTTGTGCATTGTTCATGTTGAGCTATTCTCTTTATCATCCACATATTTTTCAAATATATTGTCCAATTTACCATTAATGTTTGCCTCTTTGGTGATTTCTGTTCTGCAAAGCTTTGAACATTTTATATGGTCAAATGGTCCAATCTATCAATATTTTCAACTGGGACTTTTAATTTTCTAGTCATTGAATTCTGTTCAATTAAACTCTGCAATTATGCCTGCTATGTGAAAGACACCAAGGGTTACAAATAATAGTCCATTATGGCCTCAGGAGGAACTTGCAATTTTGTTGTGGGACAAGATACTCAAATAAAACCATAGTCAATAATACAAGCTGTCTGTGATGAGTGTCAAATACTTGGCACAAAACATAGGTGATTTCACTCTGGCTGCCAGGAAACTGAAAGCAAAGAGCACAAGTAGATGCTGAATCACAGTGACTAGATCCGCTTAGATGACTCATGGAAACGCAGAAGGTTAGGGCTGGAATAGCCCTGAGCCCCGTCTCTCCAATCCTTCCATTTAAAATAAAAATATCTTCAGGGATGACTGAATTCCCACCAAGATGTGCTGCCCCCACGTGCAGCTCGGTGCCAGCACACAATTCACTTTCCTCTGTGTCCCCAAGTACCCGAGTGCATGCCCTTTCCATGGGCATCCTTTTTTTCTGCTGTGCCCCCAGCCCTGGGAGTGGCTGCCACTTGAGTCACCACAGCCTTCCGCCTGCTTTCCCCCCAACAATTGTCTTTTATATTATGAAGCAAGAACATCAAGACAGTTAACCCAAAACCATCAAGTGATTACAGACGTTATTTATATTTCACATATTTAGCTGCACTCACTTTTTTTTGTATGTTTCTATAATTCTGTGCTGTTTTATCACATGTATAGGTTCATATAATTACTATAACATGTGGTTTCTGGAATGTTCCATCACCACACGGTGGCCACCTTGCCGTCATCACACCCTCCATCTCATTCCTATCCACAGGCAACCAGTAACTGTCCTCCATGTCCATAATGTTGTCATTTCAATAATATTAGTGTCATTTCAATAATATTAATTTCCATGTGAAACCCTTTGAGAGTGACTCTTTGGACTCAGCATAATGCCCTTGATAGCTACCAAAGCTACATGAATCCATAATTTGTCCCTTTTTGTTGCTGAGTATACAGATGCACCACAATTCGTCTTGCCATTTACCTGTTGAGGGCGATCTGGGTTATTTCCAGGCTTGGATTTTCTAAACACAGTTGCTCAAGCCAGGTAACAGGTGAACAGAAACAGTCATGCAGATATTTTAGATATGAGCTCTCTTAATCTTTCTGATAGGATCTTTGTTCATCTTTAGAACTGGGGAGTTCTTTCCAACCTGCATTCTTCAGAGTTTTCTTGAAGGAGTGTCTGGGCAAGCCACTACTCCCAGGTCACTCTCTGAGATGATGATTCTTTGAATCTGTATTTGGGAAAGCAAGGCTGGTCTTTTCTTTAAAAGCTATTTTTTCTGAAAATTTCTAGCCGTTAAATATAATCATCTGCCAAACTCATTCTCCACCTTGGGGCCATTGTACAACTTCAACTTGTTCTTTTGCTTCTCAATCACTTGTCACTCTCTGACATCATGACCCTTTTTTTTTTTTTTTTTCTCTTGGTTTTGACTGCCCCTGGAGAATCCATAGAGCTGGCCTTGTCCTTGTCCTCTGTTATTCCCTAGTTTACAGTTTGAGAACCAGTCATAGAACAGGTGAGTGTTAAATGTTTGTGTATGAATGCATGAGTTAATCGTATCTTTGATGCATAAAAGAGAATTTAAAAATTCTCCCCCCAAACCTAGATTTAAGTAAATATAAATAAAACTGACCAAATAAGAGAAAGGAAACCATTCCAGGGCTTGGATTTGGGACGTCAATCAGAATCTCATCTCTGCCCCTTATTGGTGTGAAACAGTAAGCAAGTGATTAAATTTCTTGGCCAAAGTCATCTAATTCATAACACCTCCTCCCTTACAGGATAATTGTGAGACTAGAGTAATTTCATTTATGTGAATGGGTTTGTAAGACACGAAAGTACCATTCATATAAATCTAAGAGATTCTCCTCATTGTCATGGCTGCCTTCCTCTTCTATCTCCTCTTTCCCCTTCTGTCCTCCCTAGACAATTCCATTATTACCTTCCCAATCACCTACATCCTGGAAAAGATAAAAAGCATCCAAGCAACTGCAAACATGAAATCATGGTGGACTTGTGACATTCCATCCAGTAGAGGGCAACAGTTCCTACCTGGTGAGTCCAGAAACACACACAGCAACTTAGGATCACTTATATTTATTTACTTTCAAAGGAAACACAGGGCAACCCTAGTCACCCTTCCATTCAGCAATCTCCGGCTATTCTTGTTTGATACACTGCCTCGAAGCCCAAGGACCATTTTGGAAACGTCTGGCTGCAGGGAAAGTATTTGTTTATTTATTTTTTTTAGTAGGATTTGCATTCTTGGCTTTTCTTTCTGGTTGGCTGAATGGGATGCAGAACAAAATTTGGTTCAGGGGTGATGACACCACTATGCTTCTCTTTTGAATTCCATGTTTGGCATTAACATTAGAGGATACAGTAATTGCTTGTGCTTGAGTAAGCTGTCTGTGAATTCTACTTCAAGCCAGACCTAATGCTCTCTGTTCACTGGGCATTCACTCTATGTTCGTCACACGAGGACTGGAGGAGAAATTTCTTAAAAGAAGTAGACCTCCTGGGTGTATCTGCTACCCTTGTACAGGCTGGGGAGTTGCCAAGGGGGCTTTTCTACAAATAATGAAGGCACCTGGGTCTTTGATATACTGCTGTAGCCCAGTTCTTTCCACTTAGTGAGAACCAGTTGGGGGTAAACATTAGCAAGGGCCCACTCACTCCAGTGTTTGGCCCATCATAGGGTGGAGGGGGGTGGCTGGATGGTCCTTGGATACCTCTTCTTTTTTAATGGGACTTAATTAACCTAGGATTCAAACCCATCCCTTTTATTAAGGAAAACACCAAGATATTTAAGCAGGACATATATGTTAAACTATCATTCATTCACTCAAGTATTATTCATTCTTCCATTTAATATCTATATAAGGTGTATTAGCTGCTAGGAATTAGAGATGTAAAATTAATTAAGATCAAGACCCCCTCCTTCGTGTAGTTCTCAAACCATTAATTCAAACCATTAATGGCCCCACAGAGCCGTAAGTACTATCACTGAGGGCATGGGGCCAGAAGAGCCCTGCGGAGATGGTGGATAGCGCTGTTTCTGGGAGATTTCTAAGCAGGAGACATTGGAGTTGTGTATACATGGTGTGCTTAACTTTTCAGGGGGTGAATTTTGCATCTTATTCAGTTCCTGAGAAAACCGGGGTTCCTGTCTATAGGAGCTCCAGATGAGGATAAGGTCAATTTTATTTTATTACTCTCTCTCCAAGTCTTGCTAGCCCTTCCTGGTTTGTTATGATTTAACAGTAATGAATTGACAGCAGTGAATTGGTGGCCATTGTGGGGGGTGCTGGCACCTACTTCCTGACAGTGAAAATGAGAAGCCAGGTCTTGGGTGTAGGATACCTTTGAGATAATACCAGATACCTTCATTTTCCCTCTTACTTGGCCAAGCAGGGAAACAAATCAAACTTTCTGGCTTTTTCTTGGGGTAGGGACAACACTCACTCTTCAGGACAGGGTACACCTCCCAATGTTCTATCAGATTTACATCAGGGTCACTTAGAAAAAGTGTTGATGTAGAGCAAGGATATCGCAGGCTTTAGATGGGGGAAGGGTCCCTGTCCCAGGAAGAAATCCACACCATTCCCACTGAAGCCCTGTGTGACTGAGTAAATCATTCTCCTTTCTTTGGGACCCTATCATCGCATGTATTAATTTGGTCATTTTGTCAAGCACTGCCCTCTCAATGATGGGTTCTTTAAGATGTTCTTGGGGACAGAGGCTTAGCTTCTGGCCTCTTGTATTCTCTGTGATGTTGAACCCCAGTCTTTGGAATAGTGGGTGTTGAGCAGCTGCTTCTTGGAGTTGTCAGAGAACAGAGGTGACGCACTACAGAGTGACCAAAGCAGCACACAGCATCCAAGATGTGATCCAGCCTGAGGCAGAGCTCTGCCCCAGGGACTGCACGGCACACACTCCCGGGCTAGGAACATTTCAGACTCCTGCTGGCTTGGCTGTGGACCTGGCCCTAGCCAGCTGGGACACTGAACCCTTGGCTTGTTCTCTCTGCAGCCCTGAAGAGTTGGAGCCCTTCCCCTGTGGGTGAAGTCTAAATTTAGAAGCTGCCTACCCATTTCACTGGAGAAAAGCTCTTTTCACTGGAATGGGCCTCAGCTTTGATTAAGAGGGAGGACCCACATCTGGGAATACATAAACTTTATTGTCCTTGGATGACAAAACGGTTTCCTTGCCTACTGGTTTTCCGCCTTTTTAGCCCGGGGTGTGATCCTCTGTGCTTATGATTGTGTTGGCCAGGGCAAGCCATTTTGCTGTGGCCTGGGCTCCCAAAGCTGAGCCTAAGCTGGATTCAACACCTGGGGATGTTGTCTTGTCCCCACTTCACCTCCTGACGCCCAGCAGATGTGACAGAAAGAAAAAAATGTCCGGGTCTCTCTAAATAGTCCTGGGAGAACATGGGGCCCAGGTTGGTACCCGCTTGGACCAGATCCCAGGATCTGGGAGGCCTGAATTACTCAGGCGTCCCACAAGGCTCTGGGATCCAAGGTCCCAGAGGACACCTAGGTCCACACCAGGGTGAGGACAAGACTTTTCTGGAAAGCCTGAAAGGGTTCACTGGGCAGGGAAAGACTTCTGGTCCTTCTTGGCCCAGTTTAGTCTCTTTGGGCGATTCCTACCCTGGGACCCCTCGCCATTTGCATCACATACGATTAGTTTGGGGAGCTTTTGAGTAAAACACTCCTTTAAAAGTCAGTTCCCGTAATGCATGTTTAGGTGCCCTTTGACAAATGTTTTCCTTGTTGTCCGGTGATACAGCTCTGGTTAACTCATCTGGGTAAGAACTTCTGAAAATACAGGGCAAAGAGCACTGATCTTGGATTCAGGAAAGCTGGGTCCCTGGGTGGTCTGGTTTTATGGCTTATTAACTGTATGACACTGGGCAGGGCACCTTCTCCAAGCTTCTGATTCCTTGTCTGGAAAATGGCAATAAGCAGACTGTCATTGCAGCTCTGTTGTCAGCAGCAAGTAAGATGTTACATATTTTCAAATACTCTTTGTGAAAGTAGATTGCATTCTCTATAAAGGATTCACGGCTGGTAGCAAATGTTTGCTCGGATTTGATGGGTTCCCTCTGTCCCATGGAAATCTCTCTTCTCTCAAAGAGCCCCCCTAAAAGGCACTGGGGGTTTGATAGATCAAGGAATCTCCTGCCGTCTTTGGACCCTTCTGCCTCTGCTTGTGTTTGATTTCTTGAATCTCACTTTGTTTTCTGCCAACGATACCAAGGAGGGTTAGACACAAGGTGACATGACCTTTAGGACTGATTCCATAGCTGTTTTGTCAGATATCCATAAGCAGATAACATCTGGTCTGTCTGTATCTAGTTTTTGACAAATGACTTAGAACTCAGAAAGACAGATTGTAATAATTTCAGTGCTGTGGCCATTATTCAAACACTGGCATGTTTACTGATCAAAACCTAGAGTTTGGTAATTTTTTTGTGCTTTTCAGCATCATCATTAGTGCTGGGACAGGTTTTCCCACTTAATGATTCATAGAATAGAAAGAAATTAGACTAAGTCAAAAAGAAATTAGGCTCTGGGTGAGGAAGAATTGGAAAGATACCCTCTTGTAATTTTCCAGGATGCCCTGGACAGTCCCCAGAAGTTGTCAGGATGGAAAGAGCTCAGGAACATTTTACAAGCTAGTAAAACATTGTTTGAGGGGTGATAGATTCTTTGGCATTTATCGGCATGGCTGACGTCACCTTCTCAGCACGGGGAGCCAAACTGTCTCGATGTCCGTGGCCCTTTTCTGGAATTATTTCCTAGTAGTTGAGCCCAAGTGACCCTTCAAGTCATTTCCCTGTCAGAAATCATTGGTTTGCAACAAGAAGTGGCCCTTTATGGTCCAAAGAAGCTTCTCCTTCAAACTGAGACAGAGGGAATTTGATGGCTTCTCTCTTTGGAGGCCTCCTCTACAGATCTGTGTCTGGACTGTCCAAACCTCAGAGTTTTGCCTCCACAAGTCAGAATGACTGTCAGCTTCACCAGTTAGATGCCCTTCATATGAGCCTGAGGACAGGAAAGACTGAGCATCAGCCTGCTCTTTCTAGGACCATGTTGAGCCCCTGGCTTTGCTGTTATGGATAATACCACAATACCCTTTTTCCTACGCTTGCGTTATTGCCTAATGGTGTTCCTTTTAATATGGACATTTGAAAGAGGTGGCAGTGGATTCCAGGGAAGAAGGGAAGCAATTAACATCTCTTGAGTGTTTACTATGTGCCCAGAGCTGAGTCACCATTCCAATGTACAAATCACATCAGTTCTCAGAACAACTCTCTGAGTTAGGACATTGCCCATCTCAGGTTATAGATCTGGAAACTCAGGTGTAGAAAACTAAAGTGAAACGTTATATGGTGCAATGGACCAAATGTTTATGTACCTGAAAAAAAAAATCCATGTTGAAATCCTAACACCCTAAGTGATGGACATATTAGGAGGTGGAGTCTTAGGGAACTTGTTTAGGTCATGAGGACAAAGCCCTCAGGAATTGGATTAGCTCCTATGAAAGAGACCTGGAAAGGTAGCTCACCCCTCCTGCCATGCCAGGATGCAGCATAAAGGTGTAATCTATGAGTCAGAACTCGGGCCCTCATCAGGCACAGAATCTGCTGATGCTTTGATCTTGAACTTGTCAGCTTCCAGAACTGTGAGCAATAAAGTTCTGATGATAAACCACCTGGTTTATGGCATTTTGTTATAGCAGCCTGAATGAGCTAAGACATAGGGCTTTTTGTAGTTGTTGTTGTTCTCTTGGGGGTTGGAATCTCAAAAGAGGGGATGTCATCTGTGCTAGGAGGATTAGAGCAATGATTCTAATGTCCCAGTAATAGGGGCCTCCTGAGACTCTGTTCGGGTAGGTCCAGTCCATCAAGAGGTCAACCTGAGGCAACCCAATAGCTCACTAGCTTGATAGGGTTCCAGGCAACCACTCTTTCCCTTAACTCCTTGCCCCATACATTGCCGTTCCTTGTCTCTAGGGCAGAGTGACCCTTTGGGTATCAGCTGCTCCAGGAAGCCTCTACAGATCCCCAGTGCTGGGTGCCAGCAGTGTTCCAAAATCTTCACGCTGCCTAGACCAGCCTTAGGAAACAGGCATAGACCGCTCTCCAGCTGGCCAGACCCTGGGGTGACTCATCTGTCCCCTGGAGCCTGAGCATCAGCTTGCCTTTGCAGCACGCCTTCCTGCCTGCTGCTGCCTTAGTGACCACAGCTGCCAAAGGGTTGGGCGAGCAGTGCTGCTGGTGGCCCGACCCCAAGAGGGAGCATGTTGAGGGGACCAGGCTCTGCCCCCACCGCCCCACATTCCCTGAGCCCTCTGCCCACCTTCCTTACCAGCTCAGCCCCCATGACGAAGGCTGTGGAAGATGACTCCTTTTCCAGAAGCCCTGTGATTGAGCTGAGACAGAAGCTATCTGTAGTTTCCCTTCATTTAGTGACAACAAGGATTTTTTTTATCTCCCAAAGACAAGAATCCCCTGGGTGTGAGGTGGTAAGCTCAGGGAGCCGCTGCTGCCTGCTGTCCCCAGGAAAGGTCTGCCACTTTCTGACCCGGTGTTGACCTTAATGTGCTGCCACTCCCCTGCCATTTGCTCTTGCAAACAGAGAGTGGGACAGATGACGCCATGGCACTTTTGGGAGTGTTGAAGTGAAATTTTGACAAATTCCAAGGAACATCAAAGTGCAGAACAACAGCCTGTACATCATAGCCTGTCACCAGGGCCCCCACCCTGATTATCACATTAAACCAGCCAATGGGCACATTTCAGCTGAAGCTCAAAGGATGCCTTTTGGAAGCTCACAGTTTCTCCTTCTAGAGTTAAACAAATATGGCAATGGTTACATTTCAAAATCTGGATTCCCTAGTCTGCATTCAGCAGCTCGTCTCTCTCTCTCTCTCTCTCTCTCTCTCTCTCTCTCTCCCAGATGCTAAGAGTACCAGATATCTGGAATTCTGAAGCCCCGTGGAATAGAACAGAGTTGGATTCCAATTCCAAATCTGCCACTTAATAAATACCTTGATATCTGTAGCAAGTTAGTTAACACCTCTGGGCCTCAAATTTCTTTTTTAGGGTAAAATAAGGACAATGACATCTCTATTTCTAAATTCGGGAGCCTTCGTTGGTGGTGTGGTTCAACATTGGTTCTCGCCTGGTTACCATGGACAATGTTTGCTAGTCATAAAATTTTGTATTTATTTCTTGATGTGTTTATGGTGTGTTACTTTTTGGATATTAAAAAGATAAAACATTCTTTTCTACTCAAGGTTTGCTGTGGGTGAGGTGGGAGTAGGCCCTTGGTGGCTTGAGTTTCGGGTTATAGAGGAAATATTTGCTGCGTTGGTATTTCCCAGGGTAAATTCTCACCGCGGGTGGGAACGGAAGGTAATTTCAGAAAGATCTTGTGCTGATCTTTAAAACTGTTTCTTCCAAACTTCTGGAGCCTCCAAAGAAAGCAGATTTATCTGCCAGAATGTCCCAGAAAGGTATCAGGCATGTGAACTCTACACCACATGATAGGGCATAAGAAATGTCACATTTCTTTCATTACTTTAAATTAAATTTGATATGCTATTATAGCCATCCTGCCAGGGCAGTGGGAAATTCAGTGTCAGGCCCTCCTGGAACATCCCCTTTCTCCCAGGTCCCGTATCCATTCATCTAGAATGTTCAGGAGGGGCTCTCTTGTCTTTCGTCCTCACAGGTGACCATTGATGTGCTCTGCCATTTCCCAGCAAAACTCTGCCACAGCTGCCATTTCTCCCCTAGTCCCTGCCACTTTCTTGGAAGGTTGCCGGGGAGTTTGAACCTGAACACCTGGGAGCACAGGTCTCTGTCCCTTCCAGTCCTGCAGGCAGGCTCCCTTCTCTAACTCCACTGTCTCAGTTTCTATCTTTTGGAAAAGATAACTGGGAATCTGCCCTCAGAAACACAATGGTGACCTCTCTTTCTTGGGGTTGGGGAAAGATAGGTTATCTGAGTTAACTGGAATTAACTAACTCAGTGACTGGGAAGGGTAATAAGATAGGGTTGGAGAATTTGGGGAGTGAATGAGGGAAATACAGGGAAGAGAAGACTTAACGAATCACCTGTCAAATTAGATAAGATTCTGTTCTCTGAAATATCTACTACCTTTCTTTTTTCCACTTTTACCTTAACAAGGTAACTAGGTTAGGCAGAGGTCAGAACTTCTTTGTTGAGCCTCAGAACTAGCAGAAGCTACTTGTCTGCCAATCACACAGTGTTCATCTCTTTGCAAATTTGGAAGGTGCTTGCTTAGGGATAATCTAATCTAATCTGACCCTCACAACCATCCTGCAAGGGAGGTGGGACAGCCCTTAACCCTCATTTTCTACATAAGGAAGCTGAGGTTCAGATTGCTTAAGAGATTTACCCAGAGTTACAAAGATATTGAGCGGCAGAGCCTCAAAACATGGCAAGTAGGTCTCCTGATTTTTTTTTTTTTTTCCTTCTTCTTCAAGATCCTGCAGCTTTGCTGAGTGTTTAGATTAGGCTTTGGCTCCATCCATCAGTGACCTGTCATGTTCGCCTTTGCCAAAGAAGAGGATGGATTAAAAGCCAGTGCTCTGGCCTCCTGGAAACTTGATCATCATAGATTTTTGTATTCTTCTTGCTCTTTCGCTGTTCTTTGTACTTTGGAAGAGATGCTAGAAATAGCATCTCTTTTGGATTTTTTTTTTTAAATGAGAGAATATATTCCGAACTTGAATTAACATCTGGTGGGTCCCCAAAGACTCATGGCAAGTGTAAGACATCGCTAATTGTGCGTGCATTCCACAGGACTACCTTAGTGAGGGGAGTAATTTTATAAAATTATTAATTCTAGTCTCCAAGAATAATTGCAGGAAATGTATTTCTGACTACTTAGTAGTGACTCATTATGGGACTATTTGAAAACTATATATTATTTTTATCAGTAAATAGAATTGCCTATAGTCAATGTTATCTCTGCACATCCAGGGATTCTAGGATCCGGTTACCCATTTCCCGCAAAACAACTGACAACGAAGCTGGGGAAGAGAAAATCCACTGAGTGCCCTGAAAGGCTGACACCTCCCCTCAACCCCACAGCAAGCTGATAACACACACCCTTCTCTGCAAAATAACAGAGGGGCAGATAAGATGGAAATTTTCATTCCCGTTCCCAATGATTTCCACAGCCAGTGAGATGTCAGGATCAGAAAATGTGCTTTACCCAGAAAATCTTGGCTGGAGTTTCATTGTCTGGAATAAAACAGGAAGGCCAAGGAGTGTCCCAGATAGGCTTTCTTAGGGGTCTTTGTCAGGACAGGCACTTTTGAACATTTAAATCGAAACAAAGCCTGGCTAAGAGTCCTTCAGTCATTTCCCAGTTCAATATCAGACTGTTCAAAGTATTTGTGTTGAAAGTACGGGATCCACTTTTGTTAACTGGCATTTGGCCTCCTCAGGGAAAATGAAACTCTACCTGCACCAGATTGTCTCACACGTGGGATCACTGTGAGAGCTCTGGGTCCCCAATAGTTGCACATCCTAACCTTTAGTGACCACCTTTTCATCATGGAGCAGCAGTCTGCCCAGGCAGCTCTCTGGGGCTTGCTCCATTGAGAGGGAGGTGGTCCAGATCTGTCTTTGTCTCCCAAACACTCCCTGGGTTGGACACTTCCTGAGAAAGTTGGGCTTGCTCTCTTTGTGTGCCACACTGTGGAATGCAGCTCTTCCTGTCAGGAAGACAATGGGCTTTGTGGGAGCCTAGGACTTGCTGGAAGGGAGGTATGATTCCAACAGAGAAGGGCACAAGTCCTCTGACAGGGAAAGGGCAGACACAGGAGCCCCCAGGGGATGAGCCAGGATTGGGTGTGCCTTTGGGCTGGCTGCCTGCTGGGTGGGGGGTGATGTCTGCAGAGCCAGCGTGGGTGGGGAGGAGACAGAGAGGTTGGAATGGTCATCTGGGGGAGGCAGCGTGGAGTTTTCCACACTAGCCTTAGGAATCCAGGACAGACCCTCTGACTTTGCCCCCGGCAGTGTGATCTGAGGACCAACAGCATCCTTGGTCTTGACAGATTTGTTAGAAATGTAGAAACTGGTCCTTACCCCAGACTGAGTCACAATCTGCACTGTAACAGGACCCTGAGAGATTTGTCTCCTCATTCAAGGGCTGATCTGGGCTAAGATGAAGCAAGAAAGTTTTTGGAGATGGGGGATGAAGTAATGGAAGAAGTGAGTCAGCATGAGCACCCTCCCCCCCCAGGGTTGATTGGAGAACCCTCACATAGGAGCCCCCACAGCTGGCCAGGTATGAGCACTAAGAGGGCAGGTGAACTAGGTCTTTGCCCACAAGCAATGACACTAAGGCTCACCTCTGTGCCCTGCCTCCACCCCAGGTATTAGGAATCTAGGTGATGAGCCCTAATGCTGTGTGCTTGGGAAGTGGACATACCCAGGATTTGTGTTTTTGAAGTCAGATTTCATTGCTGTGGTTTATATGCCCGACCCCCACTAAGGTCTTGCTCCTGTGGCCGCAGGGAGCCAGGACAGCCCCGAGAGCTGCTGCTGGTGCCCTGCAGCCACACAAACATGCTCCAGCTCCTGCTGGAGCCAGAGCTTCTGGGAAAGCCATTTCGGAAGTTTCCTGTGGTTGCTACAAATTGTTTGGGTCTGCACAGCAGCACTGCTCTGACCGGCTGCTCTCCATCTTAGGGCATCCAGTTCCTGAAACTGGAAACTGCAGCCAGGCTCTGCTTCATGGGGGGCATGAGGTGTTTTGCCAGAATACCTGCTCACTGTTGAAGCATGGCAGCCCTGCCACTTGGGTGGGACAAACTGGGTTTCCTGTGCTTCTTGCCTGGGGGAGGACATGAAGATTTCCTCACAGAGATGGCGAAGAATAAGGTAGGCAGTGATCCAGTCCAGGTCCTGACCAGATCTGTATCGGAAGGTAAAAAGCAAGGCTGGGGACAGGCAGAGAACTCTTTTAACTGGAAGGCCCTAGGGTCCTCAATTTTAGAAAGTTACATGAGACACTGGAAAGGGTGCGAACTTATTGGTCACTTAATTCCTGCCTTTTCTAATCATTGCTGTGTGACTATGGCAAGTTAATGAATGTCTGTGAGTCTCAGTCTTCTCTCTAAAATGAGATGATGCTAGAGTCCTACTAGGTAGGTAGATAACTAACTGGTGTTTGTTTCCCTGATCGTCCCTTTTCTGGAGTTGCTACCCCTCTCCTGCTGTGTTCTTGCAAATAAACTTCAGAATCTAACCATTCCTGCCTTATAATCCAGAACAATTGGAGGGAAGACAAATCTTGAATGCCTGACATCTTGAATTTGAAGGCTGTATTTTAAAATAAATATAACTCCTCGGTAAAACCAAACTGTTTCCTAGAATGAAGTCTTTTGGGGACTGGCTTCAGGGAACAGACCAGAGTATAATTAGCACATTAGTTATTTGATAGCAAATAGAGTCCTCTTAGGACATAAATATAATTAAAAGCAGTTTGTCCTAGCATCTGCTGTTTGAATGTTGTCTTTGCATTCTGGTCTTTACCTTTGGCTTGCCAAGTGAATCCAAACTTTGTGAGTTCAAAGGCTAACCTCTGATCAGTTCCATTTATTCCAAACATATTCTCAGCTAGTGGGTTCTCCGACTCAAGGTATTTTCCTTCCTTTGCACCAAGGAGCCTGAGAGGTTATCGATGTTGTGGAAACCCTTCCATAAAGTTCTCCTCCAATGTAGACCTTGGCATGCAGGAGCTTCCTTGAATGGTCAGACTCACCTTTTTCCAGGACCATAAAAACATATTTTGGTTTCCTCTCCCAGATGTGGTGTAACTCACTTCCCATTCTTCCTGGGAGATTGTGGTAACACGGGGAGGCCTGGGGGGTCTCCGAGATTAAGCAGCTTGTAAAACAACTGTGGGGGGATTCCAAATCTGACTTAATCAACATTTCTCCAGATCCGTAGACCAATAAAACTGTTTGCTTTCTTACCACAGCTCAGCCGGCTGATTTATTTCTCTCACTCCACCGAAGCTGTCGCTGCTCAAAGCAGTTCATTTGTCAGGTCCAGAGAATTACAATTCGCAGGACCTCTCACTAGTGCTATCTCAGTTTATAAATTTCACGAATTACAATTTATTGCGGTACACCCTGCAGAGTCTCATATTAATAAATTGTGGCTCATCTGCAGAAGCACGTGTATATGACTCCCTGGGACATAAGCTTACGGTCCTAGAGCTGCCGCCTGGGCTGCAGGGGACTGCATGTGGCCAACACACAAGCCTAGCTGTTCTGATTGAATGGAGCCCAGTCAAGTCCCTGCCACCTGCACTGGATTTTCCCTTTGCCTGCCATGACTGTTCGAAGGCCCTGGTTTTTTCTTTTACCTCTAAAGGGACATGATGTAAAGGAGACCAGACACCATCCGTGTGTTTGTGCTGTGGTGGAGAGAGCTGGCCGCAGGAGGAACTGAATTCCTTCCAACATGCATAGACTTTGACTTTTATAGGTTTCATCAACTTGGAAACGTGAACAGTCCCATTAATAATGCAAGCCTTTGTCACACCTTTTCCTTCCCAGCACTACAACCTCAGAGCCTTTTAGAAGTCCTTGGGGTTTTTCACGGGCTCTTAGAAGAGTTTGGCTTCTACCATCAGACATCTTCCTTTCCCCCTGCTATGGCCTCTTCTGCTGGGCATGGGTGCTGGCTCTCAGCCACCGCCAGTGGCCTTGACCTGGCACCCCTCCAGCTAACTGGAGTCCACTGGGCACCTTTGTTTCTTACTGAATCTCCACCAATGGTGTCTGATTCCCAATGCATATGTCATGATTGCCCCATCCTTCAGTCTGCCACCAACACCTAAATCTATGTTATCAGCTGAATTTTGTCCCCCAGAATTCATATGTGAAGTCCTAACCCCTGGGACATAGAAATTGACTCTTTTTGAAGATAGGGTCTCAAAGGTGATAATGATTTCATTGGGATGATCCCTAATTCGATATAACTAGGGTTCTTGAAACTTGGACACAGAGGGAAAGACCGTGAGAGGACACAGGGAGAAGATGCCCATCTACCAGTCAAGGAGAAAGGCCTCAGGAGAACCCAGGCTTTCCTCAGAAAAAAATCAACACCCTGCCAGGTGCAGTGGTGCACACCTGTAATCCCAGCGGCTCCAGAGGCAGAGGCAGGAGAATTGGGAGTTCAAAGCCAGCCTCAGCAAAAGTGAGGTGCTAAGCAACTCAGTGAGACCCTGTCTCTAAATAAAATGCAAAATAGAGCTGGGGATGTGGCTCAGTGGTCAAGGACCCCTGAGTTCAATCTCCGGTAACCAAAAAAAAAAAAAAAAAAAAAGAAATAAAATAAAAAATAAATCCACACTGCCACAGTCCGGCTGGGCTGGGCACAAATCACGAGCCACTCAAGCAGGAACAAACTTTATTTCCGAACTCCACCAGCACACTCCCCGGGAACTCTCCCGAACGCCACCCACGCAACTCCCCCAGGAACACACCACACCAACCGGAACTCCCCTCACCAGAACTTCACCAACCAACGGGAACTCTTCAGGAATCCTGGGAGAGCTCAACCAGAACTCAACCAAAAGTCATCATCTTAATGGCTCCCTGGCGTCACCTCTCAACCACTACTTCTGGCAAAAATGCTATGCGTCATCCCGACTGACTTGGCTGTGGCCCTCAACACCACACCCTGATGTCAGAGTTCTAGCCTCCAGCACTGTAAGACATATCTACTGTTTTAGCCACACGTCTGGTGCTCTGTAGTGGCAGCCTAGCAAACTAATACAGTCCCTTCTCAAGAAATATCAGAAGCCTTTGTGGTAACCAGGCTGGTACCAGGTAGTGTCCAGTCAGGGATGAGAGCTTATGGCTTCCATTGATATTTTGCCTGCTGGAGGGCCCTGGGGCCTTTCCTGGATGCCTTTAGTGTTGACCAACTTATTGACCCAAGCTGGCCTCCTTCGCCTCCCCCACATTCCCTGTGTTCTAATCATACCGGTCATTATTCCCAGAAGTTTTGTGACTCTTAGGTAGAGTGGAAAGGCAGAGGTGATGCTCTGGGAGCACCCAGGGGAACCTGGAGTCACAGTGATCCTATTTGGTGAGAGCCAGAGCTGGGAAGGAGACATAGACAGAGCTGGAGATGCCTCTGGAGGAGCGGAGCTGTGACCTGCCTGCCCCTTTCCTCCCCTCCTCCGCCCTCTGCAGGGCCTCCCATTGACTGAGCCTGTGGGAGACCAGAGTAGTCTAGGAAACACAGCCTGCAGGATCAACCCCTGTCACAGAACAGGGCAAAAGAAGGGTAAGGAGCAGATCTGGGAACAAACACCCTAGACTGGTGCTCCTTCTATAGCTCTGTTAGTTCCCTGTGGCTGCTGTGACAAGTCACCACAAACTTGGAGGCTCACAGTTGTGGAGCCGGAAGTTCAAAATCAAGGCATCTGCAGGGCCAAGCTCCCTTCACAGGCCCCAGGGGAGAACTTTCCTTGACTTTTCAGGTTCTGCGGGCTCCTCCATCTGCACATGGCCTTCCCATGTTCTCTGTGTGACACTTGTCATTGGATTAGAACCCACCTGGATTATCAGGGTGATCTCATCGTCAGGCCTTAACTCAATGACATCCGCAAAGACACTTTTTCCAATTTGGTGGTGGGGGTGGGGGTGCACCGTTCTACCCACTATAATCTCCTTAGCTTTGATCAGGCTGTTCTTTCAAGTTGGGAGTGTTCCCAGCCCTTCTTTAGCTAGAAAAATCCTTTAAGTCTCTACTCAGATGTCACCCTCACTCTGAAACCTTGCCTGAACCACACTATCAGACAGATTTACAGCTGCTTCTGGGCCTTGTAAGTTTTTTGCTCATGTGCACAGTGTTTATCGCCTTGATAGTCAGTTCTTGTGGGACCATGAGCTCCTCAAGGGCAGAGCAGGACCTGTGTTTCTGTCCCAAGGGCCAACTTTATCTCCTAGCTCCTGCCACTCACGAGGGCAAGGGCCTTTCTGCCTAGAGTCCAGTTTTTTAATTTTTTTATTTTTCCTGTTTGGGGCCAGACAGCTTTCCTTTCACACCCTGAGCCTCTTGTAACCGGTTCTGCCTTGCAGCTGATGAACACTCTCTGAGCACCTCAAGTTGGGAATTTCTTCAGTTTGCCTGCAGTCTCTCCTTCCTGGACTTAAACCACACCAGGGTCTCCAGTACAGTCCACTCAAGAAGTGATGCAGTTACAGATGTCCTGTTAGATATGAATATGACAAGGACTAGAAGTAAAAATAGGAACAATGTATTGTCATAGCCTTTCTGGTGGAGGAATTTTGTTTTGTTTTGTTTTTGTACTGGGGATTGAACCCAGGGGTGCTTTATCACTGAGCCACATTCCCAGCCCTTTTTATTTTTTTATTTTGAGTCAGAATCTCATTTAGTTGCTTAGGGCCTCACTAAGTTGCTGAGGCTGTCCTTGAACTTGTGATCTTCCTGCCTCAAACTTCACAGTTGCTGGGATTATAGGTGTGCACCACCAGGGTAGAGGAGGAATTGGATGGAATTTAGGATAAAAAACGGGTCCTTAAAAATTCATTTAAAGCCTACAGGAAGATGCTTTTGTGTAGCGAGTAATCATTGCACTTTGTTCTGCGAAGTATTTTCAAAGCCTTTTAAAGTCTTGTAGAGGAAAACCATAGTTACCTGGAGCCTTCGAGAGGTGGGGAGCTGTTTTCTTTTAACTTTATGGTAACCAAAACCCCTTTTAGTTTTTAATTCTTGGTGCAGTTTTGCTAACGGCCTCTATGTTGTCTGTTTCAGTAGACAAAGAGCAGCGAGCGGGATATGCTCTCCCAGAAGCGGCCTAGCGATGTAGGTTTGGGAACTTAACTATGTGATGGGGGTTGGGGAGCATGATCCTAATAAAGCCCTTTTATCAACTTGTGTTTGGGGGATTTTCTTTTTTCTCTAAATGTAGAATACAGAAAATAGTCTAATAACTTCTAATTAACTTGGCTTCTGAAACGCTAAAAATGTTTTCTTGATCAATTATGACTATTCAGGGAACAAAGAATACTGCAATAGAAAAAAGCATGGGCCGCTTTTCTGTATTTCTCCCTACAGGTACCTGTGGTATATGTGGGCGTGTGACTGAGCCAGCCCAGGGGAACAAACCCTCCAATGAGGCAACAGTGGATTCAGTGTCAGGAGACCTGGACTGTTTGCCCTCTTTCTTACTTACTAGTGAGTACAGAGTCCTTTGTCAAGTACATGAAGTGTGTCTATTTTTCTCATCTAAAATGGGAGTAGTTCTTACCTCAGCCTGCCTTATGGGGTCATGATGGGAACGCCATCAGATGTTCTCAAAGTGCTGTCTGAACCAGACACTGTACAGACTTCCTATGGCATTTCTGTGACACCAGGTCGTGCGAGAAGTGCTGAGGGTTTTTATAAAGGGCTATGATTGCTAATTAGTTTTGCTGCCATTTTATTTCCATTTCCTTGCATCTGGTCTGCATGTGGGGATCGTCACCCCAAACCGACCACATCAGGACCCTTCTGCAGCCTTGGCTGCACTTGCTCTGGCCTTTTCCTCCCCCCAACCCTGGGCTGCTGCGCTGCCAGCCTGCTCCATCCAGGTACTCAGCCATTTGTTCTGATCCAGAAAGAGGCTGAGCTGTGCTCCTTTATCCAACGTAAAACCTTTGTGTCTCCCTTGTGTCAAAAAAAGAAAAAAAAAAAAAAAAAGATTAGACGCCAGAGAGACACTATATATAGTTTTTCTTTGACTGCTGGAGAAGATAAGTGTCTGAAAAGAGACGGGAATTGTTTGCCTATAAGCTGAGTGCCAGCAGGTTTATCACTGAGCGCTGTAGATTATGTTGAGTGGAGTAATCAGGAGGAAGAATGGGAGGCTACAATAACAGTGCGATAGGGACTATTTGGACTCCACAATCGAAGCCTCCTTGACTTATGTGCCCTGGGTGGAAACTGCTTATGTTACAAAACAACGCGGGGTCCTGCCCTGAGATTCTTAAGTGTCTCACGGGCAGTGAGGCGGTCCATTGCCAGCCAGATAGGTATGCTCCTTGGCTGGGTCCCATGTCACCTGAGAGGGCTGGATGGGATGGTGGGGATGGCAGGGGCTTCCTCCCCCAGGGCATGGTGGTGGCCCAGAGCCGGAATCCAGAGGCTGCTGAGAAGGGCAGTAAGGGCCCTCTGCAGAATAATATTTAGGTTGGGTGTTCCTTGAACCATGGGAGCCTTGGAGTTTTCCAGGCCTCCCTCCCCCTGCAACCCAGGAAGCTCCAGGTGATAAATAATTTCTTCAGTCCTAGTGGCGCCCAGTGTCTCCTGGAGCACCTGGGTTGGCCCTTAGGTGAGGCCACTGTGAGGGCTGCAAATCAATACTGGTGGGCACTTGCGACAACTTCTGTGGACCCCAAAGCCTTTCTTTTCCGTTGGTCCTGTTCACGTGGTGTTGTGTGGTCTGACAGGTGAGGTTCTCTTCCAAGTAGTCTGGCGGGATGATGGGAAGCTATAAAGTGGCCAGCACTGGCTGGAGAGAGAAAGGCGATGACGTTAATGTTCTGCCGGGGGCGTAAATCAAGCCCAGGAGCCTTCTACTCCCTTATCTTGGCAGTGGGTTTGCTCTCTTGATAAATCACCCTCAGGACCAAATGGATGCTGCCCAGATTAAATGTCTCCTGATCATGTAATTTACTCATGTTATGTCTCATCTGTGACTCCAGTGGGCTCACCAAAGGGACAGACTCCATCCCCAATAAAATAGATAGTCTCCACTTGGGAGTCTGCTGTGTGAGTAACCTCAGTCCTGTCAGACAAGACCCGTGGTGGCAAAGGGACCCCATGATAGGTGTCACTTTTACGAGTGTAGTAATGAACTCCCAGAGTCTAACAGTGCTTGTAAACATCTCAGGCGCTCCTCAGTGCCTTTAAAATTAGGCCTGACCTCCCTCCCTGGAGAGGCAGCAAGGCCTCAGCTTATCTTCCCAGCCTTCATCTCTTGCCAATCCTTGATCATGCACCCATCACCTTGGCAATGCCAAAATTCTTTAAATTCCTAGAACAACCTCTGTATCTGTGCTCCTGGGCATTGCTCATGATAATTCCCTTTGTCTCAAATGCCTTCTTTCTGGTGAACTTCTACTCATTCTTCAAAACCTCATCATAACTGGGACCTAGCATCCTCCTTGCTACCTCTCCGAAGTAGAAGGACTAGTTCCTTGTCAGAGTAGGTTGTTTACCCTCTAGGGTAGGGAGGGCCTGTCACCTAGCATGACAGACATTTGTTCAAGATCTGTCTTCCCTGCTAAATCTAGGCTTTTCAAGGGCCAAGACCTTTCTTATTCATCTTGATATACCCAGGAACTAGTACCTGCTAGATTCTCAATTTTTTCTGAATTACAATAATGCTCTTGTAACATATGTGACAAAATCCAGTGCCAGTTGCTTCCAATCATGGGACAGTCATGAGGGTAAAAAGAGATCACGCACAGCTGGGCGCAGTGGTGCATGCCTGTAATCCCAGTGGCTTGGGAAACTGAGGCAGGAGGATTGCGAATTCAAAGCCAGGCTTAGCAACTTAGTGAGGCCCTAAGCAACTCAGTGAGATCCTGTCTCTAATAAAATACAAAAAGGGGATGGGGATGTGGCTCAGTGGTTAAGTACCCCTACATTCAATCCCTAGTATTCCCTCCCCAAAACAGATCACTTGCAGAAAAGTCTGATCATCTTTATTAGCTACCTTGTGGTATAATGGTACAAGGAATAACAGGGCTGGAGATTTGTGGACTGGAAGTGGGGAAGAGGAGGCTGAAGATCATTTTGTGGGAATAATCCTTTGCCCTAATCTTGGTTTTTCATTTTGTTTTTCATTGAAGTTTCTCATCTTTTGTTTTTACCATCAGAAGAAGTGACAGTGTAATGATCCATCTTGGCTATGGATCATTTCTGCCCAGAGCAGCACTGGATGGCGAGTCAGGACAGCTGGAATCAAATCCCAGCTCTGCATAAATCATAAGCCATCAATGTCTCAGTTTCCCTGCCTGTGAAGTGGAGCACTCAGCCTGGCACTGTCTTGCCACTGAACAGTCTGCAGGCAGAATGACACCATCCACAGGAGAGTCGTAGGTACACCCTCCAACATGCCAGGCATTTTGCTGGGATCTTTACACGTGTTATTTCTGGGGCTCAGCAGGGCCATGTGGTGGCTTCATCATTATCCACATCTTGCAGGCAGGGGCTCTGAGGCTTAGAAGAGTTCCAGGCAAAGCATTGCCTAAAATGCAAAGTACGTTTTAGTCAGTTTTCCTCACTGTGACCCAAGATACATAAAAAGAACAACTTAGAGGAAGAAAGATCTATTTGGCCTCACGGTTTCAGAGGTCTCAGCCCATGGTCTACCAGCTTCATTGCTCTGGGCCTGGTGGGAGGCAGAACATCATGGCAGAGGTGTGGCAGAAGAAAGCAGTTCAATTCATGGCAGTTTGGAAAGGGAGGGTGTATGGGGGAAAGGAAGGGGCTGGGGAGAGGAAGAGGCTCGGGAAAAGGTAAATCCCTCCAGGCCCCACTCCTAGTGACTTATTTTCTCTAACTAGGTCTCACCTCCTATAAGCCGAGTGCCAGCAGGTTTATCACTGAGCGTTGTAGATTATGTTTGTTAATGAATGTGACCAGGACTAGAAGTATGAATAAGAACAATGTATTGTCATAGCCTTTCTGGTGGAGGAATTTTGTTTTGTTTTGTTTTTGTACCAGGGATTGAACCCAGGGGTGCTTTATCACTGAGCCAAACCATGACTACAATTCAGCTCCAGGTGCACAGTGAGGCCCATGCTGTCTGCCCTTGGTACACCACTTGTGTTTTAGATAGGAGGACGCAACGTAGTCTGTTGTTTTTAAATCTCACAGAAAAGATCCATGGTCTCTGCAAAAATTAATGTACGAATGCCATGCGGTTGGTAAATAGTGTACTTCTAAACAGAAACTTCTTTTAAGTGATCTAGAAGTCTGTGTCTCTTTCATGCACTGCATTACTGCCAGTGTGATCTGATCATGACTGTCCCCTCCTAAAAGCCTTCAATGGCTTTCTTTCCCTGTGAGATAAAAACTAAGGGTCTTATCAAGAATTTTAAGCACTTATGATTTAATTCTTGCCTACGTCTCCAGTTTATTCCACTCTTCCCTTCCCCATCAGCCTTTACCCCAGCCTGCCTTTGGTGCCACCCATAGGCTGGGGCAAGACAGAAGCAGTAGTTTCCCTTTCCGCCTGTGGGTCGGTGAGCTGTGCATGAATTTTCCTTATCTGAAAGGACTTCCCCACCTGCTTTCCTTCTAAGCCTAGAAAAATGCTTATTCTTATCTACCTTACAAAGGTATTATTTCCTCTGCAGAGATTTATTTGCACTCCAACTCTGAGAAAAAGCATTCCCTCTTTGTTGGGGGCGGGGACAGCTAGTTGTCCAATCCATATTCCTTCTTATGTTCTATATTAGTTATCCATGGCTATGTAACAAATTACCCCAGCACTTAATGAAAACATCAGTAATTACTGATGATCTCACACTATTTCTGAGGGTCAGGGATTACTGTGGTCTAAATATCGTGTCTCCCCCAAATTCCTATGTTGGCATCTCAGTCCTCAGTGTGATTGTATTGGAAAGTGAAGTCTTTGGAAGGTGATTAAGTCATGAGGGTGATTAAGTCATTAGTGCTCTCACTAAAGACTCTGGAGAGCTCTCTTGCCCCTTCTGCCATAGGAAAATGTAGCAAAATGACAAACCAGCTAGAGCTGAAGGGTGTCGCTAGAACTGAAAGGTAAATGTCTGCAGGTTTGTCCCAGATCTTCTTTTCTTGCTGATCTCAAATTTTATTCGAGGCAGCAATGTGGCCACTTTAGAAAGCTCACTTGTACCTCAGGTGGCCCTACATACCGTTCTCGCCCAGGACAAGTAGGTAGCTGATGGCCCAGCTTCCTGTTCTGGGTTAGAAGGGGTTGTCACCCTCCACACGGGTCTGTTAATCATCTTCACCTGTACCTGCTTCTCACGCCCAGAACTTGCATTTGGTGTCTGGATGCGCAAGTTATCATCTCAGACGCAGGAAAAAGTCACAAATGAGGGACAGCAGAAGAAATGGCCAAAGGAGTCTGGTGCCTGGTGGCCTCAGGCAGCTTCTGTACCTGCCTGGGTTTGCCTAACTTGACACTTCTGGTTATTCAGAAGATGGCCCCTAATAGGCGATGATGTCACTGCGGTCAGTTTCCTGTCACATGCACCTGTGCACAATCCTAATCCAACACTCTCCTGTATCTTCTCCAATTTCTATCACTCCACACATTAGCTGAATTTTTATTACTTATTTACATGGATTTCTCTTCGAATCTTCAGTGAATCACTTGAGGGCAAACAATAGGCCTTACTTAGTCTTATACAGTACGTTTTTATTAAAATGATGGGTTTTTATTTAAAAGAGACCTGTAATGAATTCTTTGAGCTTTGACTTCAGAGAAAAAGCTCAATAACTCTATTGGTGATCAGCAAATCTGGTCTCATCCAGATTTTCTTCCCACTGGTGCCAAAACCTGGGTCAGAGAAGAGAGACATCAAAGGCAGGGGAGGGGAAGATGTGTTTGATGTGAAAAATAAGAGGGAGAGGTCTTTCCTGGGTTGACTACAAAGAAGCACTTCTATGAAAGTGGCTGCTGGCTCGCCAGGTCATTATTTTTGCCATTCACCTTGCATGGGTCAGAGGACTTGAAGATAGATCCCTGCAGCCAGAGAGTCTAAGCTCATTGCAAGCATGACTCCAGCCTGTCCCTGTCCCCCGCCCCCTTTCAGAGGCCTCTGCCTCAAGGGATAAGGAGAGAATAGTCAAAGTTGATTCCAGGGTGACTAAGAGAATGGATTGTCATTAAGAGAAATCGGTGTTCAGGAGACGCAGGGCAGAGAACACAGTGGGCTTTCATCCACCATCCAAGTGGGGAGGTGGTGCAGGCAGCAGGGACTTGACTTGGAGATCGTGGGGATGGCAGTGATCCCTGGTAACGTGGGGACGGAAGTGATGCCCCAGGTCGGGGAGTAGAGCAAGAAGAGAAAAACCAACACGAACAGAACTTTGGGGGATCTCTAAACTCGAGTGAAAAAAAGAGAAACAAGATTATTAGGGCAGTGAAACTATCCTGTATGGTTCTGTAAAGGTGAATTCAAGTCATTCTACATTTGTCAAAAGGGTACCCTAACGTCAGCTATGGACTAATCATGTTTTATCAGTGTCAGCTTATCCATTTAAAAAAAATGCCACTCTGAGGCAAGATATTAATAATGGAGGAAATTGGAAGAGGAGAGGTTGTGTGGGCATTCTCTATACTTTCGGCTCAATTTTTCTGTAACCTTAAAACTTCTCTAAAAAAAAAAATAAGTTCTATTACTTTTAAGGACTCCTTTGCATCGTTGGAGTAAATGTTTCAGAGTGCAGACTCCTGGGCTCTTTCCTCTGCCTCTTCTTTAAAATGTTTCAGGATGGGTCTGGGAATCCCATTTTGAACAAGCTTTTCAAGATCACGATGCTGGCGAACAACTAGGAGGTTCAAAGGGGAAACCAAAGGTCGATAACGTAGTTGGTGTTAGAGAACATAAATGCATTTTCATGTATTTTATCCATTTTTCACTAACTCCACAGGTATCTAGCCAGCTTTGGTAAATCTGGTTCTGTGGGAATACAGCAAAAATGGCACCTGAGGCCCAACAGCAGGTCCAGGCTGGACACCCATGGCAGAGCACGGGCTCGTGACTGGTGCTGATACTGGTTGACTCTTAATGTCTGGGCTTTGGCGTCCAGAAAGACCAGGGCTACAGTTTCAGCCTGGACATTTATTTCCTCTTGCCATGTGTAGATAGACTAAGACTCATGTCCTCAAGCACTCAAGTCCAAGTGCTGGGTGTGGATGATTTCTATGATGCTGGCTGGTGTTCTCACTCCATGAATGTGTCCCAGATGCGAGTCATTGGTGAGCACCACAGAGGCCAGAACTTTTTTTTTTGTTTCCTTTCTTGGGATAACATTGTTTCCTTCTGCTTTGAGCTGACAGAGATCTCTTCGGATGTTGCCACTAACCATCTTCCAAATGAGATTAAAATCTAAAATGCACATCTAGTGCTTTTTTTTTTTGGGGGGGAGGGGTAGCTGGGAATCGAATTCAGGGCCTTGCAGAGCTTTATTCCTGTCTCAGTTCAGTGCATCTTAAGAGTATCTTACAAGCAACCTTGTTTGTGATCTGTGCTCAGCAATCATCTTAGGGAATGAAATCTAGGGTTTTAGGCCAGGGCAGGGGATATGGTTTGGAGCTGGCATCGGGGCTTAAAGACTGTAGCATTACTGCATTCAGCTGGATGTGATTCAGAGCAAGTCCAGACAGTCTTCCCTTCAGAGATCTATGCAAATCGTAGCTACTTTTGCCAAGAGGCTTGTAGGCAGTTGGCTGCTAATGTGCTCATATATGGAATTTGGATAATAATGTGTCTTGCCCCCATCTGGACTCTCATTAAACACATGCTCCAAATGTTTGCCCTGCTGGTTTGATTTCCTCTGTCCTATTGAGACCTTGGTGGTCTTTCCTCAGTCTTTCCCTTCATGCCACACGTGGGATGCCCCTTACCAGCCTCCTCTCTGGCTGGACCAGATCAACCATTCAACTGCAGCAGCTGGTGAACAGCCAGAGTCTGTCTGTTCTATCACCTTCCTGGAGAGAGGCCGTCGTGATTCCAAGTAGCAGGAGCTCTGAAGTGGGGGAGGCCTGTTGCTTTCACTGGGGAGGTGGCGCTGACAAACCCTTGGTTGTTGGATGTAGCATGATGATGCAGATGGTGGAACAGTTGACCCTGGGCTGGGCCCTTTGCTGGGGCTGGGTGGTGGTGGGAGGAGGGGGCATTAAAAATGTGCATTAAGAGGAATCAATCTGGACTAGGCCAGGGTCTCAGCAGAAAGACTTCTGCATCTAAAGGTATTTACAGGTACAAATCTCACATCCAAAGGAGTCATTCTTTTGGGCTGAGACAAAACTGTTCAACAGAGCCCCCTTGTGGACAGTGACAATGTGCAGCAGTATATAAAGGCTCTGAAAAGTCCTGCAGCAAGGAAGCCTGTTTCCTTTAATTCTGAACTCCTTAATATTATTAAACTCATTATGTACCATCATCCTGTATATAGGATACCTATAAAACTTAAATTGAGCAATATTATGAGTCTGCTATAAAATTTTATAGATTTTTTTTATTCGTGTCCTATATAAAGGATGATGGGATATAGTGGGTTAAACTGTGAAAACCCCTTTTCTACATTTTATATGTGCTTCCTGGGGGAACTAGTGAGCTACAAACTATCCTTTGGGAAATTACTGCTCTAGGAATTTGATAATTTGCAAACCTCCTTTGCCTTAAAAATAAATCCATACCTGTGATCCCCAGAGATTAGTAACACGCCTAACATGAGAGAGTGAGAAGGGCTTCTTTTTTCTTTCTTTGGAAATGGCAAGAAAAATGGGTGCATTAATTAGCATATGCTAAGTACTTTAACAAACAACTCCCTGAATCTAGTGATCTTAAAATATTGAGATTTATTTTCCCACCCTGCCGTAGTCCAGAGCTGTAAGTGGGGAGCTTACAGGGAATTCTGTGTTCCATGCAATGTCTGGGATTCACACTCCTGCCCCTGAGTGGCTTTGCCATCTTCAGGTGGAATTTCAAGGTCCATCTTGGAATGATCAGCTGGCAGATGAGGGAAGAGAGAAAATGAAGGCACATTCTCTGAACTCTCCGGGCCCAGAAGCCACCTAGTCAGCTCTGCTCACGTTCCACAGGCGAGACTCTGCCCTGTGCCCCACCTACATGCTCGAGTACCAGGAAAGGTAGCTTAGCAGTGAGCCCTGGAAAATGAACTGTGCAGCCAGGCGCAGTGGTGCGTGCCTGTGATCCCAGCTGAGGCAGGAGGATTTCGAGTTCTAGGCCAGTCTGGGTAACTGAAGTTGTTTCAAAATACAAAAGGGATGGGGTATGGCTCAGTTGTAGACTGATAGGATAGTATGTGAAGGCCTGGGTTCAATCCTGAGTTTGATACTGAAACAAAACAAAAAAAGAAATAAAAGAAGAAAAAAATGTGCATAGAAAAGTCATTTCTACCATCATGAAAAAAAAAATTGAATTGAGCTATTGAATTCCAACCAGATCCTAGTTTTGATGGAAGAGAATGAAGAGATGTTGAAGGTGGATCCTCCCAAGAAGAAATAGAGGTGGGCAGCAGAGTCATGGAGCCTGCAGAAGGTGGCCTAGGAAATGCAGACAGAGTCTCTGACCTCTGTGGCTGGAAGATGCCGCCTTAGGTTCCAAGAAAAGATTGGATACTATATTTTTAAAATTTTTTTTAGTTGTAGATGGACACAATACCTTTATTGTATTTACTTATTTTGATGTGTTGCCAAGGATCGAATCCAGGGCCTCACACATGCTAAGAAAGCACTTCACACTGAGCCACAGCCCCAGCTGGGCTTGGATCCTATTAAAGAAGCACAGGGGGTAGGGGTGGGGGAGAAGGCAGAGGGTCAAAGGGTAACACACATTCCAGGACGGACACAGGGTCTCAGCTCCTGTGCGCTCCTCTCACACTAAGGAACAGTTGTCATTTTCTTTCTAATACCTGTAGCTAAAGAGTATGCATTTCTCAGGCTGGAGTTGTGGCTCAGTGGCAGAGCCGCTCGCCTAGCAGGTATGAGGCCCTGGGTTCGATTCTCAGCACCACATATAAATAAATGAATTAAATAAAGGTCCATCAACATCTAAAAAAATTTTTTTAAAAAGAATATGCATTTCTCTGAGGGAATATACAGCATTGCTGTTGAAGTTGACACAAACCAGGAAAGAGTTTTCTTTTACTCTTTTACCTTTACTTTTATAGAGTGTTTTTCTTTTACTGACCCTGTTACTATGGTTTTGATAGTTTGGTCCCTCAAAGGTTTATGTGCTCAGAGCTCGGTCCCTAGGTGGCGGTGCTGAGGTGATAAAGCCTTTAAGAGGAGGGACCAACTGGAAGGTAATTAGGGCCAGGGCCTCTACCCCCATGCTTATGGTGTGGGTGGGGTCTCTCAGTAGTGCTAGTTCTCACAAGAGTGAGTTCTAAAGGGTGGCCACCATATGTGATTGGTGCCTTCTAAACGCTGCCTTTTCCCATGGTGATGCAGCCAAGATTCCCTTGCAAAGAGACCAGCACCATGCTGTTTAGACCCTCCAGCCACCAAAATCATGAGCCTAATAGATTTATTTACTTAATAAGTTACTCAGCCTCAGGTATTTTATTACAGCAACACAAAAGGGAGGAATACATCAGTGTATTCATATCATCAGTGATAATAGGCTGGAGTGGGAATTGGTTCCCTCACCAGTATTCTCTGACTCTGAGGAATTTCCTTCATTTACTTTAGTGATTCATATGAACAGAATCATTTTCAGTGTGTGCCATGAGGTGAAATACTGGGAAGTGCCACGTGGGCTCGGTGTTGGTGATGGCTGAGGCACTGAGTGGCTCCAACCATGATACAGTATGATCAGCCCATCCATCACCTTATTGAACTTACAGGCTGTATTCTACAAATGCCTGCAAAACAATGTATAATCAAATTAGAAATCGTGGAAGAGCATGTGACAAGGGTAAATATGAGTTAGACCAGAAGAAGCCAAAAAAAGCATGTGGAGTAGACTTGAGTCAACTGCATATTCCACAGTTATGAATAAGATTAAAAATAAATTCAATATTCAGAAATAGCACCAGGCTTAGGACCAAAATGAGGCCTAGAAAAAAGATATTGTTTTTCTTAATTGTCCAAACTCTCCACAACATTCTAAAGTGAGTACACATTTTTTTTTCAGGGCGGTAGAACTTTTCTTTAGAGTGTCCTCTTTCTGTTTAGGGTAAAACTCTGAAGTTCAGCTGGGAAAACAGTTTGGGAAGGGGTCCAGGGATATTGTATGATAAGGTGTTCAACATCATGGCAAATCCACAAAGTGCAAACGAAAACGTATTATCACTCACCAGCTATGGGATCGGCAAAAATCATGAAGACTGATTTGAAAGAATCATCATGCCTCACACTTTGGGCGAGAGTGTGTGGATCCCAACACGTCTCATCTCACTATCTTGCATGGCAGCTTGGCAAGATCCAAACCCATCAAGATACATATAACCCTGTGGAAGACCCTTTCTAGAAATTTGCTGAAGGAAATAATCATGGGTGTGTCCAAAGATGGAGTTACAGGGATGTTCGTTGCTGTGTTGTTTCTATTAGCTAAAAACAAGAAACGAGGGAATTAAACAAATTGTAGTTCACCCATAAAAGGGACAGGCATTATGCTGTCCTCTCTGGGTGAGGGATGTGAACCTTTTTCCCAGAAGGATCTCATGTTGTGATTCAATGCCTCCACCTTGGTAGTAGTAGTAGTGGTGGAATTTTCCATTTAGGTTGCTGTATCTGCTTATCAAAGGAATGGCTTCCAAGGAACCAACCCATCCACCACCCTTGTAGTTCTTCAGAAATGGCACTTTTTTTTCCTCTTCTGTCTGGTTTTGGCGGCTCACTTCCAGGGTCACATCCTGGTTCTTGTCTCCTCTAGGACCTTTTCCATAGAAAACAAATGTCTCACTCTCTAACTTGGCCGTTCATCCTGTCCAGTCATTTCTTCCACACTCCTTCCTCCCCTTCTCTTTAATTTCTCTTAAAATTAATTGGGAGAATTGACCAGCTCCCCCTACCCCCATACACATACTTTCTCATCATCCATACCTATGTCTTATCTTTATTTCCTAATTGTTCAGTCCAGAATTCATGAAGATCCTCTTTTACATGCAAAATAACTTCATATATGTTGCTGTTTTTGCAAATGGAATTAACAAAACCCCAACCCTGCATCAACCCAACATCCACTTTTCTGAGCAAAATTACCAGAGTAAATCTGCAAAAATGTGTACATTTCCATCTTCATAAATTCTGGAATAATGACATTAGCTTGGATCTCAATGAAGTGAAACAAACTTACTTCATTTCCTAGAGAGCTCACTCTCTCCTCCTCCACCATGGTAATTCCATTCCTTTTGTACAGTAGTCCTTCTTATCCTCTGGGATATGTTCCAAAGTCCCCAGTGGAGGCCTAAAACCAGGGGTAGTACTGAACTTTATATGTAAGTGCTGTGATACTGCAACAGTCAACCTGAAAACTGAGATGACTACTAAGTGACTAACAGGAGGGTAGTAAATACAGTGTGGATACCCTGGACAAAAGGATGATTCATGTCTCAAGCAGGACAAAGTTGGACATGATGAGATATCCTTACACAACTCAGAATGGTATGCAATTTAAAATTTATGGATTGTTTATTTCTGGAATTTTCTGCTTCATATGTTCAAATCATGTTTGATTACAAAAACAAGGAAAGCAGAACTGTGGATAAAGAGGGGCTGCTGTATTCTCTTTAAACTTTTCATTCTCTCTAAACTCTCTTTTGGTTCTACTACAGCTCTTCCTCAATTTCAGCTTCATAGTGGTAGACCAGATGGACACTGCTGATGATCCAACCCCCTACCTGCACCCACATTCACCTTCCTTTTCTTGCTTCCAATCACAATGGAGGGAAAATAGTTAGATCTTCTGCCACTGCCTTCTCAGGGGCCTTCATCAGGTAGTCCCCTCCTTCTCCTTCATCTTAGCCTCCCCCTCTATTGCATCAGCCTCCAATCACACTGAGCCTCTCAAGTCTTTGAAAAACAAAGCAAAATCAAAGCCAGAAAGATCAGCAAACAAATCCAGCATTGAAATCCATCAGCGAGCCCAGTGGCAAGCCCATCATTGTAGCCCACACCCTGGAACTGGCTGAACTCCAGGAGAGGAATCTACTGATGACAGCCTCCCTCTAGGGGGTCTATGGCAGCAGAAGTGTGTCACACTGTGGGCCAGCCACTGCTGAGGTTTTGCCTGGTGGCGCAACTCACCCCAGATTTAACCCACCAAATGCATCCTGTCAAAGGTGGGCCGTGGCTATTTCCTTACCAGGGTGGGTTGTGCTGGTGTCGGGCACACAGGAGACCTTCCAGGATCGCGGTGGAGTGCTGTGTTGGAAGAGGTGAGGGCCCTCTGAAGGCTTCTTAGAAAAGGGCTAGAAGTATCTTCCTTGGACTGAGTTGGGGCTGCACTTAGGTTATATTACGGTGGGACAAGAACCATCCAGGAAGGGAGGCCCTCAGCAGGATGCCACAAAGGGGACCCATGTGAACTCTGCTGGGGAACACGCATACCAAGATTTTGTCCACATGGGCTAAGGCAATGTTTCTCAACGTGTAGCCCACAGGCTCCAAAATCTCCTGGGACTTCCTCACATAGAACCAGAATCTCTGGGGTGTGTCTGTGAAATCTGCATTTTGAAGAGTTCCCTAGGTTACTCTTCTATGCACCCAGGGGCCTGGACTTGAGAATTGAAGAAATGATCTTCAGTGACTCCTGACTCCTCAGACTGGCTTTGGTTCTCTTTAGGAAGACACAGGAGAAAAACAGCTCAGCCTTCCCTGCCTTATACCTGGGAACTTCACCAGGTGAGGGAGGCACCCTCATGTCTTGTGAGACTAAATAGGCTTGAACAATATATAAAACCTCCTATTAGGAGCACATCAGTATCCCCGCGCCCACATGCAATGGGTTCTAAACATGCAAAAAATTCCTATAAGGCCTGAGGTATATGTCAAAGAGAAAAACATTCAAATGCAGTAACTCTTGCATACAATGTCACAGAACTCTAGTCCTGGGGAAGGGTTAACCCTCTTCTGTCCAGGTAAGTTATCATTATTATCATTGCTGTTTCTTTCTCTCTCTCTCTTAATCTATTCTTTAAAGGGCTGGGAAGTCATTCATCCGTGGAGCTGGTGGGAGTGAGATTTCAGGCAGGGAGGGAGTTTAGATGGTGGTTTAGAGGCAGCTTCAAGGACAGCCAGGGGCAGAGAAGGGCTGGAGGGAGGGAGGGCGTCAGAGCAGGTCTCCGTCTATGGGGTGGCCTCTTACCATGCCTCCTTCTCTGTCAACATTTGTCTTCCTGGACGTTTAAAAAAAAAAAAAATCCAAACAGGGTCAAATAGAAGAAAGGGAAGGCAAAAAAGAGGAGGAGGAAGTGGGATATGAGAGGGAAAAGGAGGAAGAAATCTTTTTTAAAATGAAAAAGAGACCAGAAGGCCACAAAGAGAATAAAACTAAAATATTGCCTGGAGTCCCCGGGGGGGGGGGGGGGGGAGAACAATGTCAAAGAAAAGAATAAAAAGTATTCGTTAAAAATAAAATCTGAAATCTTTGTAAGATAAGGTACATGAGATAAAATGGGTGGTATTTGAAATAAAAGATAAAAAGCCTTGGAGCTAACAAGACAAAAGGTTAAAAGCACAGAGCAGAAGAGGTAAAATATTAAGATAAAAGGCTCATGAGATGAAAAGCTGAGAAATGTCAGTGCCGATGGGAGTAACCATTAAGTTCAGGGATTCAGAACTGAAAAGTCTGTGAGACTTGAGCAGTCCTTTGGAGTTGAGGGCTTTGGGACAACAATGGTTCTCCTGGTGGCTGCTGCAGATCTTCTGGTGGCTTCCGTGAGCGCCTGTCCTGGAGCTCCTCGCTGCTTCCCTGTCTGGAGGTTTCTTCCTGAGCTGTGCCCATCCCTGGCACTTGGCTTGGATTTCGGAACCTAAGGTTCTCTGCACACCGACAGTGTTCCAGGCTCTTTGGTGTAGCCCGGGAGACTCAGCATGAATCAGGGACACATCTCCTGGCCTCTTCTCTGCCCAGGTGCCCAGGAGTAGAACCACACAGAGCAACCTGAGGGCACCTCAGGCCTCTTTGCCTCCATATTTTCCAACCCCTTTGCCTGGAATGCCATTCCTCTCTTCTTCTGCCTGGTGAGGTTTGATCAATCTTATAGAACTTAGGTCAAGAGTTCATTTCCCTGGGAAACCTCTTCTTCTGAATCCCACCACATCGTGCTCTTCCACCCCTGGTTCTGCTTGGCTTTCCACTGCACCACAGAAAATTTGTTGATTGGTTTATCTGCTCTCTCCAGGAGACCAAAGGTCAGGGACCACTAGCTAATGGAAGAACAATCACAGTAAAGCTCTGTCCATTTTCTCATTATATCCTCAACTGCCCTGCAAGGTAGGCCCCGAGAGCCACATTTCACAGTTTAAGTAACAGAAGCTTAGACATTTAATTCTTTGAAAAATCCTCATGGGCCTCTGTCACAGTCCACTAGGTGCCATTATAGTAAAATACCTGAGACTGGGAAATTTATGAAGAAAAGAAATTTATTTGACCACGGTTCTGGAGGCTGGGAAGTCTAAAATCATGTCTCCAACATCTGCAGAGGACCTTCCCTTTGTGATGCATCATCTCCTGGCAGAAGCCAGAAGCCGAAGAGAGGGTAAGAGCATGAGTTCCAGAGGGGACAGGCTCACTTTTAAAACAACCCACTTGAGCTCAAAACATGTTGTCAAGCAAACGCAGGGATACAGTGAGAGTGGGGGGCCCTGGGGTCCCCTCCTGCTTTCTCTGATAAGACTCTTCTAACAATTGCCACGAAAGCAGCACTTGGAGGAGCTGTGTTTACACCTTGGGATCTTCCATGCCTCCTTCTAAATAAGGCACTTGTGTGTTAGAAAGATCCCAAAAGTAAACACAGGCCGCAGTAAAACTTTCCTGGGACTCTTTCTTTGAGCACACAGAAGGTAGAGTTTTGAAATTGTTGCAATTGCTGGGATTCATTTTTATGGTTCGAGAGTGGAATGTGTAGTTTAAGCAAACACAATTAAATCCAAATTACCCGTGGCCATGCAGCCACTGGCTATCTTTTGGTATGGGGAAAGATAGGGCTTTGTATGGCTTTAAAATAACTGAAAAAAAGTATGTATATATATGTATATAAAAAGGCTCTGTCCCTTACCTTTCCTTTTTTGTAAATGTTCATTTAAAACACACTGAATTCCTGAGGAAGTTGCCATCGTATTTGTTGATTTTTTAGATTTGTTAGTGTCACAAAGCATGAAATCTTATTTTAAAAGGCACGGTTCTTTTTGAAGAAAGATGCCCATGATTTGGCCACTCAGATTCCATGTTCGGAAACTAGAGGCAGTGCCTGCCCCTTTGAAGGATTTTTTTTGTTTCTTAAAATATGCTGGTTTTTTTTTTTTTTTCCCCTTCTCACTAAAGATTTTTCAGACGAGTGCAGGCAATTTGTTGTGGCTCATAATAAGTTGATTTATACAGAGATTGTTGAAAGCCACCTCCACATTTTAAACATAGTGTGCCCTTTGCTTTGTTGTGCTAAAGTGCCATCTCCATGTGATTGGTGCAGACCATTTGAATAAAGTACCAGGTGGAAATCATCATTCCAATTATTCCTTTCCCATCACCTAAATGCAAACAGCAGAGTGGGAAGCCTTTCTCCATAGCTTCCCAAACAATAATAATAATAATAACAATAATAGCATGGAAAATCCTGACAGATACCTTCAGATGGCATAGTATTATAATGACCGTAACTGCTATAATAGGACTCTTTTACAGATGGCAGCCGAGCCAGATCAAACCCTTCATTAGTCCTTCTTAAAACTGTCATATACTTTCTCTTCTTTATGGTTCAAAATACAAAAGACTCTTTGTGCCTTTAGAAACTTAGCTGCAATTTCAAATAAAAAGAGAAGCACATTAACTGCTATTATGCATGAGCCATATCATCAGCATAAAAATGAATTTGTAATATTTTGCCACATGTGATGTATTATTGCTGGGCTATGTAAACAATACTGGGTCTGAAATTGAGCCTTGGGGACTCCCTTTACAACTGACAAATTGAGAAACAAGGCCATCAACTCTCACACATTGCATCCGGTGAGTTAAATAACTCAGCCAAGATCCATTTCCAGACCAGTCTGAGATAATCTCTGTCCTGTAATAATAAATCATAGTCGAGGGCGTCGGGTGCCCCAGGCAGATCTATAAACCTGTAAATACTGCTATGCTATAGAATTATGATCTCTCGCAAAAGCTCATGCCAAACCATTCATGGGTTTAATCTCAGCATTGGTCAGAATTACAGTCACACCTCCTGCCTACCCATCAAAAACAGCCAGGTTGCTCTTTGGAAATACATCAAGGTAGCAGCCTGCTTTTTGTTGTTGTTGTTTTTGATGTTGATTCTTCAGTTTTCCCATCTAAAATCATGGATTTAGTGAGATCTGGTATCTAGACTGGGAATCAGGTCATGGAAAGTTCTATTTGTTCCAGAGGAAGGAAGCAGAGAACCATTGCATGATAAAGCTAGGTTGCTGAGGATGTGACTCCATTGTCACAGAACCTTTTGGTAGGGAATAGCCTGGGTGATGGTGAATTTGCTCAGTTTGGTTTCCTAATTGCTTTTCTTCATTTAGTTTGTGGCATGTGCACATACTCTCATGAGCTTCACTGTTCCATTGGTGGCTATGTTGGGCCCAGGAAATTAACATGAGTTGATTGTAAAAAGTCAAGGTGCTCTGTGACTTATGATGGGATGGCATCCTGATGAATCCATCATAAGTAGAAAATGGTATAAACTGAAAATTTATTAAGCCTGTTGACCTAGGTAACACCCAATCTCAGCAGCACAGTGAGGGTCTTTCCCTTATGATCTCAGGGCTTCTGGCTCTTAGACACTGCCCAGCATCATAAGAGAGTACCTACTGCATGTCACCAGCCCAGGAACAGATCCAGATCAAAAATTCTGAGTATGGTTTCTACTCATTGCCATTGCTTTTGCATCAGTATAAGGTTGAAAAATCACAGCTCAATTCGTTGTAAATCAGGGGCCAATTGTATCTGGATGAGAACTGACTGCTGAAACTGAGTGTTAGGTGCTTCTCTGTGTGTTTTTGACTCTTCAGCTTGCCCTAAAATTCACAACAGAGTTAATCAATTTCTCCTCTCGAGCTTTTCTACTCATCTGAGGAACTCAGTGCACTGGAGGGCTCCTGCTGAGCTTGCTTGGTAGGGGTTCTGTAGGGAGAATTTGGAGTTCTAGATAAGAAACACATATCTTATGCTTAATATCGGAGGGAGAGAGAATTAGCATTTGTCAAACACACAAGGAATTCCAAGCACTGTGATGCTTATGCTGGACATGTTATTTTACTTAATGCTCATAGTAACCCTGCCAGATCATATAACCCTTGTTTATGTGAGAACAAAACGAGGACTCAGAGAGGCAACGTCACTTGCTTAAGCACACATCATTAGCTGAGTGACAGAGGTGGGAGTTGAAGTTGGTGTGATTGTAGGTCTATGCTTTTTCTCCTATGCCTCACTGCCTACAAGAGTGATATCTTAAATTTATGTGACACCTTTGTCTTAAGGTTAGGTAGGCAAATAGAATTTATGCCAAATTCAGTTGATGAGTAGTAATGCCTGGAATGCTATGTTGAGAAAGATTTCTTATTGGGCAAGATATCTGGCTGATTAATGATGTCTGCCAGGAGTGCTGCTGGGGAGGATGGCCGCACACTGACTGGGCTGTGTTTGCTGGCTCCTCCTCAGGTTACTAGGAGACACAGTCCATCTTCAAGCAGAATTGTGCCTGTGTGAGCTTTGTGTTGAGCAGCAACCTATATGCACAACTAACCTTGAGTTATAGAATAGCAACAATATATCATTCACATTCTGTTGGGAAGGGGCATCCATCAAAAGAATTCCATCTCCCACTGGCTACTCTAGGAACTATCAAGTGCGGTCAATCAGCATAGGGATTATGGTCTTAGAAGTTGAACACTCCTAATGACACCTTGGAAATACCTAGGCCACTTTTCCCTTAAAACTGATCTTTAGAGATCAGTTATTGTCCATTTTCTTTGTTGGAGAAGTGAAAAGTGAGACCTAAATAAACCACCCAGACAAGGTCAGAGGCTGAAATCCCAGATACTATGGAGGCTGAGGCAGGAGGATCACAAGTTCCAGGCTAGCCTTGGCAATTTAGTGAGACCATGCCTCAAAATTAAAATAGATAGATAGATAGATAGAAAAAAAAAGTTTGGAGATACAGCCCAGTATGTGCAAGGCCTTGGGCTCAATCACCCACATTGCAAAAACAAAACAAAAACCAATGTTGGGCTATAACCCATGATTGCATCACTTATAAAAGCTTTGTGGATGGCTTACTGGTGACTATTTTCTTTTTTTTTTTTTTTTCAGTTTTGCTTGTTCAATTTTTTTCTTTTTAAGTTTATTTTAAATTGACTAATTAAAGTTCTACATATTTATCCTATACAGCTTGTGTTGAAATGCGCAGCCATTGTGGAATGACTAAATCAAGCTCATTCACACATGCATTGCATTGCATGCTTCTCATGGTTTTGTGGCGAAAACACTTAAATTCTATTCTCAGTACTTTCTAAGAATGTAATATGTTGTTACTAAGTACAGTCACCATGCAGTCTGATCCATCCCTTCCTAACTGATATTTTGTGCTCTTCTCTCTTAACATTTCCTTTAGCTCTTTCCCCCTATTCTTTGACTTTCCTCAAAACAAAGAAACCACTAATAGTTGAAAAAAAAAAAATATGTCCACCAACACCCCCCCCCCACCGATTACCATTATGTTTTCCCTCACAGACCCCATATCTTAAGCACTTTGGTTTAGAAAACAAACTTCACTTAATATTAAAAACTCATTTTCCGATTTTCATTCGTTGAAGAGAACCCATCAGAACTTCTGCACAGAATCTGATGTTACCAGATCAGTTGTGTTTCTTTAACTAAAAACAAAGAAATAGAGTGTTTTAGATAGAATGCCTGTGCAAAAAGAATGGAAATTGTCCATTAATATGCATTGTGGCCTTTGATGATTCTAGGAAGGGGGCTTCCAACCCAGTTTGAGAATGAAATGATTAATTCTGGGTGCCTGAGTAGAGGTTTTGTAAATACATCTACTTGATTCCCTTTCTTAGTCCAGTTTGATCATAAATTCAAACTCCAATCCCAGAATTACAGTCTCCATTTCAGATGCTTATTTGCACATGAGTAATTCTAGGGTCTTAGCACTTTCTGGGAAAATGAGGCCACTTTGAGTTTAAATGAAATCACCAAAGGCCTTGTATGATTAATTGGCAATAGTAAAAGAGATTGGAACTCAGAACATTAGGATCGCTCATCATTTTAACAATTAGACCACACTTCCTCCCAGATACAAACCCTTAAGACCATCAATTAAAAATGAACAGGTTTTCCGGCTGTAAGATTTTAGCTTTTATTTCATTTCCAGTTAGCCTGGAAACCAGCAGTGCAGATGTGTCTGAAAGAAGCAAAGATGGTGAGATCAAATGCTTAAGGCCGTAGAGACAAGTTCTGTTCCAACATGAACTGGAGTTTCACTATCCTGGGGATTAACACAGGCTAGGAGCCTTGATTCTTCCACTTTATTTCCCATTGTTGAGTGAGCACTATAGTTCTAGGGCTGATGGTCCAGAATGCCTTAGAAATCAAAATTTGTGAGTCCAGTTAAAAAGCCTGTTATAGTTTTATTTTTTCCACTGATTCAGGGAAGATTTTTCTTATAAAATTAAGCTTAGAAGTGAAAGTTTTAAGACAAAAGCAATTTCTCGTCAGTATTTGCATATAAAGCAATCCCAGCAGTCCCGCAGTCACCACTCCTGACAAATCTATCCTTGTCTGAACATCTTCCTAATGGTGTTTCCCAAACCATGTCTAGATGTTGAGAATTCCAGAGGAGAGCAAAGGACTGTTATATTTAAAGAACCACCAACTAGCCCAGAGGCTGATGGTGCAGTCAATGAAGATCCAAAATACATGACCACGTTGCAGGGACATAAAATTGTTGACCAACTGGGATTCAGAAAATGAAGAACGAGGGGAACCTGTGAAATTTGGGAACTGCAAAAGAAAGGAAGACTTCATTCAACTCCCCAGAATGGTGCTAGGCGTGACCAGGCTGTAGCTAGACGTCCCCCAGCTGCCATTCAGGTATAATCCAGGATAGGAGGCCAGATCTAGTACAAAAAGTAGGGACATCTCTACAGTTCGGTGACTTTTCTTTCCAAAGGCTGTATTTGGCCTGGATAGGAAGATGTTTGGAGAAGTCAATAAATCCAGCCCACTACTCGGGCTTTTGTCCAGTTCCTCTCACCTCCCTAAGTAAAGTCTCAGAGCAACTTGAAGCTTAAGAGAGAGGGAGATCAGTCTTATGGCTGTGGAAAATATTGGATGGTGGGATAGTTGACCCAGCATGGTTGTAAAAATCAAAGAACTGGGTTAGATCAGTTCTCTGTGTAATAAGATGGTACAGATACAATTAGCTCTATGAGCCTCTGTGAATCTGTAAAATAGGGGCTACAATAGTATGTTTCTCAAGGGATTTCTCTTGTTTGGATAACATGGGTAGTGTAGGTATCATCCTGAGCTACATTATTTTGAATTATCAGTAAACAGTGATACAGAGAGAGGTTCTCCTTCCTATTTGGGGGATTAAAAATTGTAGCCAGTCATTATTGGGTCTCCTTTTCTCTTGTTTCTCTCTTTCTCTCTCTCTCTCTCTCTCTCTCTCTCTCTATCTATCTCCATACACACACACACACACACACACACACACACACCCCTAGGGTTTTTACACAGAGTGCTCCTTTAAAGCTGTATTGTGATGAATCCTTTAGGGTTTGGTGAAATTTGGTCCTTTAAAGGCCTGGATGAGGGAAAATAAAATGCTGAACCAGTTTTTTTTTTTTTTTTTTTTTGTACTGAAATGCATCATTTTTGTGATGATTGTTAAGAGTCGATGTTTTCATGTTGCCTGCATGTGTGTCCTGAGCCTAGCCAAATACAGTGACATTACAAAGACTGTGGTACGGCAATGTGATGATAATTTTCGAGCACTATGCTAAGTGTCACATACACGTGATCTCATCTAACTTTTCACTAAGACCCTAAGAGGTGGCTTCTCTTTGGCTACACATTTGATCACTAAGGGAATTGGGGCTGGAGACCTTAAGTAATTTGGCCAAGCGCACAGAGCCAAAATGGGCAGAGCTGGGATTTGAACTCAGATCTGTGGAAGTCCAGACTCTTAACCGCTCACTTTCCTTCACTGTTTTCCACTCTGCCACGCTGCCACCAGCTGCATAATGATACTTGGAGACTGACTTGGCTTCAAACTTCAGGATGGGGACCTGAGAACATGAATCATCATGTGATCTGTGAAAAGAGTTGCCTATTACCACCTATTCTAGAAAGGGGATGCTATATGACTCCAAGCTCAGCAGGGTGAATACCCAGCCCTTTTCTGTGACCTCTGCTTGCTTTCCTTTGATTTCATGACTCTGGCTGTCCCATACTTTGTAATTTAAGAGGGTTCATCAAAAGTTCATCTTAGCTATCCCTCTGCCTCTTAGAAGCTCCATCAAGAGCACAGAAAGATCAGATTTTCACCACGGGGTGCAAATGTATTGAGTGTCACATGTAATGATAACTCTTGACTCTTACTCCCTCCCTGTGAAGTAAATAGCATGCTCACCACTCTGTAGATGAGGAAATCAAAGCTCAGCTAGGTACTGGACATGGCTGAGGTCAGACATCTAGTTAGTGGACAAATTGGTATTTGAATCTTAGGTCTAAATGAATCCTGTGCACTTGGTTTTCATTTATGCTGCATCTCCACCAGTAGCAATCTGATCCTACAGGGACATTTGGTAATGACTGGAGATATTTTTGGTTGTCACAACTTGGGAAAGTTACAGGTAACTAGTGGGTAGAGGCCAAAGATGCTGCTAAACCTCCTATGATACATAGGATTGTCCCCCAAAGAATTATGTGGTCCCAGTGTGTAGGGCTGAAGATGAAAAGCTGACCTAATGATACACGGGGAAGCCAAGTGTTGCAGTGAAGAAAAGATCAGGGTTAGAAATGCTAGGCCAGTCACAGAGAGCATATCTCATCCCTCAACTCTGCAGAAGAGAAATGATTATCCTCATTCCATACAGAGGGAAAATGAGATTCAGAAAAGGTGACTTTCTCGGGATTACTAGGGTTGAAATTGACATTGAGGGTCCCTATCCAAACCCAGGGGTTTCTGTCTTTGCCATAACGACCCTACTCTGGGCCCCTCCCGATTGAATTTGGTTTTCCTAAATTTTGTTTAGCTAGTCAGTGGTTCTTAAGCCATACCATGCTTCAGATTCACATGAAGCCCTGTGAAAACACAGAGCCCTGGGCCTCCCCACACAGGTCCTGATTCAGAGGTCCCTGGCAGGACCCAAGAATTTACATTCCTAACAAGCTCCTGGGTGGTGTCCACTGTGCCACTGGACTGGGGACCACACTCTGAGAAGGGCCAAGTTAGGTCCTCAGTATATTTTCTTTTCGTCTTCTCTTTGGAGTTTTGTCCTGTCTCCTCCTGGCATCTCCCTCCCCTCAATGTCTGGGGACACAAATTCAGAGTGCTGAATTTGCAGCCTGGCTCCCACAGACAGGCTGAGGCTGACAGGCCAGTGAAATATTAGCGGAACATGTGACACCTACAGCCTTAGGAAGGCTCGCTGCAGACCTCAGCCAGATCACATGCGTTACTGGCCCAAGTGTTTCATTCCGTCTCGCGGGAGTGAATTAACATCATTTGCTGGTGACATAGGCGGTGAACTCGTTCTGGGTCTCCTCTAATCTGGGTCAGAGAGCACGTACTGGTCTGTCATCTGAACACTGAAACCTCTCCCCGGCATCCCCTGGGGGACCGAGGCTGCCCTTCCTGCTAGAGGCAAGAGGATGGAGGTGCAGATGGAGGCCTGTCCCCTGTCCCTTTGTCTGGCAGCTGTTCTCCTCACAGGGTGACTACCTCCCAGGTGGTCTGCTTAAGGGGCTGGGATTTTATTTATTACCTCTGAATGCTTGCAACATCTGATGTGCCCGAGGTCCAGGAATTTGTGATGAATGTACAATCGAGACATATGCTATGCTCAGACTAGCACTGAAGAGGCCAAGAAGGGCAGAGAGAAAGGAGTATTTATCGGGCCTGATTGTGGGCCAGGCACTTCCTGCTTTACAACCATCTCATTTAATTCTCCTGACAGTCTTGCAAATTAGCTATTCTTACTTGTAGGAAGAAACTGGGGTTTGGAGAAGCTGACTGCCTTACCTAAGCCCTAGGGCTTGTGAGTGGAGGCGGCAGGAGTTCAGCCTGGGGTAATCTGACCCCAACAGCTGTTATCTTTCCATTTAATGAGGGGGGCTGAAGCCTTGAGGTTCAGGGGAGGCAAGGATTAGCCCTTGTGATTTATCGAGCAGTTCTTAGACCCGTTTTGACTTTAGCTAACCTTTGTCAAAGAATTTCGAAAAAGCACCTCTTATTTTGGTTGGTATGGAGAGACTCAGAACAAGGGGAAATGAATCAGTACACTCTGTGAGGAGTTTGTCCCCTAGTTCGGCATGTGACAAATGTAGAGAACATTCCCCTCGGAGCTTGGGTGGAGAGGCACAGTAAATCCCAAAAATATTGAGGAAATTTCAGAAGAAGGATAATACAGGATATTAGGAAGTTGAGGCTCCATCAGAGTACAGATTGAATTCATTTGCCTCTGAACCAGAGTTTACCATCTCTTCTTATCTTAGATACAGACAGGATTCCTCTGCTTTTTTACTCTTCTCCACTCCCCCACACCCCGCCCCATCTCTCTCTCTCTTTTGTAGGTGGGACATACTAATCAATTTTCTCTGTACAGTTTGCCTGACTTGTGGAAATAAAATAAAAATATATCTTTGTAGTTTCATCCTAGTCCAGAAAAAGATGAAAGAAATAGCTCAAGGGATTTGCCAATCCACAGTCTCTGTGGTCCCCAGTGCTTGGGTCTTAAGTGCAAATGAGAAGGACACTGGAATTGGCAAGACTTATTTAGCATTCACTCATCTTGAGCAAATTGTGACAACCATGGGGTGGGAAGAACCAAACTCTTAAACCACTTTTGTGGATAATTGGCCTTAAGCCTCCTAATCCCATAATATGCTTAGTGGTGTCTACAATAGGCCTGACTTCCAGCACCCTCCATTTGAAATTAGACCCAATTCACAACATCAAAAATAATACCTTTCATTACTTAATGCCCGTGAAGCATTTTCAGTCACATTATCTCGTATAATCCTTAGAACAACTCTATGAAGGAGATATTTTCATCTTCAGTTTATAGACAAGGACACCAAATCTTGAAAAAGATCACGTATTTATCAAGGGGCAAAGTCTCAGCTCGAATTCAGACTTGAAGTCCTATCTGAGTGCTTGTTTACTGTATTTCTATCCGCCTCTGCTCTGTAAATTTGACTTTGGTCTTTCAATTTAGTGATTATATTCTGTTTAAAATAACTTTCACGCTGATAGAAATTAAACCCAGGTTCTTCTTAAAACTATAGAAAAATTAGTAAGAGAAAGAATTGAACCGCCTTAATTGAGACAATCACTGTTGTTTTTTTTTTTCCTTCTCTTTTGAATCAGATTAAGTTCAAATTTCTTGTCTATATTTTAGTTTCATCGCAGAGGAGCACCTAGTACAGTATTGAGAACCTTAGAGTTGCTGTAAAGAGGTGTGCTGAATGGATGGGGGGATAGAATAATGCAAGCATGCATTCATAGACTTGTCTGGAACACAAAAGAATTAAGAAAGATTGTTCTTGCCCTTGAAACACTGGCCATCTAGATATGACAAGATTGTTGCCACTGCAGTTATTTGGAACAACTGACAAAAACATAAGGAAATACTTGCACCTGAAGTAGATCATGTGATATGAGTGTCATCTGGCAGTGCTGAGGATGTAATTGAGCAACACAAATAAGACTCAGTCAGAAGCCAGTTCCTTGGGGTCACAGTCTTCATTTAGCTGAGTTTTGAAGAAATGATGCTTGTGCTTGGTAGCCAGGCATATGGCTGTCTCTGGTCTTTTCCAAATTGATGGACCACAGAGGAGGAACTGGGTCTCTATTATGTGAAAATTTGAAATTACTTATATTCCGACAGTTTTCCCTCAGTGTTTGTTTCCCTTGAGTGAGAACAGTATATATAGTGGGCTTATAAAACCTATTCTCTTAAACCATTTATTGAAAACATAAATGTGGTCTGTGTGTCTGAAGAGTGCTGCTTTCTAGCCACTTGGGGAAATACAAAAGGAAATGAAAATGGCTGCTTTCCGGTTTAAGCCTTGGGAAAAAGAAATGCTGTGAGCTAAATAATTTACAGATTAAATATCTGAGTGCTAAGGAGCAGGTCAGCTGTGTTGCTTTTAGAAGAATAATTTACAGATCTACTTAGCTTTTAAATTCCTGCTGTGGCATTTGGGAACGTACTTTTCCATTGATAAGTAATACTGCAGTGTGATAGATGAGGGAACAATAGCATGAGTTTGGCTAAATAACTATTCTTAATGTTTGTTTAACAGATAAAGAAGCCAGGTGACATTTTATATCAGCATGTTGTGCAATGCTGCCAAGCTCGAAGCTCCATGCTCTAGCACAGAAAAATGAGAAATTCCCAGGGAAACTGCATTGGCACTTAGAAAAGGCTCTCCAACGCTCGTTGGATTCCTTAAACACCTCTTCCTATGGTCTTTATGATTTAGTGGAAAGAACATGGACTTTGAAGTCATATCTATGCCCTAATCTCAGCTCTACTGCTGCCTTGATGTGGGGCTTTGGGATATTACTTAACTTTCATAAGCCTCTTTCCTCACCGTCTAGATGGGACTAATAATAGGTAGGCCACAGGGTTGATGAGAAGATGAGAACATTACACGGGCAGAGTGGTTTACATAAAACTGAGGGCTAGTGGACATTCCACCTATCCATTGTGGCATTGTGTTGGAGGTCGGAGAACACAAGGATGATGAAGACAGTCTCTGTCCTTGTAGAGCTAATAGTTTAGCAAAGAAGATAGGCTGAAAATAAAAGTAAACATCAAAATATAGAATCCTGATAAATTTACCCAAATATTGTAAAGGGTGTGAAGGCTGAGACCGAGAGGATTCAGGGTAAATGTGAAACTTCTCATGGAGTAGGAGAGGGAAGTCCTTTCTGAACAGGTGGATTTAAACAGAACAACAGCATGAGAACAAGCCAGCTACGGAAGGAGTGGGGGGATAAAGCACTCCAAGTCCAAGGAGCAGCTTGTGCAACTTCCCCGGGGCAGCAACTAGCTTGGAGTGTTCCAGAAATTGGGTGAGATCAGTGGTTGAGAGTGGTAAACCCTAGAGATGAGCCAGGAGAGTGAAGAGGAAGCAATGAGGAGGAAGAGGTCAGCCATGTGGCTCACTGGTCTCATATAGCCTTGAGGGACCTTGGATTTTACTGTAAGTTCAGCTCCCTCGTTCGTTTCCTTCCCTCTTCATAATAATTTCAACAATTATTTAACACGAAGAAACTGCTGGCTGTCATCTAATTTTCCAGGAATTCTAGGGGTATGTGCTCCAAGGATTAGGGAAAAAGTGCCAGTGTGGCCAGAAAGCACATCCGATTGCAAGCTTCATCCCTGGGACCTGCAGGGAGGGGCTGCTGGTCCACTGTTGGCTTCTCTGTCGGAGCGGCAAGGGGCTTGGTGCCCCTCCAGGCCTGCTGCCTCAGTAGGTAACTAGGAAAAGCAGGTCTGCCTAGAGCATGGTTTTGAGGTTACTGGGAGAAAGGGTTTAAATGACAACTTATTTCTAGGAAAGTGTCCTGGGTACTTTCCTCTTCAACTTTAATCTTGGGCTGGGGGTATGACTCAGCAGTTGAGTGCTTGCCTAGCATGTGTAGGGCACTGGGTTTGATCCCCAGCACTACCAACAAGCAAAAACCAAACCAACGAAAAACCCTTCCTAAACCTTCACAGCTACCTGTGAGGTAGTTATTCTAGTCGGGTTTTGCGTATGAGAAAATCTGAACATGTTGGCTAAGAAAGTGACCAATTGGAGTACCTACTTTGGGAAATAGCTAGACATGACAGCACACACCTGTAATCCCAGAGACCAGGGATGCTGAGGCAGGAGGATCTCAAGTTTAAGGTCAGCCTCAGCAACTTCATGAGATCCTCAGCAACTTTGTGAGGACCTCAACAACTTAGTGAGAACCTGTCTCAAAAAAAGAAAAAGGAATGGGGATTTGGCTCTCTGGTTAAGTGCCTCTGGGCTCAATCAATCTCCAGTACCAAAAACAAACAAACCAATAAAAAACAGATAAATAAATAATTAAGGAAAACAATCTAACTTTATTCTAAGAAGTTGAATTTTCACATGCCCCTACAATCTCAAATCTCAAATGCTTAACGTATTCCCAAAGTTAATTACCACAAGGAGTACCAGGAATCATGTATAAGAATGTTCAAAGTAGCGTTGGGCTTAATAACAAAGATCTGGAAATAATACAAATGCCCAACCTCAGGGAACTGAAGAGCTTATGGCATAATTGTACAACAGAGTATCACACAGCAGTGAAGTGGGGTGATCTGCAGCTACCCACGAGAATGCCAATGCAACTTGACCACAAGTTAAATGAAAAGAAGTCCCATCACTTCTTAGAATATTCTGTTTTTTACAAAGTTCAAAAGTAAGCAAAAATGAACCTGCATTACTAACTGTATATCTATATGATCAAACTCTCTTAAACAAAGGAGTGACAATCAGGAATTCTGGATACCAGTTAATTCTGAGTGAGGAGACAGGAAAAAGGACAGTAGAGTGTAATGGTGGGTTCTCCACCTGAGCCATGGGTTCCAGGTATTCATGGCATTATAACTGAATGCATGAATGGATGAAGGAACGAGTAAATGAATGAATGGAATAAAAGTCCACCCCACCTGGACCAATGATGACAGTGTGTTATGTGTTGAAGATAATGAATAATTTAAACTCTGCAGTGGAATCCTATTAAAAGAACAAAAGGGGGGCTGGGGATGTGGCTCAAGCGGTAGCGCGCTCACCTGGCATGCGTGCGGCCCGGGTTCGATCCTCAGCACCACATACAAACAAAGATGTTGTGTCCCCGATAACTAAAAAATAAATAATAAAAAAAAAGAACAAAAGGGGTGAAAAAAGACCCTTATGGTATTTTCATTGTTCTAGGATACTTGAATAAAAACAATTATTTGATAACTTACACATAGCACATTTCAGAGCTACTTGTGGTAGTTTCATTTTTTGTCTATCTTCATCACTGTACCAATACTATATCAGTATTTTGGATTTTTATTGTTTATTGTCTGTTTTTTTGTTCTCTACAATCTTTTTTGATCATGTACCCAATAAAAAGCGGGTCTTCTATGGTCATAATCTTTTAATTTATTGGTAAATTATGTATTGATTATTGTCAATATGCCAATATATTTTTCCCATTTGAAGTTAAAATGAAAAGTAAATAGAAGTTCCAGTGATTTCTTCTCCCAGTCCAATAGATTAGCTTGTGCACCACACTTTGGTGATGCCTGTCATTGCTAAATCATATTCTACAAGGACTTGGCTTTTGTATTTTCATGTCTCCCCTACTCCCCAACATTCAATTTCTTATTTGATGCTCATGACACCCCTGAGAGGCAAGAAGGCAGACACTGTTCTAAACATGGCACCAATGGGCAAAGGTAAGCCTAGAGAATTCTTGATTCTGCCACTGGATTACCAAGAGAATGGCAAAGGAGGCGGATTTCCTGGCCTCTGCCCAGGCTTTGCCTACTCTATTTGGGAGTTTCTGATCTAACATTAATGGTGTCCTATGATTCTTTTTTTTTATTTTAAAAATAAATGACAATGGAATGCATTAAAGCAATCATGAAATTCATCTGGAAAATTAAGAGACCCAGAATAGCTAAAGCAATCCTTCGCAGGAGTAGTGAAGCAGGTGGCATCACTATACCAGAACTTAAACTATACTACAGAGCAATAGTAACAAAAACAGCATGGTATTGGCACCAAAACAGACTGGTAGACCAATGATACAGAATAGAGGACAAAGAGACTAACACACAAAATTACAATTATCTTATATTAGACAAAGGTGCCAAAAACATACATTGGAGAAAAGATAGCCTCTTCAACAAATGGTGCTGGAAAAACTGGAAATCCATATGTAACAAAATGAAATTAAACTTCTATCTCTCACCATGCACAAAACTCAACTCAAAGTGAATCAAGGACTTAGGAATACAACCAGAGACCCTGAGTCTAATAGAAGAAAAAGTAGGCCCTAATGTTCATCATGTGGGATTAGGCCCCAATTTCCTTAATAAGACTCCTATAGTGCAAGAATTAAAACCAAGAATTAATAAATGGATGGACTCAAACTAAAAAGTTTCTTCTCAGCAAAAGCAACAATCTGAATAGAGAGCCTACATCTTGGGAGCAAATTTTTACCCTTCACACATCAGATAGAGCACTAATCTCTAGGGTATATAAAGAACTCAAAAAACTAAACACCAAAAAACCAAATAACCCAATCAATAAATGGGCCAAGGACCTGAACAGACACTTTTTAGAAGAGGATATACAATCAATCAACAAATATATGAAAAAATGTTCATCATCTCTAGCAATTAGAGAAATGCAATCAAAACTACTATAAGATTTCATCTCACTCCAGTCAGAATGGCAGCTATTATGAAGACAAACAATAATAAGTGTTGGCAAGGATGTGGGGGACAAAGGCACACTCATACACTGCTGGTGGGACTGCAAATTGGTGCAGTCAATAGGGAAAGCAGTTTGGAGATTCCTTGGAAAACTGAGTCTGGAACCACAATTTGTCCCAGCTATCCCTCTCCTTGGTCTATACCCAAAGGTGTCCTATGATTCTTAAAGTCAGCCCAGCCTGGCTTCAGGTCCCAGCTCTGTTCTGTGCACTCAGAGCAGTTGCTGGATCTCTCTGTATCTGTTTTCCTATCTTTAAAGTGGAGATAATATCTGCCTCACATGGTGGGTGTAAGGAATTAAAATAAGATCAAATAAAATAAGGTTTCATAGAGCAAGCCAATCAATAAATTTTAGTTTTCTTTCCTAATTTTACTGCCCTCGTTCACTGACATGAGAGATTCAAAAATTTTTGGAAGGCAGGGAGAGGAAGTAATAATTGTAAACAGCACACGAAATAAGGTTTTATGAGTTTAATTTTCAACACAGAAAGTTCTATAAATAGAATTAATCTTCTCTCTGAATCTCTTTCATATTTAGATAGGAAATTGGACCCTAGGTGGGCAGCATCATCATGATCAAAACAAAACAGGGCTCAGCTACTTTAAAGCAGTGTGCCACACAGACCTTGTGTCTCTTTTACTTTTTGGTATCAAATGAGACAGCACATTGAAATATTTCATGAGCATATTCATTGTTTAGCTAAGCTCTAGCTTTTAAGTTGTCATATGATGTTTTTCTTCCTTTTATCTATCTAAAGGAGTGGGAAAGAGTTTTTGCATCTAAACAACTGTATCAGGATTGAGAAGGACTGGCTAACCTGGGCACCAGAGAATCATAAAATTCACGTTCCGGCTTTGTCTGTGAATACTATTCCTATAAACACAAGATATAATAACACATCTTTACAAAGCTGACCTCCTGAACACCTGCACGTGTTTCTAATTTACGTGGAATTGTTCTCTCCGTAGATTCCATTTTCCCTTAAAAAATACACACGTACAAATACAAAACTTGATTTAAATGAAACAGACACCTTAAGAATCTTAACAAGTAGAGTTGACCTTTGAACATAATTCTACGAAACTCTATTATGCTCCCCAAGTGTTGCCAGGAGGCCTTGGACAGATCGATGGATGACAACCCCCTTCCTGTTCTTCTGTAAGCACAGATATTGGATCCAGAGGGGACCAAATTCCAGGAGACCTGGGGGCAGGGGTGGCTTGGCCCAAATCAAGTGGTGCTGCTTCTCCTGCAGTGCCAGGCTATGATCACGGACTCTTCTTCCTCCCTGGAAGCTAGTGTCATGTGTTTAAGTTCTTTTAGAGACAGGAGGAATCCACCCTCTATGAACTCAGAATATATATGTTCAGCAACACATGCTCTGGTTAACCAAGAGCACAGGTTTATTGCAATGGAACAGATTTCAGGAAATGAGATAAAAGAACAAAAAAATACAGTAACTATCCTGAGGGCTGTTTAACGCTTTGCTGAACACACATTGATATTTTTAAATGACTTGGCTAATAACTTGACTGTCATTTCTCAGGTATTGGTCAAGGACAAAGATGCTACTTAAAGGATGGGAGATGGGGAGGGAGGGGGGATGTGCTGGGGAATGATATTGGCCAAATTATATTGTTGTATTGTGTGCATGTAAGAATATGTAACAACAAATCCCAACAATATGTACAACTATAAGGCACCAATAAAAAACGTGGGGGAAAATGTGCTCCTTAAGGGTTACTACTTGTCCAGTAGTGGCAAATCCAGAAAGAAAAGTGGACTAGTGACTTCCGGGGAATGGGAGTGGCAGGGAATATAGAGGGACTGCTTACTGGATAAAGGGTTTCTTTTTGGAGTGATGGAAATATTTTAGAATCAGATAATGGTGATGGTTTCACAGCATTGTGGAGTAGTAAAAGCTCCTGAGTTGTGCACTTTGAGATGGTAAGATGACAAATTTTATGTGACATTTGTCTCGATGGAAAACACAGTGGGTGGGGTATGGAGTAGGAATGTTGAGCCGTGGAACCAACATCAGCTCTCCCGGGTGCTGGGAAACAGGGTCCTGATTGCATTTTGGAGATGGCTAAAAGATGTGCCCCCGGCCTGGAGCAGGGCCAGAGAAGAGGACGGTGGATTTCAGCACCGGAGGGATACGGGCAGAGAAGCTCAGGGTCTGGCCAGGTGGGAATGTGCGGATGTAGCCCATTCACCTTCCCTGGACACTGATGGCCTGCTGCTCACCTGCCCTGGTGTGGCTGGTTTTTCTGACCCCAGCTGATGGCTCTGGGGATCAAAGCAGGGACTGCCCCTGAAAATGGCCAGATTCCCAAAGGGGCATCCTCTGCTTCTCTTTGTTTGGGATGGAGCCCAGGCTGGAGGGGGTCTTTGTTCCAGCACCATGTGGTCTGGCTTGTGTCTATGTGACAGCCGTGGGATCACCCCATGTGGCCTGTGCCCGTGGCCAGACTCACTCTGCCAACTTTCCCGGTTTCCATGGCCAGCCCTTTACCCACATAGTTTGACTTAATGCACATTTCTCCTCAACAAGTGAGCCCAGTGTCATTTCTGAGCTCAGTTCAAGAGGAAACCAGTTTATTCCTAAAGTAAACCAAGTTCTGTTTTTTATTTGGGAAACTAGAAAGTTGGGCCTATCTCATCTAGATTTTCTTTAAAAAAAAAAAAAAAAATCAGCTCTCTTACAAAACGTTACTGTAGGCCTGAATTTGGAAATGCCGTGTGAAAGGTTTTTTGATTTTGCTCCTGTAGCAGGACTGCAATGGTCTCCTCTGGCATAAACTCTTTTGTCTTGAAAAATACCAGTAATGAATGCTATGAATTTCTGTATCGGAAAATCTGAATCACCCTGGGATCCACATGAGCTCCTTGATGAAAATGTGAAATTAATTTTGTACTAAATAAAACTTGAAAATGGTTTCAATTACAAGGGGGAAAACATGAAATGAAGACAGTAATTCCACTGTATCATATTCTTGTTTCATTATTCTGAATTTTTTTAAAAAAAATCATCATTCCTAGATAGTGCTTCATTACATAAAGTCATTGAGATCGTGAACCTCAGGGCTGCGGTGAGACTTCATACAAACCCGTCACCTTATAAAGAGAGTCTGTGAATGCTTTGGAGGTGGGGGAGGAAAGGGAGAAATGAACACTTAGGGAGCATCCATGATGTGCCAGGATCTGGGCTGGGAAGAGTTACGTGGCACGTGTTCTTTCATGGAACCCTGCAGACTGAGGGAAATATTGCTACCTCTGTTTGTTTCAGATGGAAAATGGAGACTCCAAGTGAACACACAGGATGCCCAAAGTCACGGCTGGTAACTGGCAGGGTGGGAATTCAATCCCAGCTTTTTTTTTCTATATTAAGGTCTGATTTTCTTTGCAACCACAACACCTATCACTGAGAACACTCAGATGATGTGCTCACCACCCTTGGTGAAGGCCTTTCTCTGGAGCCCAGGCTCACTCACCAATAGTGTCTGTTAGGTATCGTCATGATGTCCACGCTGAACTGAACCTTCCTGAGTGAGTCCCTGTGATGTGTGAGGGACTGTTGCCTGGGAATGAAAGTGAGCCCAAAGCAGTTTGAATGCGGACGTTTGGAGTAGTTGACCTCTGTGTCTACTTGACCTTCAGGGCTATTGCATGGATTCAAGTAGGTCCAGCATCTAGCACTGAGCCTGGCTTAAGAGAGGGAATAAAAGTTGAGCAGGGTGGCACACGCCTGTAATCCCAGTGGCTTGGGAGGCTAAGGCAGGAGGATCGCAAGTTCAAAGCCAGCGTCAGCAATGGTAAGGCATTAAGCAACTCAGTGAGACCCTGTCTCTAAATTAAATACAAACTAGGGCTGGAAATGTAGCTCAGTGGTTGAGTGCCCCTGAGTTTAATCTCCAGTACCGCTCCCTCTGCCCAAAGGAATCAAAATCAAAATAAAATCTCTTCCTACTGCTACCTCCAGTTTTTGGCAAGAGGCAGATGAAGGACTTCCCTAGAGACCCTGAAATGTGAAATGTGAGAAGGAATTGGTAGGTACCTAGCGGTTGGGAGTTTTCTTCCACTAGATGCTGCCAGTCTTACTATACTCACATGAGTGTGGATGTAGACACACACGGAGACTCACACATATGTATATGTACACACATGCACATTTGCATTTAAAGTTGAAAACTGAACACAGTGTAACTGCTAACTATCAGAGTCATCTGAAGGCAACTTGTGATTATGGCACATGGTGGCCAGAGGAAGTTCTGAATAGAAATGGCTTCTCCGACACACTTTAAATGTGGTATCCCTTGGGTCCCCACCTCTACCACATTGTCAAAAAACAGATCCAAATCAGAGCAGGAAATGGGGAACATGTACTGCACCCTAATGTTCAACTATGCTGTTGGTCAAAGGAAACCCTTTTTGGGGGGGGTGGGGGTGGGGAATGAATCCAGAGACACTTAACCACTGAGCCATGTCCTCAGCCCGTTTTTGTATTTTATTTAGAGACAAGATCTTGCTGAGTTGCTTAGGGGCTTGCTAAATTGCTGAGGCTGGCTTTTGAACTCACCATCCTCCTGCCTGAGCCTCCCGAGCCTCTGGGATTACAGGCCTGTACCACCCCTCCTGGTAAAACCCCCTTTTAAAAGAGCCAGTTTCTCAGAAGAAAATGGAAGCCTTTGTTGTTAGTCAGAACAAAGAGACTTGCTTGCAGGTGTAGAAGGACCCCATCATGGGACTGAGAACTGATAAGCCAAACCAAGGAAGAGGGAGAGGATGCTGATGAGTGTTGAGATGGAGGGACCCTGGCAGGCAAAGTTCAGAGGGCTCCTAGTGCCACCACTTGGAGCTTCACCAGCAGTCTTTAGCCTGTGAGTTCTGACACTCACCTGCTTTGTTTTCTAATTACTCACAGACTTTCATCTGTCTTCTCCTGTTGTCCTGGAGGGCAAGTGGTAGGACCGAATTAAAATAAGAATTAAACAGAATTCCCAGGGTGTGTTGGGCATTGTGTTGAGTTACTTTCATGGGACCTAATTTGATTAGTCTCCTGGAAAACTCTAGGACACAGATAGCATTATTCTTCCCTTGTTCTGGCAAGAAAATAATAAGTTTTTGAAGTTGGGCTTTTGTCCTTTTAGGTGTGCTTGCTTGTGGATGTTTATGATATGTTGAGAAGAGTTAGATATAAAAGAGATCTGAGAAAAATGTCCATTTGGAGACCCTGCACAGATATTGGGAAGAAGCAAAACCAAACATTAGAACACATAAAGGAAATACAACCTAGCACCTGGGGGAGGGAATATCATCTTGTTTATGCCTAAGCATCACATTACAGAGAATAGAACCTCTAATCTATCCCTAGCTCAGAGCCACTGTGTTGGTGTATAGTATGGTCATTTGTCTACCTACCAGCCTCATTACTTTGCAGCTTAGAAAATTTCAGGGAGCCACGGGAATGATCCAAGTCCATTTAGGTTAGGCCAATCTGTAAGCTTTCAAAGTCATTTAAAATAAGCCCAAACAACCAAAGATTTCAAGTGCTGGTGAGGAGGTGGAGAAAAAGAAATCCTTGCACATGGTTGGTGGGAATGTCGATTGGTGGCAGCCACTAAGGAAGAGAGTATGGAGGTCCTTCAAAAACTAAAAATAGAGCTACTATATAATCCAGCAACCATTTCTTGTTTTATTTCTAAAGGAAATGAAATCAATAGCTCAAAGATATCTCAGGTGCCATGTTTGTTGCACCATTATTCACAATAGCTAAGACATGAAGCTAGCCCAAGTGTCTATCAGCAAGTTAATAGATGCAGAAAATGAGGTACACCTGAACAATAGGACATCATTCAGTCTTAAAAGAGAAGGAAATAAAAAGGAAATCCTGTCATTCGAAACAATGTGGACGAACTTGAAGGACATTGTGCTAATTGAAGTAAGCCATGGACAGAAAGAGAAAGACACTTATCCATGACATATAAAAATGAGTTGGAGAACCAGAGAGTGGAATGGTGGTTTCCAGGGGCTGGGAGATGAGGAAAGTGGGAAATGTTGATCAAAAGTACAAAGTTTTAGTTAGGAAGGAGGAATAAATTTTGGAGAATGAATGTACTTTTTATAGTGACTAAGGAAATAATACAGTATTATATATGCCCATAGGTAACTATATGAGGTGTTAGATGTTAATTAGCTTGATGGTGATAATCATTTCACATTGTACACCATATTACATACAATTTTTATTTGTCAATTATATTTCAGTAAAGATGGAGAAAAAGAAAGAAAATCCATACAAATAAAACGCAAGAGGCTTGAAAATAGTACTACTTGGAAATGGACTGCAATGTGTAAATACTTTATATTATTACACATGGTATGTATACATAATTTTATCTGTCAATTAAAAAATAATTCAGAAATGGTGGGAAGGTTTTCGAATAGACTTTTTTTCATCTTAATGATGGAAACATTGTTTTGCCACCCTAGGCTTAACTGGTTTTCAAACTGTGTTCCTTGGAATCCCAGGGTTCTGTGGAGGACTTCCGATGAGCATCTCCTTGGGACTGCCTCCCCTCCACAATCCTTACCTCCACCACGCCTCCACTGTAATCTGAACAACTCCATCTTTACTGATTTTATGCATTGGCCTTCCCCATTTGATTTAGATGGGAGCAGTTACACTGCAATGAGCAACAATTTTAAATCTAGGTTTTGGGAATGGTAGCTCTTGGAATCCAACACCAAAAAGCCTTCCTCCAAGGAGATTTACCATAAGGTTAATGACTTGGAGAGTTTCATCTGAGGGGGCATGGGCTAGAATTTAGGGAAGCGTGTTTCACTTTCCAAAATCATGTCAATTTTCAGGACTAAAACAGAACAAAACCATCGTGAGTCCAGAGCACATCAGAAAAAGAACAAAGCATGGCAACACCACTAGTGAGCTCAGACTCCCCTTAGCCACAGACTCCCTGATTGGAGTTTTCTGATGAGGCAGACAGAGCTGTGGCAGGCTGCCAGGAAATTCTGGACATCAAATTGCTTTTGCTAAGCCAGCCCAGCGGTGTAGTAAAGAGCTAAGGAGCCCCAGGAGAGGGCTGGGAAAGGATCGGTCTCTGTTTCTCTACCCCTGATGTGGGCCTTTTTCGATTAGGAAGTGGAGTGTAAAGGAAGTTATCGGGGGTGAAATCAACTCAGCAAGAAACCTTTTTAGACCAAAGCCCAAGGAAAACTCATAAAACCAGTTGGGCTGCTTCATGCTTATCATATCATATGGGACCCATGGAGGTCAGTTTGCTTTACAGCAAAGACAGACACCCCCAAACAAACAAAACCCTCCGTTCTACAAAATGATTTCCAAGCTTGTAAAGAAAGGCCTGCTTCTTTCAAGGTATAATTGCTACATGAGGCTCTGCTTGAGGCAAGTATCAGACACACTACTTCTAAGTGAATGATTCAAATGAAATGTTGCCTATTGGATGGGTTATAGTCAGCTGGGAGAAACAGAGCATCCCCTCCACACTAAAGCAGAGCCTTAAACAAATCACTGGTTTTATTTTGCTTGGGTAAGGAGCATCTGGAGGCACACAGTTGCCATTGCAGAGCTGTAGCTTGAGGACATCAGGATTCAGGTTCTTGGAGGTTCCTTGTCTCTCTTCATGGTTGACCAGTGGGTGCTTCCCCTGTGGAATCCTCTCCATGGTCCAGACAGGAGGTAGATGAAGGGTGAAACAGCAGAAGACTTCTCATTTTAAAAAGGGTTTTCTGGAAACTTTGTTCAACAACTGCAGTATGACAGAGTTACACTTAAGTTAACCAGAGCAATGTCACCAAGCCATTCCATTTGCAAACGAGATTTGGAAGCATGGTCCTTTAACTGCGAACGTTATTGTCCTCAGCAAAATTGAGGCTCATTTCTAAGGAAGAAAGGGAGATGGCATACCATTCTGACAACTAGCAGACTACTTGACCTGCTGGAACATTCCCTCCTTTTAACTTTGGAGGATTCATCCATAACACTTCCTGGACTGCTCTGCTCTACCCTTTGAAGTACAGTCAGCCCTCCATGTCCACCGTTCCTGCATCAACAACTTCAGCCAACAACGGATCAAAATTAGTTTTAAAATTGCATCTGTAGTCAATATGTACAGATTTTCTTTGCCATTATTTCCTTCAAAATGCAGGATAACAATTATTTACATAGCATTTACATTGTATGAGGAATTAAAAGCATTCTGGGAGGATGTGCGTGGTTATATGTGAGTAGTAAGCATCTTACATAAGGGACCTGTGCATCTGCAGATTTTAGTATCCATGGGGGATCCTGGGACTACTACCTTTTAGATTTTAAGAGAAGATTGTAGTTTGCTGTGATTTTCTTTTCTGTTTTATACCGGGCTCTGCTTTCCTTTGTGACATTAGGACCCTCATTGGATTATCATACTATAAGAGTTTCGATGGTAGGCACATCTTTTCTATAATGACATTTGCAAGCACAGCTCAGACTGAATCACATCACTGTGTGTTGGGAAAGTTGAATTCAGGCCTTTGTAGATGAAGCAATTGATGTCAGTCTTGAGAGAGCTGATTGGTGACTACTGAGTTTTGTCTGTGGTTTTGCTGTCATGTAGTTGAAAGTACAGCAATGCCAAATTCACATGGTGAGTCCAAGTTTGTTCTACTGATCAGCTAAGAAATGATACATCTCTATCCTTGGCTGGGCTGGCAAATTCACTTACGAATCTTTATTCCTATAGCAGATGTTTCAAACTTACTATACCTCCCCAAACTCTGATTATATTCTCCACAAGTTGTATGTGACCTCAAATCCTACTAACCTTTCCCTGCAAAGAAGATGAGGACTTAAGCTATGCCTTTTTTATTTCAGAAATCCATCTTCTTCTTGGTTGCAATCTGATTTTTGAGGGACCTTGGCTTTTCTTAATTCCAACACTACAGTCTTCCCCGTGGCTCTTACCCTGTCCGCCCCGCCCCCGCCCCATGCCTTATTTTACCATCTAGCAATTTCAGTCCCGTCACCTCAATTAGTACCTTCTTATTTGTCTACAAACAGATCATGGCCGCTTTGGAGTGGTAAAACTTCTGCCTGTCCTACTACCTCCTTTAGATTCCCTTCTTTGTCTCCTTCCTTTTCCCAGCAGTTGGCTGTACCCTCCCACCAAAGTTCCTTCTCCTGATCTCCTGTTGGGTGGCCCACCTCACTCCCAGGGTTCTAGGACCCATCTCCTCATACTTAGAAATGGTAAACACTCAAGAAAAGGGAAAGAAAGAAAGAAGGAAAGAAGTGTTCTGAAGGTTTAGAACTGTTTGTTCTGAATTGTGAAATTACTGATGACTTTTTGGAAAAAAAGAACCTATTTCTTTATCTTTGTGTATAATTTCTAATTTTTTACATCAAGTAGAAAAAATAGCCTAAATTTGGATGAATGCCTTTCTTTTGGAAAAGTAAAAGAGAGAAGTCAAGAGAAGTGACTTGGATCTCATTCTTTCACAATTCACCAAATATCATCAGATTTGGTTTTAGTGTTCATTTGGTTTTAAAATGCACTTATAAAATCTATAAAACATAGTCATTTAATGCTCATTCTCTACTCCTCTCGGGAGTTTTGTGAGAATTAAACAAATTAACATATGTTAGAGCAATTCTTAAATTTCCAATTTCCTGTCATAAGAAACAATTTGGTTTTTCTTTGTTTTTAAGCAAATTTAAAAATAATAAATGAACTGAAACTCTCGGTTTTTTAGATTTCAAATTTGTATCTGAAGTCCTTCATCTGTCCCAGGATTCCCTACAGGATATGTTACATTCAGTCATCACGTCTGTCTCCTTTGCTCTGCCTGGCTGTGACCTTTTCTCAGGCTTGTCTTGTTTTGGAAGGCCTTGACTGTCAGGAAGAGTCCTGATCAAGTATTTTGTAGAATGCCCTATTGTTGAGATTTGTCTGACTTCCTCCCCTTCCTCCCTTCCTTCTATTTTATGTGCTGCTTGGGACTGAACCCAGGGCCTCTCACATGGTAGGCCAGTACTTTACCACTGAGTTACATCATCAGCCCTTTTTATTTTATTTTGAGACCAGTTTCGCTAAGTTACTGAGGCTGGCCTTGAACTTGTGATCCTCCTGGGATTACAGGTGTGCACTACCACTCCTGGCCTGTCTGCCCTCTTTACTCATGATAAGGCTGGACTTATGGGATCATAGGGAAGAAGACCACAGGTGAAGGCAAAGAGTCAATGTGATTGTTTATCTTGGCCTTATTCATCTGGCTAGAGTATTTCTTCCTTTCTCTTTATTTCCATTTCGTATATGGTCTTATTGCACATAACAGGACACACATCATGACAGAAGCAGCTCACCAGGTAAGCTCAGCCCAGCAAGGTCACTAGTCACTGCTTGGAGGTTGTGGCCTTGTCAAACTGCCATAGAGATTCTAAAGGTTTACTCTCAATTTAGCCTGCTTATCTCAACACAGACCAGTAACCGTTTGCAGACCTGCCTGGGTCCATGACCATATTTTGAGTAGCATTGTGCAATATATACAACACAGGAGGTTTCAATAAATAGTTTTAAGTCAGACCGAATATGAATCAAAAACAAAAGGCAATTTTGAGTTAAAATCTTGAAATTTTTGTGGAGTGGAATGTGACATTGATGAGAATCTTTTCAATCCCTTGTCTTACAGATGTGGAAGCTAAATCTCAGGGATGTGAGAGTTCAGATCCATGTGGGAATATGATGGCAAGCTGATGCCTAATTGGGGTACTTGCCATCTGATCCTAAACAGAATAATTTCAGGTTCCTCAAGAGAAACGGGGAAGGAAATCAGAGAGGGAGGCAAGGAGGGGGCCCAGATCTATAGTAAAGCCGAATTTCTCCCTGACTTCCTAACCTCCTACTGCCCCATTAAAACTTAAATGAGCAGCTGGGAAAACTAAAATGTTTAAGGAGAAGCAGAGGTGCTTACTTGGACATAATTAGTATTCTGATAATTGCAGCTAATTTAGACTTTCAAGATAAATAAGTTAGTGTCCCTTTGGCACAATCCCATCTGTCCTGTCCCAGCCAGAATGAAAGCAATTCAGGGCTGAGGACGGAAAACCCATTAGGAAGCGATAGAGTTTTCCTCCTTACCTCCCTGTCCACTTTCACTTCCCTTGGGGCCAAGTGGGGAGAGAATGGGAAGCGGGTGAAGGGTCAGAGAAACCAGAAATCAGCAATGCAGGAGAGGTAGAGAGGTTTACTCCTTTGACTTCTTTTTCTATGGAAATGTATTTAGGATTAAATTAGACATGACATTTAGTAGACTCCCAGTGGAAAGATATTTTCTTATGATACCTGAAGGGGCTCTGGGAAAATGGATAATGAGTCTTTGATGGAACAGCCTGGCAACCAGACATGGCCTGGCCAGGCTGTGGTGGGAAGATCGTGTCACAGGCAGCGTGGGATCTGCAGTGGAAGGACTGAGGGAGTCTGGGGCTGCCTGCTTCTTAGCCATCCTTCCACTGCTTTTTTTTTTTCTGTTTGAAGGTTTTGATTTGAGAAGAGACAGGTGGCATAAGAAACTGATGTGTGACCAGGGACCTCCCTGACCTTCACCATCTTCCAAGGGTGAATTCCCCTCCCAGTTGACAAAGTCCCCACTTTTGCTGTAGCTCACAATGCACCCCCAAAGCTGGGCCCAGCTGCCTCTTGCCTTCCATGCTTCTTCCCCCCCTCCACCTCTTTTTGCATATGCTCTTTCTTCATCCTGGAAAGCCCTTCCCATCAAGAGCTGTCAAAATGCCATTCCTTCTTGATGCTCCAGCTCAGACATTACCTCCTATGAGAAGGCTAGGTCAATTCCCCAGACTAAATTAATAGTCCTCCTCCACCCTTATTGAATATGTTTAGAGTCCAGGATTTATAACACTGTTCTCAATATTCATCTGTACTTGAAGTATTTGCTGAGTGCTACTGAGCTCCAGACACGGTGATGAGGGCTTTTCATAATTTTATTATTTAAACCTTATCAGTATTCATCCATTGGGAGCCACTATCACTCACCTATGGATGGGAAGTATGGCCTCAGAGAGGCCAAGCAGTTTGCTCAGAGCGATATGGTCGGTACAGGAGGGATTTAAACCCAGGACATACCACTAACAAGCCATAATCTCCTTTCCCCTGCCTAAAGTGCCCTACACATTCAACCATGTATTGTCTATCCAGGGACCTAACTCCACCTCCAGCCCCCATCCTCTGCTGATGCCCTTTTGGGAGCAGAATCCCCACCGGATTGCTCTCTATGTCCCCTTGACCCTGGCCCACAAAAGGAACTGGGGATTATTTGCTGGTTAATAAGAACTTCCTTTTTTGGAGTTCTCATGAATCTTACTGCCAAAAAAAGTCTTTGACTCAACAGGCTGTAGCCAATGCGCCTTCAATAAAGAACAGTCTAGCAGTCAGGAGAATCCACAGTTGAGTGTTAGTGGTTGCATGGGATTTCCTTGACACTCAGGGTTTTGTGGTTAGAAACAGAAGGCTTCTGAGTGCCGGTGAAGCCTTTGTCTTAAAGACCAACTTAACTGACCTCAGCTTTGTTCGTGGCAAGACTTGGAGCTTTTGACATCACTCATTTACCCCTGTTCTGGGTTGCAGGTTGTTTTAAGTCTAAATCACAGTCAAGGGGGTAACAGCATCCACCCTGAGAAGAGGAGGGTGTGTTTGGAAGCCTCTTTTTGTTCTCTCTTGCCCAGGAATAATCCCACTTCGCAGACTTTTGATGTTACTTAAAAAATGGAAAGGCACGGCTAAAAGAAGAAACTCAAAGGATAAAAAAGAAGACTGTGTATGCCTGAGTATGTGAATAAGTGTTTCTCTCATCAGCTTTCTTTGAGTCTCCCTTTAAGCAGAGGTGGAAGTGTCGGGGTTTGGAGAGCAGTGGAGGATTCATGGCATCTTCTGACTCAGAAAGGCCTTCACCATCAGATTCTATAACAGCTTCCCTTACCTCTGAAAGCATTTCTTAGCTACTCTTAAGCATATCTTTTTTTTTTTTTTCATGATGTTACTGAGCTCTGTCTGCCCCCCAAAATCTCACTGGGAATTTAAATGGAATTACATTACGTTCATAATTTAATTTAGAGAACTGGCCTCTTTTCAATACTGCAACTTCCCATGCAGCAACATCACATCTTTCTATGTATTCTTGTCCCTCAATCAGATTTTATCTGTCTTTGTGTAGGACTTGTAGGTTTCTTTAACTGTTTTCCTCAAGGTTTTGCATTATCATGGCTGTGGATGGGATTTAATGCTGAATGTTTGCATGGATACCCCAATTGTTTTTAAGAAGGAGTGTCCTGAAGTTAGGAGAACGGGGTGAATTCCTGTTGGAGAATTCCAGTCTGTATTATGGCTATGTGCTTGTGGGCAGTAGGGGCCTGATACATAGTAGGGCTTGGAGATCCTAAGAATAATGGTTGTACAGATAGATCTTCAATCACCAAAGTGAAGGTAGATCTGTATCAGTTACTTCCCCAAACTCAATAGCTTCAACAATCACTTATTGTCTCTCAGATATCTACAGCTTGGCTGAAGTTCAGCTCATCTAGTCTGAGTTTGGCTGTGGTTCTCAGATTTAAGTTGTGGCTGCAGGGGTTGCAGTGGACTTGCTGTGTAGAACTTCAATTCTGTCCAAGATGATGGAAGTGGTCAGGTTTTAGACATAGAATGAGTACACTGTCACCTCTGCCCACATGCCATTGACCCTGGCAAGTCACATGGATGAACTCAGTCAGGGGCAGTGTGGTGGCTCAGCTAAGCTGGAACCATGATCTATGCATGCTCTTCTCAGCATGGGTGTGAAATGGGTTGGCCATGAGAGAAATTTGCCCGAGATTTGGAAGGTGGAAGTGGAAGCGTGGTCATGTCTTCTACTATCTCAGATCACTGAGTGGACCAGCTGGCTTGTCTTGCTGGTGTGGTAGAAGCTGGCCTGCAACCCCTTTGGCTTTCACTAAGTCTCTTCAGCCTCTCTGGGTTTGAGAGCAGCTCCATGGAGAACTTCACAAGCTTTTCTGTGTGCGGTAGAGAGGCATCATGTGGGATCTTACATACCCTTAAGATTTGATCTTTAGAAATAATTTCTTCTTTCATTTACTTATTTACCATCACCCTTCCCCACTTCACATCCAGCTTTTACCTGTCACTCTGCTGGCCTTAGGCCTAGAACCAGATGCAAGGCTAACACCCTCCTTCCACAGACCACTTAAGCCACTTCCAGGATCACATAAGGTGTTAATTGTTGCATGAGATCTGGTGCACCCTCGCCATGGTTCTGCTTCTCTGAACCCCTACTGATGGGTGTGGGGCAGAGCCCACTGCATGCTGAAGCCAGATCAAGGGAGGGGTGGGGAATTGGGGCCAGTCATGCACTACACAAGGCTGTGATATCATCCTTATGAATCAGGAGAGTGCATACATATGCTTTCTGAATTTTTTTTACAATGGTTAAGACAAGTGGGGTTCTGGTTCACTTTCAACACAGCAACTTTAATCATCACTAACTCCCCTGGTCATGAGCTAAGAATTCCCTCCGCTGCACTACCCATTTAAAATGATCTGGGTGACCCCTCCAGAGAAGTTACCAATACTTCATTATAAAAGGATTTTTTAAAAGTAAGATCTCTTTTCAGTCAAAGCATTCTAACAAAAGCTCTTCCAACAAAATTCTGTATAATAATTAAATTTTAGAGGTTTAAATCCTGACCCACTTACTTCAAGGAATATTTGATAGAGTAATAGGGTAGAATAATTAAACAACCCCAGTCTCTTTCCAGTTCTTCTTTTCACAGGATTTGATCTTTAGTATAAATAATTTCTTCTTTCATTTACTTCCCACCACCCTGGAGTCCTCATTTCTGAGTGGCCCAAGCTGTGGGATTAAGTAACACTTTAAATGTGAATCTCCTAAGCAGTCTTTTGTGCCTTTATTTTTTCTTAAAACAATTTTGGCTTGCTTGGCCTGGGACACTGGCTTTGGGGCTTTGAGGGAGATAAGACACTTCAATGTTCTCTGACAGCTGAACTAAAGAAAACCGCCTACCCACACGTCATCTGATTTGCTTCATGTCATTTTGATCACTACTTCTGACAGTTTCGATCTAATTTTTCTTTCAAAAAAAGGTATCAATTTCAAGGTTTAAAATTGTTAGGCTTTAGAATCTCTGATTAAAAAAGTGAAATTTAATCTTAAGTCAAGGGTAGGGAATATGAGCAAGGTTTTCAGGCTTCTCTTCTCTTGTGACCAATATTTATTATGGTAATGCTTTGTTATTATAAATCTTCTATGAATAACATTTTGGGGAACTACCACACAACAAGGCACACATTATAACTCCCGCTTTGGGGGGTGGGTGACATCAACGGACTGAGAAGCACAATTATCTCATGGTCATGCATGCCTATGAAGTGTGTCATTACTTTTGTTTTTTACAACTTGTAGAATATTTTCATTGTAGGTGAAGCATCAGACACATTTTTATTCAAAGGAAGAGAAACAAAACCAAGTTTGTGTCTGCTGCCTGTTCTGAATAGTACCCTGGTGGCCCTGATCCTCTCAGGCGGGGCTAATTTATCACCGAGCGTCTCCTGGGCGCCAGGGCATCCTGCTTTCATGTCTGTGTCATGGTCTTCTGATATTCATGGTGCAAAAGGAGCCATTACTTGGAAATAGTGATGAGTCAGTTTGAACAAGGTCTGCTTGTGTACCCATACTGGGAAGGAAATTAGTGACTACTGGTTATTTAATAGGCTATCCATGGAAGACCTTGTATGCTATTTCAGAAATAAGATTCATCCTGCAGTTTATAGATGACGTGTGGGGTTTGAAAGAAGCAAAGGGGTCAAATCTGGGTTTTGACAAGTTCCCTCACAGCAAGGCTCAAGGCCACCTCTAGGCACAATTGCAGGCATGAGGAGACTGGGTAGTCATGGTGAGAGAGGCTGTCACCCGTGCTAAAGCAGAGCAAAAAATGATGGAGCAAAGAAACACATTTGCTCCCTATTTTTAGAGCAAACCGTTGGAGACTGAATGCATGTGAGGAATAGAGAAAAGGGAGAATACTTCAGCTTGAGCATTGACTGGGAGTGAGGAGCATTCCCACTCAGACATGAAGCTCCTTCGCTACGATTCTCCTGTTTTCTTGCTCATCTGTTTCCTGCAGCAGCCTGAGGGAAAATTACTAGCATAGACTGAGAGGAGATCCGAAGTTGGACCTGTATGATAAATAATCAGCAACTCAACTCGGGAAGTGAAAAAAACCATAGTGTGTGATGCAGAGCTGGGTACCCATTTCCTTGTCCTGGCCGTGCTCATTTGGGCTTGCTCTGCAAGTTTAATGCCCTAATTTGCAGAATTGGAGGCAGCCGCTGCTCTGTGGCACACAGGTAAGGGGGATGCATTTCTCACAGCGTTTCTCTCCCGTGTGGGCCAGGATTGAGGTACCTGGCTGGCGAGGCAGGCAGCCCCTTCCTTCGTCACCTGAAGTTTCCAATCTAGACAAAGTGGGGGATTCCTTCCCAGGTAGAGGAGGACCATCAGCCTGACTGGGAATGTGGGAAAGTATGCCCCTCTACAAGTCCCTCCAAATGATCCCTCAAGGTCCAGGAGGAAACTTGCAGGGTGTTTGTGAGGGTTAGATGACATCAGAGATATAAAACACTTTGTAAACTCTAAGGGTTTCTTGCATTTGGTTGCTATTATCCTGGACATGGATTCTGTTCTGTTAAGTCATAAAACTTATCTGGAGAGAATATCCTGGTAGTTTTCCTTTCTTTAAAATGAGACCTGCTCATGTTGCCTCAGACGGATGCCCCATTTTTGTTGTGGCAGGTGTGGTTGCTATGGTGCCTGATGATGACAAGTTACACCAGATTGCAATCCATTTGATTCCACATCAAAGGAAGGAAACACTGGGGCCTCAGAGGCTGTAGGATCAAGTCTTGGGGTCCATGAGCACCCTCAAAGACTGCCTTCCCTTTTGGGACCACAAAGATTCCATATTAGTTTCTTTTATGTGCAAAAGAATACCCTCAAAAAAAAAAAAAAAAAAGCAGCTAAAAATGTCTATTGTCCCATAGTTTCTGTAGAGCTGAAGTGCTTTAGTTGGATGCTTCTGTCGTGAGGTCTTTCACAAAGTAGCCATCCAGGGGTCATCTGGGGCTGTGGTCTCATCTGAAGGTGGAGGGAGGATCCACTCTCAAGCTTTGTCATGTGGTTTTGGACAGAACGAAGCTCCTTGCTTCCTGTCAGCTGGTGGCCTTCCTCAATTCCTTGCCATGTGGGCCTCTCCATAGGGCTGCTGCTAACATCGCACGTGAATTCCACCAGGGCAGATGGATGTCAGCACAAGAGAGGGTGTAGAGTCAGAGATCACTTCTCTTTGTAATGACAAGACTCTCTCCCTGACCTTACTCTAGTCAGGCTCTAAGCCCTTGAGGCCTTAACCTTGGGCTCTATCTGTGGCCTTCATATTCAAGTTTTGGGAAGAATTCTGAGAAGTCTGTTTAGACCATAGTACCCTTCATCCATAATGCTGCTTCTTAGTCATTTTCTACCCCCAACCTCAGTCATACTCCTCAGCCATATGTCTCCACTTGTCCTTGTTGCACTCAGAATGGAGCCCAGGTCTATGATGGGGTCTATATTCCCTTGTTGAAATAGCTCCTCAACAAAATCTTTCTTCACTATCTTACTTTCCATTTGGCTCTGTTTTATCTTTGATAGTAATCCCCAATGGGAAATAGCATCCCACCACTTTTGACATTTTTTATTGACTAGAAGAAGTCACTGGATCCTGTCTGTACTCATGGGAAGGGGATTGCACAAAGAGTGTCATACCAAGGAGGTTTGGAGGCCACCTTAGAGGTTGTATTCCACAGGTCCCATAAATGGTGGACATAGCACCCTTTCCCAGGGGCCATTTCCCAGCCCCCAAACCATTTCTGTACTTTCCCTAAGGCAGGCAAGAACCCCTCTTCCCACACCCAGCCAGATAACCTAGACACATCACACTCACCGTCTTGCATCTTTTGGTGTAGGAGCTGGCTATAAAGAAATTCTCTGACATACTTTGTCTGATAAAAGAACAAAAGACCCTCATTCCATAAAGAGTCCTGCCCTGTACCCAGGGGGAAAGAATGCTACACAGAGGGGTATAAGAATCTGAAGAGGCAGACCTTGCTGGATTCCCCTCAGCTATTACCATTAGACCAGATCCTTTTCTCCAATCACATTTCTGCCTGGCTTCATTTTCTTCACCGAGCCTCAGCATAAAAGAAGACTGGATCTTTGGGTGTTCATTTCTGAAATCTCTCATCATGTAAAACATGGATAAAATAAATGAATCAAACTTTTTTCTTGTTGACCTGTCCTTTGTTATAGGGGTGCTGTCATGACTTTTTATGTCAGCTGGTGGCCTACTACACCTTTCCAACCCTGTACCCTCTGCGCTCTCCTAGGGGAGTTTGCAGGCTAACCCATACAGAACCCCTGATCTCCTTTGGTAAAACTCCCAGTTGAATCCTTACTGCCCTGAGAACCTGGAGCAGTCTCTTGTTTCCACAACATGTAAGCACTCTTCTCTAATGAAGCTGAACTTGAACGTTTCCTTGTTGGGCTTGCTAAATTGTGGAAAATAAATATGAAAGAGATTTTTAAGATGTTTCCTAATCCGGGGGTGAACACAATTGCCCTTTTGTTTACCCTAATGTAATAGGATCATTATCTAGGTGCCCCATTTGGATGAAGCCTTGAAAACATATTAACCTACTGACTTTGTTAGTAGTAATTTAGGAAAACCTCTCAGGCTTCAAACCCAGTTTTTGAGAAGCCAAGTGTAAAGTGGCCCTTCCTTGTTTTCTATGTTGACTTTCATTAAAGATTTGTGCAAACATAGCTGAACAGTGACTGGGGTTGCTTTTTGGTGCCAGACAGTTATGGAAACTGCTGTTTATTGGTGGAGGGTGCTTTTGACCTGCAGGGTCTGTAAAAGATGAAGTCTGGGTGTTGGTCAATGTTGACCTGAGAGGGTAGGACTTACCTCACTAGCTCATGGTCCAATAACAGAGACTAGAGTTCTGGCTTCCCACACCAACAGAGAGAGTCTCACTGCCCAGACCTTTGACAATTGCCAAAAAGGAGTTTCCATGCCTCTCTTCCCACTGAACCACTGCCTGCCCCCGTGGGCCCAGTGAGCCGCTGAGGCTGTGACCTGCCCGCTGCTCTCCTGGTTTCACTCAGCCGACCCACCCTCTTTGCCTTCAGAAGGCATGATGGATTGGTTTGGAACAAAGCCCCATCCCATTCCCAAACTGAAAGGTTCCTTTTCACGTTTGGGAACAACTCGAAACCACTGGAGAAAATCACGTGCCAATTATGTATAAACTCCTTTACCACAAGGTATAAAGGAAGCCATAATTCGGGGGGCTTATGTTTGATGGAATTCATCTGTTTCCATTTTGTAAATAGAGAGCAAGGAGCGTCCACAGTGGTGGACAGTTGATATAAGGCAGTTTCTATTCCTGGGTGAAAGAAGGGGTGGCCCTGTCGCATCAGCCTGCAGAGCCAGGCTTCGTAGGTGTAAAGAATCACAAGAAATGTCTCCACTGGGAGGGAGGTCAGCCTTGCGCACACAGTGCCAGACTCTTCCAGGACCATCGGCATAGAGGAGAAGGGACCGTGTTTTGTCAATTAACCAGCCAAGAACAACAGCCTTCAACTGGGGAAACACCCCTGCCCTGTGGCCAGGAGGAGGTTTGCGGGGATGGGTCTGAATTCTCCAGCAGCTGTCAGCTTAGACGTTCCTCTGAGTATCCCTAAGTGTGTTGGTACTAATTAGATGAAAAATGAGATGCATTGTTAAAACTGGCTTTCCTCTCCTGCTTGGCAGCTCCGTGCTACGGGACACTGGAACCTCGAATTGCCTGGAAGAAACATGCTTGAGGGTTACTGTGCGTTCCTAGGGGAAGGAGAACCCAGTAAGAAAAGAATAAAGGTCTCTTCACCATCATTCCCATGAAAGACCAGCTTGTTAGTGGGCAGAGTGGATGGACTGACCTCCCTCTCCAAGTGTGTATTGCTGGGGACGTCTGAAGCTTGGATGCTCTCGTGGGAAGTCAGACGAACATGGATTATAAACCCAGCTTTCCACTCAGCTGGTGGCTTGACTTTTGGCCCTGTTGAGTCCCCTAATCTCCTCATCTGTAAAATGGGGATACCTATTTCATGAGGCTGTTATGATATGAACAATATTTGAGAATCACGCAGTAGAGTAATGTAATAAAAGTGAATGGTTGACCCTTTCTATTCTGTGCTTCTCTTTCTCTGAGAAGTGCTTTGTGTTTCCTGTATCCTCAATTTTAAAGTCCATATGTTGGACAAAGAGGATTTCTTGCCTTAGAGCAGAGAACAGTCACACGCTGAGCTATAAACAAACATTTTCTAAGTTTTCCTGCACCCCCCCTCCCCCAGGCTAATTTTGGGTCCCTTGCCTCTATTTTGGCAACTCTCATAACTATCCCTCTTGGTCACTACCTTTTTATTCACCTTAAAGTGTTTTATCTTGTTAATTGTTAAAATATGAAAGTGTATTTCCCCAAATGAAAATGGATTGCCATTGGATTGTCCCCAATATTTTTATTTGATTGACACTTGATTATCCATGAACTAGGCATTCAAGTCTTATGTTTTATGCATGATATAGACCTGTGTTAGCTTTGTTATTGTAGCAAATACCTGAGATGATCAACTTATAAGGAGAAGACGTTTATTATGGCTCACGGTTTTGGGGGCTTCAGTTCATGGTTGGGTGGACCTATTGCTTTTAGAATTGCGGGTTGGGGGGCATCATATCATGGAGGGAGCCTGTGACAGAGCAAACCTTCTGGCTGGAAGGTAAAGAATAGAAAGAGGAAGGGGTAGGGGTCTCACTATGCCCTTCAAGAACACCCTCAATGGACAGAAGACCTCCCACTAGGCCCTGACTCTTAGAGTTCCACAACTTCCAAACAGGGCCGAGCTGTGGACCAAGTCCACAAGGACATTTCAGGGATATCCAGATGCAAAATATACCAAGAACTTTATTCTTTCCTTCTCTTCTCCTCTTTAGTCCATTGCTAATTGAGTTCTACAAATAGCTAATGAGAACAATGTGGTTTCCATGGATGACCAGATTTGGTTTTATCCACCACTTTATTGTTATTCCCTGTTTACTGAGAAGAAAAGAAGGCATAGAATTATCAAGCAACTTTCCTGAGATTAGCTACTAATCAATGAAGGAGGTGGAATCTGAATCCAGAGCAAAAGGGTTGTGCCTTCACCTACAGGGCTTCCCTTCCCCCGACTAGGAGAGCATGTGCAGATGAGGCCCAAATGGTGCAGCGTTAAACAGACAAATCAAAAGACTTTTGCATGATTGGAGAGGGCAGAAAAGGAAATGCAGCATGTGGTCCAGACACAACTGAGGACTTGTGGCATTTAACCCAGGCTTTCTCATATCTTACTCTCATGATAAGTGGGACTGGAGGTACACTCTAGTCTCTGAAGGAATTCACTCCCAATTTCCCCAGTTTTACTTTATTTTATTTTTAATATTTTTTAGTTATACATGGGCACAATATCTTTATTTTGTTTATTTATTTATTTTTATGTGGTGCTGAGGATCGAACCCAGGGTCTCACACGTGCAAGGCAAGCGCTCTACCACTGAGCCACAACCCCAGCCCTTATTTTATTTTAAAGGAAAGAAAAAATTGGAATCTACTGAAGCTTCTCAGAGCAAGTCACTCCTGACATCCTAAAATAAACTTGGTCACGAACCACCTGCCTCTCAGCAATGAAAATTGTGTTTAAGACTTATCAAGATTTGTACTGGGGCAACGGCGCCTCCCGCTCCTTCAGAGTCATAGAACTGTGTTTTGTTCATGATTTATGCCATGACCACACAGCTGACATATTTTTCCTGTTATTTGTTTCAGGCACCAGAATCTCCCAGGCTTTCCCCAGGCTTGAGACGTAATGGCTCTGTTTTGCTTTCAGGATTTTCACCTCTTGGGGTGATCAGACCTTCCTGGGTTTGCTTGGCGATTTGAATGCCAGATTATTTCCCCCAGGACACCACAGGCAGCTCTCCTGCCGCTACCTGGGTTGTGAGCAGAAGCAGCCCTGACATGGTGGCCAGACCTCCTTTCTTTGGAGGCTCAACCCTATCAACGTTTCCAGGGTAATCTGTCTTCTGGGATGGATAATGAAGGGGACTAAACAGCAGAGTAATTTGGTCCTTCCCAGACAGGGATGATCTTATCAGGCCTGACTATCCATGCTGCTGAGCCCGGGACACGGGGCTCTGACAATATTTGCTTTTGACAGGCTGAAAGCCAGTGAAGCCCAACACGGCTCCCTTCAAGGCAGCTGACCTAATCTTACCCTGATGTAAGCAATTTTAATTCATCGAGATTCTGCCTAATGATTCTGGCGATTTTCATTGTTCTCATTCTTGAGTGTTATTATGCTTTCAAAGAAAGGGATCAGGCCTGTGAAGACATTTTCCTCTAAATGCTTCCTTTGAGGGATGCTGCTCACCATGTAAGGAAGAGAAATGAGATAAAAGAGGGTCTTCTGTAAGAAAGCCAGGGTCTCTTCTAAGAAATCCTGGAAGAATGGTATCTATTGTACTCAAGTGGGCTGTCCATAGTTATCTCTCCCTATCTGTGCTGAGTCCTTGTAGAAATGCTTGGCTCTGTGGGAACTTTAGGTCACCCTTTTGGTCAGGTGTGGCTTGATCCAGTATTCTTCTCTAAAGGAACACAACCTTGAATCCACAAAGCGGGGTTCTTACTACCCAGAAGATAAAGCAGGTACTTTGTAAAGCACTAACTTAGAGAGGACCCTATGAAAGCAAAATTGATGAGCCTGGTAGTGATTGGAAGACTCAGAGGAAAGTCAGAGCAAGAAATGGGAAGAGGTAGATTCTAATTATTAGGTCAGAGCAGACCTCAAAATACAGATAGCTGCTGAAGGAAGGAGGAGGTCAGGTCTGGCTAGATGGTCCAAATGTCAGGTAGTTAAAAAACATGAGTGGACAGTATAACACTGTGTCCTTCCTTCCACCCCCACCAGGCACTGTTAAAGGCTTGAGTCAATAAGACCCATTATGTTTTACTTGAATTTTGCAGTAATCTGCAGTAATCTTCCTCCTTACCCCAAACAATGTGTTATCAACAGAACAGCCATGTGATCCCATCAAAACATACATTCTGATCATATCATACCTCTGCCCAAAGCCTCCAATGGTGGCACACATCTCTCAGAGTCCACACCTTACTGTGGTCCACAAAGCTGCACAAGATCTTTCCTCCGACTTTACCTCCCCACAGCACATTTAAAAACTCACTGAACTACTGGGACCCAGATCTAACGTCACCTCCAAGAAAAAAACCCCTGGGCCTCTATGCATCCCTTAACTCTTTGTGCTTCGGTGTTAGCGCTAATAGAAGATAGAAGATAGAAGCCACACCTGGGGCCTGTTAATGGTTCACTCACAGATGTGCCACAGATGTTCAATAGCTGCACCCAGGAGTAGAGCATTTCATTTTACTCCTTTTCCAGAAGGATCAGGAAAGACCCTTCCTTGCTTCTGCAGTTCTCCAAGAGGATGGCAGGGTCTGAGAACACCTCTGGAGTGTGCCTTGCCCAGCCCCACCCTGCTAAGGGACAGTGCCCCCCACCCACTACCTTGCAAGCCTGGCCTTGTAGCCTGCCCCAACCCCACTGTGTGACTCCATCAGTGTAAATATTGATGTTTCACACACTGCATTGTGGGAGGACAGGGAAGGAAAACCCATCGCGGGGACACGTGTCTGCTTGTCCTCCGCAATGGAGAGCATGAAGTCTGGGCAGGGTCAATTTTGCAGCTCCGCTGCTGTATCCTGCTCCAGGTGACCCTGCAGGAGACTGTCAGTGTGTCCCCCGACCTCCTCAGGCCTCTTCCCACATGCACTGGTGGTACCTGGGCCAGGCTTTCCTGGGGGCAGGCACACCACAGGTTCCCGGCACCAAAAGGGTATGGAAAAATTACAGGGGGGAAAACCATTTGCTCATGGCACATTGCCCAGACAGTTAATACGGTCCCTCAGAGAGCTCTTCCGGCACAACTTGTAATTAATCCAGAGAGCTCCAGGCCCCAGGGGATTAGGAGGACAAATGACTCAGTAGGTTTCAAAAGGGAGTCATCATCCACGTGTAAGCTTAGCATCTCTCCTCAGAGGAGCTGGGGGAGCCCACACAGGTTGTTGGTGGGTCCATTGGGGCAGAGAGGAAATGCAAAGACCTGGGTTAGCACAGTGCAGTGCTGATGCTAATCATTGCAGTAGTTAACTTTTAGCAAGCAATTGTTATGTGCCTGGCTGCTCATTCAAAGCACTTTATTTACATCTGCTTGGGCAAGTCTCATAAGCAGTGGAGGCTACTGTCATTTGTCAGATGAGGGAAAGGAGACCAGAGACATAAAGTAACTTTTTCATGATCAAATAGCTAAGGTATGCAGAGCTAAGATCTAAATTGAGGCACAGTATCTCTAGGTCAGCCCTTAACTGCTGGGCCTTGGTTTTGCTACTGCCAAGGGTTGGATGGTCTTGGCCAGGCCCATGCATATCTTCTCCCTGTGGTGCTATGTGTTAGAGAGCTCTCGACTTACAGACTATGTTCGGTTACTAGTGACATGACCCTGCAGCCATTCATGTACTGTTTGAGTTAGTGTCTTCATCTAATAAAGGATACATAAAAATACCTTTTAAATCTGATTTAGGTCATCAAATATAAGAAATGCATTATAAACATGAAAGTGCTATTCAACTGACAGGCTTGGTTGTGAAACTCTCTAATCACGGACAAAATAAGAACGTGACAGCCCTGAGCTGTCCAACAACAGATCTTTTTTTTTTTTTTATTAGTTTTATTAATTTTATTTTTTTAAATACACGACAGCAGAATGCATTACAATTCTTATTACACATATAGAGTATAATTTTTCATATCTTTGTATAGAGAGTATGCTCATGCCAATTCATGCCTTTATACATGTACTCTTTCTGAAGCAGAAAATACTGTTGGTGCTGTCCAATGCAGTGGCCACTGGCCCTGTGTGCCTCTGAGTCATGAATAGTGAGATTGAAAAATTACATTCTAAATTTTATTTTATTCACTTTAAGCAACCACGTGTAGCTAGTCGCTACCATAGTAGACAGCACAGGGGATGGGTTCAGCTGGAGGGTACCTTGGAGACCACTTAGTCCTTTGGTTCCACAGGTGAGAAGACTGAGGTTCTTAGTGGGGCAGGTCCCTGCCCATGGCAAACAGGAAGAAAGCAGAGTAGGTCTAGAACCAGGTCCTCTAGCACCCTGACAGTCTCCCCCTTAATAATTCTGAATATTCTTGATTTTGAACAGGAGGTGAGCAAACAGGATTGACAGTTGTCAGCCTAAAGCCCATGTGACAAAGTCAGCTAGTGAATTTCCAGGGCGGTCCCACTTGTGAGGGCTCCCTGAAGGCTACAGAGGACGCCAAGACGACTGTGTTCGTGGCCAGCAGGGGCCGGGTGTGGCTGTCTCCACTGTCAGCCTCACTCAGTGCTTCTGTGATCCAGTCGAGGTCTTCTTCCTTAGGGTGCACACGCGCGCCCCTTCCCGACAGTGCTGCATGCATCTCTGTCTCTCCAAGGAGACTTGCAGATGTGCTGCCCTGACTGTTGGACAGGGCTCAGCACTCTGGTGGACTAGAGGGTCCATCTGTGAAGAGACAGAAAAGCCCTGTGTGAGGCTGCAGCCCCGGTGCCAAATCTCAATATATAATTGGGCCTGATTTTTTCCATATGTATCAACAAAAACAGCCTTGCTTTCATGGGAGATGAAAGCCGCCCTTTTCTTTAGTCATGTTTCCTTTTTGTGCATAGTTTCCAGGTCTCTACTGGGTTCGTCACTCTCTCTTTTAAACATCCCCCCACCACCACCAAAAAAATCAGAAATTAGGAATATGGAAGGACCTAAGGAGAAAATAGTTTCATGTATTCCATGGCAGAGATGGGCTATTTTGCTGTTATCTTTCTTAAGAAAAATTACATTAAATTAATTTGTCAGAGTTTTGATAAAATTATATTCTTGGAATAATAGGACTCTGAGTGTGTGTGTGTGTGTGTGTGTGTGTGTGTGTGTGTATCTCAAGATACACACATTATCTTTATTAAAGTTTACTTATTTATTCATTCAACACCCATTTTGTACTAGTTTTCTTCAGTTGCCATAGCAAAATACCACAGACTGGGTAGCTTAAACAACAAAAATTTGCTTTTTCACAGCTCTGGAAGCCAGAAGTCCAAGATCAAGGTGCTGGCAGGTTTGGTTTCTCCTGAGGCCTTCCTGTTGTCCTCACAGGTCCTTTCCTCTGTGTGGGCGGGTCACTATCATCTCTTCTTCTAAAAGGACATCAGTCATCTTGGACTAGGGCACCACTCTTTTGACCTCATTTAAACCTAATGATCTCTTTAAAGTCCCTGTCTCTGAATACAGTTACATCATGCATTAGGGCTTCAACACGTAAATTTGGAGGGTGGCATCATTCAGTCTTTGTCACCTTTATTAAGTGTTTTATGTATGCTGGTCACTGGAGATGCACGAAAAAAAATGTCATAGCAACCTGGCCTTTGGGAAGCTGGGAATCTTACAGAAATGTAAGAAAATGCAACACAAGGTGCAGTCTAAAGGCACAAAGGCATATTGAGAGAGAATCTTCTTTGTTTTGGGGAATGAGGGGAAGAAGAAATCAGAGTAGGCTTCAAAGAGAAGGAATGGAGTCAGTTGCATTTTGAAGGAAAGCTTGACCTAGGCAGGAAGGCAGGAAAAAGAATAAAGAGGTGAGTGGGGAGGTCCTTGTCATAGAGATGAAATAAGGCAAGTCTTTCCTGGGTTCTGCAAGGTTCTGTCTAAAAACCTTCTCCCCAACTTCAGGGGACTTAGCTTTCATGATTAGAGGTGATTTCTTCATTGAGCTTCATGTTTCCTTCTTTTTTTTTTTTTTTAAAGAGAGAGAGAGAGAGAGAGAGAGAGAATTTTAATATTTATTTTTTAGTTCTCGGCAGGCACAACATCTTTGTTTGTATGTGGTGCTGAGGATCAAACCCGGGCCACACGCATGCCAGGCGAGCGTGCTACCGCTTGAGCCACATCCCCAGCCCCTCATGTTTCCTTTTAAAAAATGGAACTGACTGGAACAGTCATGGTTAGGAATATGCCCAGATGCAGACAGGCTGGTTTGAGCGAAGGGCATGTGGCCCGTTTTGCCTGCAGAAGATCAATGGTGATGATCTGGACAGTTTGACCTCTAACTGAGCGCTGCCTCAAGGATGCAAGATCTTTCTCTGCACTTTGCTTTCCTCACCACTGGCCTCAGCCAAAGTTGGATCTTTTCCTGGTTAGGATGGCTTCCAGTGGAAATTGGGCCTGTGAACTTACTTATCACCCTACAGGAGGGAAAGCAAACCTCTCTCTTCCCTTCAGTGGGGTGCTGGAGTTGGCTTGTATTGGCTGTGAGAGCTGATCCTCAAATTATCAGAAATTTTGCAATTTGGTGGTTAAACATGGCTGTTATTAAAAATTAAGTTATATAAAAACTCTAGGCACATAGCCCTGCAAGCCTGCCTGGGAGATCATGGCCTCTCTCCTTGGTTCCAAGGCTGGGCATGTTCATCTTTACATGGATGTACCAGAGGTGCCTGGAGAATAAAATGCCCAACTCTTTCTCTTTTCTTCTGGTCTGTGGTCTTCTAGACCCTATTTCAGTTAACAAGATGGTTTTGCTTTATGTCTCCAAGGCAAGAGATCCTAAAGATGTCTTAACTCCAACATTTCTTATAAATCAATCCCATGGTGCCATCTGCCTCTGAATCAGGTGGATTTCAGTACTGTCATCCCATGTATGCATTTCACTCTATCCATTCTCATCATTCTCATGTAGACTACAGGTCAGCCAACTTTTTCTTGAAAGAGCCAGATAGTAAATATTTTAGGCTTTGTGAATTATAGTGTTTTTGTTACAACTCTTCAACTCTGCCCTTGTTGCATGAGAGTAGTTACAGAACATAGATAAATGGGAATGCATGTCTGTGTTCCCAAAATCTTTATTTACAAAAATCAGGCTTCTGGTCTGATTTAGCCCTTGGGCTACAGTTTTCCCATCCTTTCATTTAGACCATTGTTAACTCTTACCTGGATTAGTTTATCAGTTCAAGAGTTGATCTCAGTTGATCCTGCTCCAGTCTTATTTTCTTCTAACCAATTATTTTTATCTTGCTGTCCAAAGTAAATATTTGTGGATGAACGCATCTTCTTAAAAGCAGGTGTGCTTAGACGCGTCAGATGTCGCGACTCTAGAACTTAGCTCTCTTTGAACACAGCATCATGTTCTATAGGTCTTTAACTATGTTCTCCCCTGCTCCCACATATCCATCCAGAAGTCCCAGTCTACAAACCATCTGTTCTATGAAGCTCTTCATACTTCCATCCAACTGAGAACTCTTCCTTTTCTAAAATGGTGAAGCCTAGAATGTAGCTTCACTACAGGTGTAGCTTCACTGGGAGGCAGACTCACTGAAGCTACACCTGCCTTTGTTTGTCAGCCTGTCTCAATCAAAAGCTCCCTGTAAGGCAGGAAGTGACTTTTTAAAAAATCTTCTTATTCCTTGATGGATTACTCCCTTCTAGTAGAGAATTCACTCTATTTACGTTGTCTCTAATTTCAGATGCAAAATGTGCACATTTCCAATTTATAAATGAAAAAAATCCACAGCCCTGAGCTAAAGCAAGTCTGTACCACCCACCACCAGCTAACAGCACTTGGAATGGGTCATTTTAGTCTCAGCTGCCTCTTGCTCACCAGTCTGTAGCATGCTTACAGAGTCGGTGATTGAGTTTTTCATTTTCTTACACTAAAATATCATCAAATGATCATGCAAAAATGGAGAGGATTTTGAAAGGCCCAGGAAGGTGACATCATGATGAAAAAGGAAAAAAGTCATACTAAAAGATGAAAATGACAGGGAAATGGAGAGCATTGTATGTGTGCATGGGTTGAATCTTTGTCGGTAGATCTGATTTTAAGGAATGGATTAGACCAAGTGGGAAGAGTGCAATGTCAATGAGATGCCAATACCCTTGACCATATATGCAGCAAGAGAAGAAGGCGCATGCTAATAAAGTGGGAAAACATTTTAGCCTTTTGCCTGGAGTCAGCACTGTTCAATATAAGGACCACTCACCACACGTGGCTTTTTAAATTTAAATTATAAAAATCAAGTTAAATTTAAAATTTAATCCTTCAGCCACCCTAGTCACATTTCAAGTGCTCACTAGCTACACGAGAGCCTAGTGGACACTGTTGGGTGGGGCAAATATAGAACATCTCCCTTCATTCCCAAAACTTCCTTGGGTCGTGTTGATCTGTGATCATCAAAGTCAAGTGCTTTATAGCCTAAAGCTAATTTTAAAAAAAGGAGGGGGTTTGTTTTAGAAAGTAAAAGTCAGGTATGGTAGGTTAATCAGTTTTTTGTCACTGTGACTAAAATACCTGACAAGAACCACTTAGAGGAGAAAAAGTTTATCTGGGGCTCGCATCTTCAGAGGTGTCAGTCCATGATTGGCCAGCTTCATTTCTCTGGACCTGAGGTAAGTCAGAACATCATGGCAGAAGGAAACTGGGGAGGAAAGCTATGTAGCTCATGGCAGCTGGAAACAGAGGAAGGGACCAGGAACAGATATGGACTAAGGCCATGCCCCAAGTGATCTCTTTCCTCCAGCCATGACCCCCTGCCTATAGTTCCACCAGTAGTTCATTCAGCTAGCAATGGATTAATGTGATAAGGTCAGAGCCCTATCATTGCCTAAAAACCCTACCTCTGAACCTCACTACAACAGAGATCCTGCTTTAAACACATGAGCTTCTTGGCGGACACTCTGGATCCAAATATAACATAGGTGCTGGTCACATAAATTTGGTCAAAAACAGCAGACAGTTCCAGAGTTGAGACCCACTGGAGTCTGCCCAGTATCAGTGTGAAAGGGGAGCTTGTCAGTCCTGAGTGAATTACCTCAGAATCTCAATGGTACCATCCACTGTGAGATCATCAAATGTTACTGATGCCGTTTTTTTAAAATGCAGATTTAAAATGTATATGTTGGGAAGAGATACTCTATTACAGTGTCTATCAAACTGTGGGTCAAAACCAATTAGCAGTTATGAATCATTTAGGACACAAATAGACATTTTTACGTGAAATAAAATAAAACTGGCTAGGAAATAGTAGGCTGTGTTGCATGTTGTAAGAGCAAACATTGTTTCATGAAACTCCTGTTTCAGTGATATATGTATGTTTCTTGGTAAGGGTTAGGATCTGAAAGTTTGAAAGCTACTGCCTTCCAGAATATGAATTAGCCCAAAAGAGTGAATTATGTCTAGTTTTTTTTTTTTTAAATGCAAAAAGAAGGATTCAAACTTCTTTATGTTGGGTGAATCTTCAGAATACATGCTTGAATCTCCCCCTGAGTCCCTTGGGCTTAGGAAAAAAATCAGATTTAAAAATAGCTTCTCAGGCTCTTAAGCTGTTTGTTCCTTGCTCACTTTCTAGAAGTGTCAAGTAGATTGTTACCACTCCCTGGATGATTTATATCCCAGAAGAAATGGTTTTTGTTTCATTTTATTTCTTCTGCCATACCAGAGAGCCTGGTGCCTTATGTTTCCTTACCTCACTGGCCCAATGGGGAATGGCCCCATGAGTCGGGGTTAACAATTTAAAACATGGGTGCGTGTGAGAGGCAAGACCAGAAAATCTGGGATGGGTTCCTCAGCCACACAGCCCAGCAGTCACCTTTCTACTTGGCAGAAACAAAAGCTCTATTAAATTTTGAAAGAAGAGAATAATGCTTGTCATTCACATATTAATATGATTTATTTAAAAACCCTGATCCTGGTGCCTCAGAACGGCTTATAATGCTCTGTTTATCTCTTGGAAGGCTGACAATAAGTGTTCAGATTTCTCCCTCCAGCCTTCTGAATGATCTTTTTTGGAACTGGTGGGAGTCCAGTATACTTGTTACCCTATACATTACATAGTAATATGGAAACCTTGATTGCTGACTTAGGCCAATTTAATTAAAAATTAAAAGGAAAAAAAAAAAGTCCAGCCTAATGAAAATTCCTATGGATGGCCACCCAAATTTACTGAAACCCCCAAAGCTTAATTATTCACTTGAAAAATAACTTGATTACTCACAATTGTCATTAAAAGTTCAGTTTCAAAATTCTTTCCTCAAGTTAAACAGCAAATCATTCTGATTGAAATATATACATCTGCTTGTAAATTATCAACATTTCCATAGGCAAGAACTTTTTGCTTCCATGGGGGTAAATATTAGCTGAAATTGTGGAAGTAATTTTCTCAGGACATTTGGATGGATGAGATAGTCCCAAGTTATTTGTTCCTGAGCTTTTTATACATATTTTGTTTTGTTTTTTAAAAATGTAGTGACTCACAACATTTGACTTTAGAATATTTCTATATGTTGTCATTTGTCCTTCAGATTTTTCTGAGACACATAAATATGAACAGGACTCAGCTGCCAACTATATGCACTGAACCCAAATTACACCAATCCCATGTCATACCACCTGGTGCATTTAGACTCCTGGGCTCTCTATTCCCAGGGGCATCTCTACCTGAATCTCCATGGGCACCTCAAATTCAACAGGCCCAAACCTGAGTTCATCTTCTTCCTGTCTGAACTCTCTGTATCCTCACTGTAATCCATGTCTTGGGGAACGGCTTAGGAATTTATCTCCTTTCTTAAGTCCATAGCCTTGAAGTGGTCTTGATGGTTTCCCTTGTCATCAGCTTCCACAGGAGAGTTTTATAAGTTCTTCCTCAGAAATGCCTCTTAAGTCTCAGAGTCCCCTGCCAATGCCCGAGGCAGGCTCACATCTTTCACTTGGATCACATCACAGCTCCTTAAGGGCTCCCTCTCCCTTCCAGCTCCTCATCTGTGCTTCCTAAATGTTTGTTACCTTCCTGAAAAGCAAACCCTCTCCTGATGCTTCTCTGGGTTGGTGTCCCCTGTGGGACAACCCCTCTTATCTCCATGTTGTCTTAGGGCAAAAGCAAACTCCCTAAGAAAGGCAAATACCTTCCACAGTTGGCCCCTGGCTGGCCACCTCTTTTCTCTGACCCACCCAGATGGGGTGCTTCAATCACACTGGATTTCCCTCCACTCCCTTTAAATGAAAGGTGTTCTCATGTTTCTTGCTTTTGTTCATATCCTTGCTTCACATAAAAACATCTTTTCATTCTTCAAAACTAAAATCTAATGCCATCTCCTATGGGAACCATTTATAATTACTTCATGAATTTGTTAAGTTTATTTCTTCCCTTTTTTTGGGGGGGGTGGGGGGTACTAGGGATTTCACTCAACCACTGAGCCACATCCCAGCCCTATTTTGTATTTTATTTAGAGACAGGGTCTCACTGAGTTGTTTAGTGCCTCACCATTGCTGTGGCTGGCTTTGAACCCGACATCCTCCTGTCTCAGCCTCCCTATCTGCTGGGATTACAGGCATGTGCCACTGTGGCCGGCTCTTCCTCTTTTTTACCATTTATCTCTTATTGTACTTTTGCATCATAATTATCCACTAACATATAGATAACTAATTACCTAATAACATGTTGTGCTATTCATGAGGGTTGTTCTTAAATGTTTCTGCCTCTTCCCCAATCAATCCAGCCCTAAGGTAGAGTTGTTCTTCTTAGTCTCCTTGTTGTTGAATGGGACCAATGACTGGTTCTGTACAATGAATTGAGACCTAAATGGATGAATGTCATTTCTGGGATGAAACATTTAATCACCTATGGAAGACTTTTGAACTATCAGTTTTCTTCTTGCATGGTGACTGAAAATGTTAAAAATGGTTACTGCTCCATGAGCAAGAACACTTGCTAATTTTGACCAACAAGAGATTGGGGTTGTTTGTTATTGCAGCATAACCTAGCTAATCCTTCTTAATACAATGAGTGTCACTTCCATAGGACCATATAGTGGTACTATGGTCTTCTAAGTGCATGATAGGGGTTCAGTGAAATCTTTGTTGAATGCATGCACACAGAAATAAGGTATCTATTATCAGAGAGATGAAGAGAAAGTCATTAACAAAAATATAGTGTTTCCTTGTCTGTTAAAAATGATGGTCACTTGAGAATTACCCAATACTTAAATAATTTGAAGCTGTTCTCTTTGATAACAGTTTTCATTAAGTTGTCAGTGCAGTTTTGTATTCTGGCTCTGGAGCCTGCATGGCAAGGGGAAGAATGTTCATTAAAGAAGTGGTACTAGAATAATGTGTTTTATTTGCAAAACTCTTCATGGCTGGATGAATGGTCCAAAGGGAGTGTTTTTTAGAAAACACTCAACCCTGGATGGAGACCTAGCAAACTGGCTTCAGATGTATGCTCAGTTTTCTCCACAGAAGTTAAAGGACTGGTTGTTTTGAAGCAATTTGTTACTGAGGCATTTTTTCAGTGATAGAAAATGTCAGGGAGCTGCCCCTGAGCCAGCTGTGTCTGCCTTTGTAAATGACTAGAACTCTGTGGAAGCCCCACACACAGCTGATCATTTGCATTTGGAGCTGCTTCCTCTGTCTTCCTGGCAGGGGCTCAGCATTAGGTAATTGTGACTAATGGCAGGAGAAAGATCCCTGGGAGGCTTATCTAGCTGGGGAGAACTTCAAGGGGATCTTTGTAGAAGCCAGAGAAAAGTAAAATGTGGCTCAATTAACCAAGATAAGATAGGAAAAAGCAAAGTGGGCCTTCCTTTGAAAGGACACAGCACAGACCCAAGGGACTCCTTGTAAGGGTCATGGTTATTATTAATGTCATGATTATTATTAATTATTTTATTATATTGCATTGGAGCACCCAGAGCTTGTAGTGATTCTCCTAACCTTAGTACAGGAAAGAGATTCCAGAGCCTTCACAAACTATGAAACTTCTTTCAATATGACCTCCTTGCATGAGGAAGGACAAGGGAGGATGTGGCCTTGGAACCAGAGCCACCTGGCTGGTGGTGAACCCCAGAGCAACCAACTACCTGCTCTGTGACCTTAGGCAAAGTGCTTTGCCTAACTAGCTGCATCTCGGCTTCTGTACCTATGAAAAGTGCTTATTAGAACAGCGGGTTATGAAGATTCAATAAGGTAATTGCACGTACAACTTACTGTTGTTATTGACAATGTACTAAACTCTCCAACAGGTATCAGTGCTTGCTTATTCTGTTTTGAATTATGCATTAGGAAATCCCTTACTTAAAACTCCCAGTCTGCTCCTTTAAAAATGAATAAGCACGCCCAGGTTTATTTGGTAGAGGTGAAGGGCAGAGAGGAAGAGCACTGGAGATGAAAGCCCATATTTTTGTGGCCACTTGTGCTTCTAGTTCCTTGCAAGGGAATGATTTTATAAGGTACAGTCTTGGTCCTGTTGTCTCTACAGAAGGCAGCAATGGCTCAGAGTTGCAAGCTTCCTTCTGACAGTGAGAACCTGGTCATCGAACAAAGCCCATAGTCTTTGCTTTCACAAAGCAGAGGCCTGGGGGTTGCTGGTATTTTTTTTTTCCCCTCAAAGGCTGCATTTGAGCTCTGTCAGCTGGCCAGGCTGAAGTTTATCCTGTGTCCACTTCCCTTATCAGCCACCCATGGCAGGCACACGTTTCTTTGCTCAGTGAATGGCAGGACGTTGGGACTCCCTGATGACAGAGCTAATCCATCTTTCTGACTTTCCCATCTTGAAATGACTTTGGAGCAGCTTATCAAGGGGAATAAATGGAAGCAGCCACGATGGCTGGGATGATTTCTCAGGCTGGGAGGGGCACTTATTTCAAATACTTTTTTTTTTTTCCCTTGTGGCAACTCTAATGAGAATACACTCAAGGAAGTGGCCCCAAAACATGTAGGCTTATTTATGGGGGGAACAAGAGGCATTCTTATGGGGCAGCTCGCTGCACTCTACTCATAAACCCTCTTAACATGTCATCTTTACAGAGGACCAGGGGACCGGAGGGCTCCCAATAAAGCCAAGTCATCTGTGTCCGTCTCACAAAGAGCTATGTCCCTCTCAATAGAGCTGGCTATTGCCCAGATCACCTACTGTCCCTAGAAGAGGAATGGGGCTACATCCAGGCCCTGGAATTGGCCTCTAAAACCATTCCCCGCTTCAGGAATCCCATGGTTCTAACACTTGCTAGGATTTTGCAAGTGCTCTGCAGTAGGGTCATTGCTGTGTGGTCAGTCCTGAACTTCAGGGGCCCTTTTTCTTTTGAACACAGAAAATAAGGGATAGAGATGTGTCTCTTACCAGGGAGTTCCCCCAGCTTCTATATTAAAGATCATATTTTTATAAGAAATCAAGTAATCCTAGAAGCCAACTGGAGCTAGAACCAGTATTCCTGATTTTTCTTCCCTGCAAGGTCAGATATCAGGTTAGGAAACTCTCTTAGAGAAAACAGTCCATCTAGGCTGACAAGAGGATTGTGAGTAGGAGCTTAGCCTGGGCAGTGGGGGAGTACAGGGGATTCTATGATGCAGGAAGACAGAGGAAGCAGCTTCAAATGCAAACCTAGGCAAGCCCACCTAGTCACATAACTCCGGGGGATTGGGGGCTGGGGGGCTTCACACCACAGGCCCACCCTACACATCAAGGTACTGCAGGCTAAACTTGAGCCTCAGTTGCCTTTAGACTGTTGTGATGATCAACACACCAGGAGGTTGTACAAGTCATTTGTCACAAGTAATAACATACAAACGTTTTCAAATGTGCTACTTTATTATGATTTGAAAATGTTAGATCACTTTTACTGTGAGATATACTGGCTTTATTTTTCTAATTTAAATATTAGATATATGAGGGGGTCATGGAGAAAGAGAAAGAGAGAGAGAGAGAGAGAGTGTGTGTGTGTGTGTGTGTGTGTTGTGATCATTCATCCTAGAGTGCCAGGGACACAGAGGCCATTGGTCATGTGTGTTATGATGGAAACAGAGTCAAGGTTCACCAGACAATACCGGGAGCTCTTAAGGCAAGGACTATATCACAGCAATTTTCCTAAAGTTTAGCATGTTGCTTGGCACAGATGAAATGGCCAGTCAACGTTGACAAGGATTCTTTGCTTCGTATGTAGAAAACAGCAGTTTATAAAGAATACTTTTCTGAGAAGAATGAAAACCTTGTCAAATTTGCAAAATAATGTTTTTCTTGCTTTTTTTCATGGCATTATTATTAATCTTAACTTTTTTTTGTTAAGTTGTAAGTGTGTTTATCAAACATGGGATTTATTTTAAGATAAATAAATGATGAATTTGGTACAGATCCATTATTCAAAATAGGATAATCAAGGAACTTAATTCAGAATTATGTAAGAGAGAAACTATAAATGCAATTTTCTACTCTTTTTTTTTTTTTTTTTTTTGTAGGGAGTGGGATTACAGGGATTGAACTCAGGGGCACTAGACCATTAAGCCACATCCCCAGCCCTATTTTGTATTTTATTTAGAGACAGGGTTTCACTGAGTTGCTTAGTGCCTCCCTTTTGCTGAGGCTGGCTTTGAACTTGTGACCCTCCTGCCTCAGCCTCCCAAGCTGCTGGGATTACAGGCATGCGTCACTGAATGCAGCCAATATTCTACTCTTAAATTGTGTTGTTAAACCAGTCCCATCTTGGCTTAAAAGTCACATTGAGCCCTTGACAGTACTTGAGATCTCAAGGACTTCAGAGACCACCTCATGCAGCTGTCCCCTAGGGGGTCCTTGGAGGGCAGTGTATTCGATTCTTGAGGAAAACCAGTTTAAATGACAGTGATCTGCCCTTGACATTGGGGGTAAGCATGTAGTTGGACTGGGGATTAGGTGGCCTGGTGTTCACATCTTGACTCTTTTACTTGCTGTCAGAGCCCTGAAAAGTGCTATAACTCTATTTTCTTCATATATAAAGTTGGGTAAGTCTTCCCCTGCCTGCAGGATTGTAAGGAGAATTAGCAGAAAGAGCATATTTCACTGTGCTGGCCACATGGTAGAACCATGCTTGTCATTATTAAAAGTGCTTTCTGCCAAGTATCTCCAAAGCTATCACTGCCCCAATTAAATCAATAACTCAGTTCTCTAAAGACCAACTTTCCTGTGCAAACGGTAATTGGCACAGCTCTGTCCCTACTTATGTACTTGCAGAAAAATGTTCTGGGTTCATTTAAGGACTGAGTGCTAAGTACCTTTTAAGGGTGCCTCAGTGGTTCTTCAGTACAAACCCTAGGGAGTTTTCAGCCCATTCCTAAATGAGCATGGGGCCCCCTTCTCGTGTGTGACTCCCAGGTTCAGCAGGACCCTCCTCAGGGCTCTCTGGGCTGTTGAAATCCTGCAGAGGGAGGCAACGTGTCCTCATTCTTCCTGCTCCCTAGCAAAGGCAGTTAGCTATAGACTCACATTTCAGTGAAGGTCCAGATCTTACTTGAGGCCACTCATCCAGTTGGCAGCAGAGCCAAAATCTTAGGACACAAAGCACTAGAGCACGTTCCCACCCTTCCTACCAAATAAACCAAGAAACGCTCATGAAGCAGATGGCTCACAATGAACGCCTCCACAAGTTGAGGCTATGCCAAGCAAAAGGGCATTCCGGTATGGAGGGCTCTTTTCCAGGGCCTCTCTGGGCACTTACTGTATTCCCTCCCCTCCTGTAACTCAGGTCTGGACTTGGCATTGGGATTCCAGTGTTAATGTTATTGGTTGATTTATTTGTGTGGTTGCTTAATAGGTAAATGAGAATGTAAAATACTAAGGAATTTAGGACAGCCTGCAAGTTCTTCTCTTTAGCCACCAATTCCTATTCTGTCTTGTATTATGATGGCTGGTTGTGGGGCAGGATGGCTGCCTTGAAGCTTCAGATCAGGAATGATTCTTAGTCTTCCTTGCAAACTTGTATCTCTGACTCAGTTCTGAAATCTGAGCATAATTGGTATCCTGCCATTAGTTAATCAACTGCATTGCCCTAAGATTCTGATTTCCTCCTTCAGAATGCTTCTATAGTTTTTCTTCTCTCAAAAAAATAGCATCACTACCTGCCACGGTTTGGATGTGTCCCCCAAATCATTTTTGGAAATGTAGTGCCGCATTCAACAGTGTTGAGAGGTGGGGCAAGTGGGAGGGGATTAGGTGAAGGGGCCTCTGCCCTCGTGAATGAATCAATGTTGCTATCATGGGAGTGGGCTTGTTATCAAAGCAAGTTAGGCCTCCTTTTGCTTTCTCTTGCTCTCTTTCCCAGATAATACCTTCTGCTAGGTCATGATGTAGCAAGAAGGCCCTCACCAGATGTAGCCCCCTATTCTTGGACATCCCAGATTTGAATTATGAGACAAATTTATGTTCAATATAAATTATCCAGTCTCTGATAGTCTAAAAACCACATAAGGCAGGCTAAGACACTTCTTAATTGCCTAAGTCAGCACCTACGATGTATATTATACCCTTCTGTTCTACTCACCACCTTGCTGTCTCCAATCCATCAGTGCTCTGTTAGGTCCCCCAGAGCTGGCATTGGTCGATGTGGTCATGCAGATTGTTAACATGTGGAAATCCTTCTAGACTAGTTGGTAAATCATCTCTTCTATAAACTCTCTGAAGGGTCTCCATCTCACCTTCTCCACTCCAGTCTCTTTCATAGAGCCCCACCTTCTATCCTTCCCCAGGGTCTAACCATCAAATGGTTAATGCGTAACTCAGGAGGAATCCAAACTTTCGGAGTCTCTCTGTCTTCATCCATTGTAAATGGGGACACTAATGCCACTTTTAGCCTTATTTTAGGATATGAGAGAATGTTGTTTAAGATTCAAAACTCATAAGGCCTGGTCTGGTCCCTGTGGGTACTCCATGTATATGAGTTCATTTTCCTTTCTGCTTTGAGAATGGCCTTTGAAGAACAATAGACACAAATATGACCTCAGTTTTTGACCTGTGTGATCTAGAAAATTAACCAACACCTCTGACCCTTGTTTTTTTTGCCTCTCAAATAGGAATAAGGAATGTCCTGTGCTGTTCCTGGACATAGAGGGTGTCCATCCTCCTGAAACATCAGGTTCCTTTGGCTAATCAAGTTTGCATTAGTGTGCATTAGCTTTCAAATGAAGAAATGTGATTCATATTCTAAACATGTCTACAAACAACAATGAGATATTACTATAGACCTTCGGAGTGGGAAAAATCCACCAAAACTTACAACATTAAATGCTGTGAGGATGTGAAGCAACAGGAACTCACTGCTGGGGGAAATGAAGAATAGTACAGTCACTTTGGAAAATACTTCAGCAGTTTCTTACAAAATCACACATACTCAACATATCTTCTATCAGTTACACTCAACTTATTCATAGTTTCCAAAACATGAAAACTATTCTTAATAGGTGTTCGTTAGCATGTCCTTTAGTAGGTGTGTGGTTAAATACACTGTGGTACATCTAAACAACGGACTATCATTCAGCACTAAAAAGATATGAGCTGTGAGGCCATGAGACACATGGTGATGACTTAACTATAAATTACTAAGTGAAAGACAGTAATATGAGAAGGTTGTATTGTGTTGCCTATGTAATGTTTTAGAAAAAGCAAAACTAGAGACATGATGAAAATATCAGATATTGATGGGGTCAGCAGGGAGGATGTGATGTATAGTCAAGAATACAGGATTGTGGGATGGTTGTTATGGTTTGTGTGTGAGACAATGAAAGAAAGCTTAGAGGGGAAGTGATTGGGTTGTCTAATCAATAAATGGGCAAAGGAGCTGAACAGACACTTCACAGAATAAGAAATACAAATGGTCAAAAAATTCATGAAAAAAATGTTTAACACCTCTAGCGATTAGAGAAATGCAAATTAAAATTAAGTGAGATTCCATTTCACTCTAGTAAGAGTGGCAATTATTAAGAATACAAGTAACAATAAATGTTGGTGAGGATGTGGGGAGAAAGGTACCCTTTTACATTGCTTTTGGGGCTGCAAATTGGTGCGACCCTTCTGAAAAGCAGTATGGAGATTCCTCAGAAAACTTGGAATGGAAACACTGTTTGACCCAGGTATCCCACTCCTCAGTATATACCCAAAGGACTTAAAAACAGCATTCTACAGTGCCGCAGCACATCAATGTTCATAGTAGCCCAACTCACATTAGCCAACATATGGAAACAACCCAGGTGCCCTTCAACAGATGAATGGATAATAAAAATGTGGTATATATAAACACAATGGGATATTACTCAGCCATAAAGAAAAATGAAATAATGGCATTTTCTGGTGAATGGATTGAACTGGGAGAAAGTGAAATAAGCCATTCCCCCAAAACTAAAGGCCAAATGTTCTCTCTGATATGTGGATGCTAAACCAAAACAAGGGAGGGTTAGAAGGGGAAGAATAGAAACCCATTGGATTAGACAAAGGGGAATGAAGGGAAGGGAGGGTGAGGGGAATAGGAAAGACAGTAGAATTAATCAGACATGACTCTCCTAGCCTTGTATTTGAATACAGGAGCAGGGTAACTCCACATCATGTACAACCACAGGAATGGGATCCTAAATAGAATAAATTATGCTCTATGTATGTATAATTTTCCAAAATATATTCTATTGTCATGTATAACTAAAAACAACAAGTAATAGAAAGAAAGAAATGATTGGATTATGAGAGTCTTACCAAGGGACTTAATCTCCTGATAGGTAACTGTAGGCAGGTAGGGTGTGGTTGGAAGAGGTCCCTGAGGGTGTATCTTTGGAGTTTATATTTTGACCTCGTTGAGCAGAGCTCTTTCTATCTGCTTCCTGGTGCCATGTCCCCAGCTGCTTTCCTCTGCCTCACACTTCTGCCATGATGTTCTGCCTCATCTCAGTCCCTGAGGAATGGAGTTGGCTATCTATGGGCTGAGATCTGTGAAACAGTGAGACTCCAAATAAACTTTTTCTTCTCTAATTGTTCTTTTCAGGTTTTTTTTTTTTTTTTGGTTGTTGTTGTTTGTTTGTTTTTGCTTTGCTCACAGCAATGAAAAAGCTGACTAAAACATCAGGGTAACTGTCCTGTATCATATCACAATGGTGGATACATGTCTCTGCACACTCATCAACACCCACAGAACAGAGAACACCAAGAGTGAAGTCTAATGTAAACTTTGGACTTGGAATGATACCGCTGTATTGATGTTGGTTCACTGATTGCAGCAAATGTACTCTGGTGTGGGAAATGGCTATGTGGAAACTTTCTGTACATTAGGCTTAATTTTGTTGTAAACTTAAATCTGCTATAGAAAACAAATTTATTTTTAAAAAATATAAAATTCAAACTTTTCTAACTCAATTTGACCTCCCTTATAAGAATTGCCTTATAGATTTGTAGCTTTCTGACAGGAACTGGGAGGGTGCCGTAGGTCCCTGGATAGCAAGTCCCTCCTCCCATGCCCATAGATCATTCTCCATTGGTAAACCTTGGATGAACTTGACCTTGCAGATATCAGCTGCCAGTGGTTAAGGCAGACTTGACAGTGAATGAAATGAAGCACCATCTGTGGTAGATGATTTGTTCTAGGGCAGAAATGCCAAAACAGAATATTCTTAACCACTGAAGCATTTTCCGCCCAGAGATGTTCAGCTAGCTGGGGCCCATGGATGTGTGACTTTCCTGATTTTGTCCCAGGTTTTTCTTATCTTCTGGGTTGAATCAAAATAATAACCATCACGAAGAGCTCCATCTGGGCTTTTGAATATGAGCACTCATTCCATCTCAAATACTTTATGGAATGAGATAGGCTATAAATATACACTTATGTTGACAATTGAGTGATCAGCACACATTTCTGTTGATGGGCTCTTATCACTCATTTTGTTAGGTTATGCTCATTGTTAGGTAGAAAAGTTGAGGAGCTACAAGTTCAGTAAGGGGACACTGGATAGATACCATGGAATGGATGGGATACCAAGATGGGATGGGAATCAGGAATTGGCATACAGACGTATAATATTTACTCATCTGTTCCTTACATGCTATATCACTCTCACTTGAGCACCAAGATGGTTAGGAGGAGGTAAGGAGGAAAGGGTGTGCCTCTGAGGCCTCCCATCCTGTATAGCCAGGTCACACAGTTCATGAACCACCAGCAAAGGAACTGGTGGTACTGATACCACCATGATTACAGTTTGGTTCATAGGAATGTTCCATGTGTTCTGATGGAGGATTCTTCATGGGCTTGTTGAGTAATCCAGAAACACACTGTTACATCTTCATTATTATTTGGTGGGCATCTTTGTCCTCCTTGGACCTACCTGCTGAGATTGGGTTCTCAATCTCTGATTGGGAAGTGAGTCAGGTATAAGAATCCTGCTTTCTGTTTTCCTTGCCTTCACTCAATATACCAACAGACAGGGATGCCCAAATGTTCCCTCACTTGGAGTTTTAGGAGCCTCACAAAATAGCCTCCTCTCCAAGCACTTGATGTTTAGCAGCTTGACCTCCCAGGATTCTAAGAGAATTGGATTTTTTTTCAAAGAGATTTATTCAGACTTCTTTTGAATGCACTAAGAAAATGGGACCCGAATAAAAATGAAAGCAGTCCCCCTTTCCACTGGAAACCAGGTCTTCTGAAATTTGAGGATCTTCATTTGTGTTGGCATTGAGTTTTGGGTGAAGGTTCGGCTAGATTCCTATTTTCCTTAAAATGTTTCTATCCATAGATATCCTGGCTAAAAAGCTGAATCATGTGATCCAAGTTGGCAGATGTTTCGCTGAAGTCACTCAGAGTTTGGCACAAATAAGGATGGGACAAGGATTTAGAATTAACTTTCTTGATCCCAAAAGGTGAACCGAGTTTTCAAGATCCTTGTTTAAAGGGTTTGCATCCAAATTGCCATCCACCATCTGGGTATTCCATAAAACAAAACTGAACTTTTTTAGGTCTCCCTTTAGTCCATTTTTGAACCCACATAAAAGCTGTTTGGGACTGATCAGGGCCCCACAGAAAGAAATCAGAGACTAAGATTTTTGGATAAAAGTTTTTCCTCTTTTTTTTTTATGGAAATAATTGGCAATAACATTGACTTTCAGCATAGATTCCATATCCTTTATCTTGATCAGAAAACATTTTGGATAGGGTGGCAGTGGGGGTGAACTCCTCCCCTGCAGTGACTCTCTCACAGGGACTCTGAATGGGACATTCATTGGCAGAAACACAGTGGTTACCGAAAATGGCTGGGGGAAGGGTGGAGGGGAGGGGATCTGACTGGAGCTTGGGTTCCTTCCTCCTCAGGGGAGCTATTTTTTGCTTTACATGCAAAGAATTGCTTTGTACGGCCAAGTTGGTCTCAATCTTGTTTACATAAAAGAAATCGAACATTTATTTTGTGCCGGGTTGCTTTTTTTCTTCCTTTGCCAGTCAGAGGGTCCTAGGCAAATCAATAAACAAAGACCCTGCTCTGTTTCCACTTTGTGGCTGGGGGTTTGGACTGGGTAACCCTTCGATGACTGGATTAGCTCTTTCTGGGGGGACGGGGATTTGCTGAAACTAAAACCCATTTTTTATTCATAAAATAGGAATGATGAGAAATTTTGGAGACAATAGCTACAAAGAATATAGCATAGTATAGACCATCGCAGGTTTCCAATAAATTGTATGCATTCATACATTGTTCATTTGGGTTACGAGTAACCCAGTTGCCCTACTAGGAGCCTGGAGCTCCAGAGGACAGGGGAAGGACCTGTGGGGACTCTGGATTCTTGGGTTGTGTGGCAGATGGCAAAAGTAGGAGAAAAGAAAAATCGCATCTCTGGCCTCTGCAGAAATCAGCTGAAGGCTTGAGGCATGTGATTTGGTTACTCTAATCTTAGCCCAAGTCAACAGCCAGCATTGTTGTTGGTTATTAAATCAACCAAAATGCTTTTAAAAACTACAGTCCTGATATTTGACTCCACGGTGTTTCAGGATATGGAATTCCATAGAGGGCCTCCATGCTGAGGGCCAAAAAAATATTTTATTTTATTTTTTTGGTAAATTTACCTGCTTTGAACTTGGACTGACCCTTTGTTCTTATGTTTGGGGACAACATGAAAAGTAAGGGGAAAATGTGACCAATGTAAAAGCATTTTCTTAAACCATGTTAAACCGGCTTAATTCTCGCCCCCCCCCCCGACTTTAAAGTTCACAATAGTGGCTTTTAAATTGGTTCATCATTTATAAATCCAACCATTTAAATTCTCCTTTAATTTCTGCTGGCTTCAGTGGGAGCAGCATGGTTGAGGTGGGGGAGAAAGAAGATTTCAATGTGAGACGAACCTGGATTTGGATACCCATCCATCCCTTACTTACAGGTTAAGCTTAGTTTTGAGTTTTAGAAACTAAAACCCATTTTTTATTATTCATAAAATAGGAATGATGAGAAATTTTAGAGACAATAGCTACAAGGAATATAGCATAGTATAGACCATCGCAGGTTTCCAATAAATTGTATGCATTCATTACTAGATTCATTCTTCATTTTTAGAAGTTGTGGTAACCTATTCCTTCAAAGAAGGAATTTGGGCTCAGAAAATGATACCCTGAACTAGGGCATTTGGGTGCACTGAGCACTATGAACTAAGGCAAAGTGGACGGCTCGAGAAGCTGCCTCAGAAATTGGGTTCCTCTGACCTTCCTGTGTTCCTTTCCCAAAGTACAGAAACAGATGTTCTCTGACGTTCCTCCATCTACCTAAAGATCAGACCTGCCAAAGAAGAACACACTGCCTTCAATCCTCTCACTGTACATAGTTTCAAGCAAGAAAGGTTAAACTCAATTTTTGGAAACCAAACTAGAAACCAAACATCATACTTAGAACCCAAAGAATTTTGTTCCAGGCCATTGACCATTCTTTGGGACCATTTGTCTCTCCTAAAAATCCTTTGCTATACATCTAAATTGTCAAGACCTCCTAGTTCCCTCTCCCCTACGAACAGTGGTATTTTAGCTTCTAATTCTCATTGGGTTGCTTGTTACTCAACTTTCTTGAATGATCCATGCACATAAATAAATGTGCATGCTTTTTCTCCTATTAATCTATTTCCAGTTTATATCAAGCAAGCTTATAGACATGAATCTTCTGAGAGAGGAGTGAAAAATTCCCCTTTTCAATCTACACATAGGTTGACTGGCTACAATGACTCTTCAGCAATCTTTAGTGATATGCAATAAGTAACACGTAAGTCAGATACAACACACTTATTTGTGGGTATATGTAAATATGTGGTATATGCCCCACAAAAAAATATGCCCCACAAATGGGACATAAATTGAATTAAGTAGTCCTTTCTTTTTGCCATACATATATTTTAGTCAGTTTATTGCTCTGAGTATATACACGTTTGAGCAATTGTAAAAGAGAAAAAGTATTCGACTAGCCAAGTGATTTTTGAAGCTAGATCCAGCAAGTAACTAGCTGTATATTTTTGGGTAAATTACTTAACCACTCATCCAGCAGGGAAAGTATAAGAAGTATTAATTAATAGTTAATATTTAGTGAGAATCAGCAGGACAGGCATTATTCTACACTCTTCACATAGATCAAACTAATTTAACAATAATCTGAATATAGACCCACAGGATAGGTACTGTTTCTAAGCCTAGTTTTATAGTTGGAGCCTCTCTCTGAAGCTTAGTGACATGAAATATCATGCCCAAGGTCACACAGATGGAAAGTAGAGCCAGGATTTAAATCCAAAGTGCATGATTTGGGGCCCTGTATTTGTGCTCCCTTTAGTGGTGGTGCAAAGGGCTGTGGGCAGCAGGCCTGAGCATGAGCCCCAGAGGCTTCCTTCCTCCAGTGTGATCTGTGCGGGATTCCCACCCAGAAATCTCACTGGGCTGACTTCAGGAAAGGGGCTCATAATAGCTTGAGTGTTACACAATAACATGATGAAACTATGTGAAAGGACCGTGTTCGAGGGAAAGGATTAGAACCTGGAAGTCATTGCCAAGTGTGAAAATCAGAGTCGAAATGACTCTCGAAAGTTCCTTAACCCACTCACCAGGTTGTGTGTACCTAGGTTTATGCATACAGCCTGTTATGATGATAAGCCATGATGCTGAGGGCTCTTCCCACACTCTTGTGGGAACTCTGCATGGTCCAGTAGACCCTCTCTGGAACAATACTGTGTCAATTCCTTGCTGACTGCATGGAATTAAAGTCATGTCCTTAAACACAAGCCGTGGGGTGGAATAAAACTGCACATTTTAGTTGAATTAGAACCCGTTTCTTGCTGGGGGGCCTTTAGTCATTTCCCACCTTCAGATTTGTTCCAAGGATGAATAAGAAAGTGATGTAAAACAGTTTTTAAAGGACCATGTAAATACACTACTGCACGACATTGCTCACCTTCAATCCTCTTTTGAGATCCATGGTACTTAGCAGGGCTTGCTGGGGATCACAAGCATTCTGCCAAAGGGCCTGTTTGTTTTTACTCTGTTTTTACTTTTTCGACTCTAGTTTTTCTTCTGTCCTGTACATGTAGTATTGAGCAGGTTTACGGGACCTTTCTTGAATCTTTGCTCTTCAACAAATCTTGCAGCCTGTCGAACCAACCATTTATCTAATTCAATGCCACAAACATTTATTGAGGGTCCCTAGGTTCCAGGTTTTGTATTTGAAGCAATCCTTACCCCTTGAGAAGTTACACACCTATAGCTTCTGTTAATACTTTTCCACATACAGGTTATGCCATGTGTTTATCTCAGAGGTTTGAATCTGAGCCGGTCAGCTTACCCTTCCTGACTTCCTTGTTCTGTGGCTGGCAGCAGCTTCTCCCTGTCAGATCACCCTGACATTCCAACAGCATCACAGGAGCCTCCTCTCTATCACCAACATCTGGAGAAGCAACCCCTCCTAACTTCTATAATCATTCTATTCCTTTTCCCTCCAAACTGTTATGAGATCCTCTTCTCAGTCTCTCCAGTTTTATTAGGACGTGATGTTTGTGTTAATTTTTCGTAAAAGTTCCTATACTGTTTCCAAGATAAATCTAAATGCAGTCTGGCCACTACCTAATGATATTGTATTATCGGTTTTTCTGCTTTTATGGGATTCTGCAGCAATGATTTTCTTCAATCGCACAATGGGATTTCTCACTGTTTCTCCATGTGCTCTGGCGTTTCTGATCCTGAATGCTGTATACTTATTGCAAAGATGGCAGTTCTCCCCAAATTTAATCTATACACTTAATGAAGTGGCAAGTGTAAATGTATTTATTTTTGTAACTTCTAAAATTTATCTGAAAAAAAAAAGCTGTGCATGAATAGCAAAATATGTCTTAAAAAGAAAAGTGTTGCCAGGTGCTGTGGCATACACCTGTAATCCCAGCAGCTCAGGAGGCTGAGGCAGGAGGATCACGAATTCAAAGCCAGCCTCTGCAAAAGCATGGTGCTAAGCAACTCAGTGAGACCCTGTCTCTAAATAAAACGACAAAAAGGACTGGGGATGTGATTCAGTGGTTAAGTGCCCCTGAGTTTCATCCCTCGTACCAAACAACAACAACAACAACAACAACAACAACAAAACAGAAAGAGTTGGAGGGGAGATTTACACTAACAGATACTAAATTGTAAGTTAGATTTAAATAAACACACAGAAACTGTATTAGAATATATAGAACAATGATATAGAACAGATACTCCAAATGCAAGAATCAGCCTTTTAGTATGTGAAAAAGACAGTGTTTAAAAAAAATGTAAAATGATGACTTCTCCAATAAATGATGCTGGAGTAACTTTTTAAAATTAAGTTTCAGCTTAGGTTACCATAACAGATGAATGGGTGAAGAAAATATGGTACATGTATACAATGGAGTATTAGCCATATTAAAGAATGAAATCCAGTCATTTTCAGTAAAATGGATACCACTGGGGGACATCACGTTAAGTGAGATAAGCCAGACACCAAAATATAAGTATTGCATATCCTTTCCTATGTGTGAAAACTTAAAGAGAAAAACAAATAAATAAAAAAATTGACCTGAAGGAAGAAGAGGGGTTAACAGGGGTTGGGTTGGTGATATAATATTTATCTATATATATTAATATACATATTAATGTACATATTATATTATATTAATATACATATTAATATCACAGTAAATCTCTTTAACAAAGTATATATAGCAAGATCACAGTAAGTCTCTTTAACATACACATTAAAAACTAAATTAAGCTGGGTGTGTTGGTGCACTCCTGTAATCCCAGTGACTCAGGGGTGGAGGCAGGAGAATTGTAAGTTTAAGGCTACCCTTGGCAACTTAACATGAAAAATATTAAGTTATGGGGTAGAGTTAAGTGGCAGAGTAACCCTGGGCTGAATCCTCAGTATCTACTTCTCCAAAAGTTAATTCTTCACTGCTCCCTATACACTACAACAAATGCCAGGAAGATTTAAAAAATGAAAGAAACTCTAGTTTCTTATTTATATAATCAGGGCATGTGGGAGGTCTTTTTAGACATAACCTTAAGGCAAAAACCATAAAAAATTTGGATATGTAACTACATAAATATGAAATTATACATCAAAAGCTATCATAAACACAATTGAAAAGCAAATGGCAATGCTAAGAAAAGTATTTGTAACATATAAAACAAACAGGAGATTAATATCTTCAATATGTAAAGAACCATTGCAAGTCTGCAGGAAAAAAATAAACACTACAATAGAAACAAGGGGGCCAGGCTATAAATAGGCAATTCACAGTTAAGAAATACAAATGGTCAATAAAATGTGAAAATATGTTTAATCTGGCTTGTAAACAAAGAAATGCAGACTTAAATAAGTTATCTCTGAAGAGTAATATTTACTATGCTTGATGCTTTATAAACGTCTGTACTCCTTGATAATTTTTTAAAAGGACATTGAAAAATGTAAATTTTATGTATTGCTTTTTTTTTTTTTTTTTTTTTAATGTGGTGCTGGGGATTGAACCCAGGGCCTTCTGCGTGCAAGGCAAGCACTCTACCAATTGAGCTATATTCCCAGCCCCAAGATTTTGTCATTTTTAAAGATCTTACAAATTATCTTTCTTTTTCTTTCATTCTTCTTCTTGATACTGGGGATTGAACCCCGGGCGGGGCGGGGGGGGGGGGGGTGTCGTTAACCACTGAGCACATCCCCAGTCCTTTCTTTTAATTTTTATTTGGAGACAGTATCTTGTTAAGTTGCTTAGGGCCTTGCTAAGTTGCTTAGGCAGGTCTTGAACTTGTGTTCCTCCTGCTTCAGCCTCCCAAATCCTTAGGATTACAGGAGTGCAACACTGTACACAAGATGAGTGATCTTATTTATTGGAAAGCTGTCTGCCAATAAATGTATGATTAAGAGCAAAAAAAAAAAGAAGCCTGTAGATCAGAATGCATGAAGAGATCCCATATTGGTAGAAATATGAAAATGTATAGGCAAAAAAAATCTAACTGCATATAAAATAAAATGTTAATAAGGATTGTCTCCAAGTATTGGAAGTATGTATAATTTTAATTTTCTTATTTTTGCTTATTTATTTGTAGTTTATAAAATCATGAGCTTGCATTTTCTTTAAAAAAAACTTTTAAGTACACATATAAAATATGTTTTTATAAGTGCCAGCTTGATGTATAATCAGAAAGTGAGCACACCCACAGAATTTTCACCCCTTCCAGTTCTGACAGATTTTGTTGTTTCTTGGCTTGTGGAAGCACAACTCCAATATCTGGCTCCATCCACACATGGACTTCTACACTCTATGTCCCTGTGTCATTTTTCCTTTCTGTCTCTTATAAGGACACATATCATTGGATTTAGGGCTCACCCAGGATGATTTCATCTCAAGATTTGCCTTAATTATATCTGCATAAACCCTTATTATAAATAAGGTCACATTCTCTGGTTCTGGATAGACATATTTTGGGGGACACCATTCAGCTCTCTATATTGATATAACTACCAACATGACAAGAAATAGAATGTCCTGATGGCTCCTGTCAATCTCAATCCCTCCCCCATCTCCAAAGGTCATTTCTCTCCCTCCTAACACAATAGGTTGTTTTATCTGTTCTTATTTAAATAGAATCATATGTTGAAGTCTTGCAATCTGGCTTATTTTACTCCACAACGTATTTTTGAAATTTACTCTTGTTGTTGGCATGTTTTGGATTTGTTCATGCATAAGAAGAAAATATACATGATACATTTTATGGTGGGTAGTGCATCCATTCTACTGTTGATGGACATTTCGATTGTTTCCAAAATGGGGTTATTATGAATAATGCTCTTTTGAAAATTCTTGCACATGTTATTTGGTGCACATATGTAAGCATTTTTGTAAGATGTATACTTAAGATCAGAATTGCTTAAGAACAGAATCATAGGGTACGTGTATGTTCAGAGTAAAGAGTTACTGCCAAACACTTCTCCAAAATGGCTATGTAAATCTGCAACCCAACTGTATGAAAATTCTACTGCTTCATATCTCCATCTTCATTTGGTATTGTTGTTTTTTTTAAATTTTGCCAATCTGATGGATGTGTAGCAGTATCTTGTGGTTTTATGTTTTTCTGATGACTAATAATAGTAAGCATATATCTGTGTCTTACTTTTATATATGAGAGTATATGATTGTGTTCAGAAACCGCTCTTCTGTCAGGCACGTTTCTGTTGAGTCATTTGGGAGAGCTCACATTCAGATGCTATTTCAAAAACAAACTGGTAAGAGAAGGCATACTTCAGTCTGGAAGATAAATCCCCTTTTCTTCTTTGCCTGTTTTTCAGCCTTTTTCTTTTGTCCAATTGGAAAGAAATAGTCTCCAATATCATGAAAGCCTAAGGGAGGCATAGTGCCTATGTGGGGCTGGTTGTTTTTCTTTACCCATTGCTTGTTCCCCTGAATTTCTGGCAGAAATAGAGATATTCCACTTTTTCTGTACCAGAATGTGATGAATCATAGCAGTTGCAAAGAATTTGCCTTGTTACAGAGGACAAGTGTGGCTACAGATGACCCAAATCTGGGAACGATGGTATGCTAGATGACAGCTTTGAGACAAGTCATCATGATTGCTAGTATTTATTGCATGCTTACTGTGCCAGGCACTGGGCTGAGAACATTGCAGACATGACTAATGTACTCCTTACAATAGCCCCCTGGAGGCAGTGATGGGAAATTGCAAAGCAATGGAATGAGTAGGAGCAGTTTGTAGGAATTTTAGGCACTTGACTTGCTTTCTTTCAATGTTGTGCTGCGCATAAAAACAGCAAGTTCCAGGTGGTTCCTTGGGTACCAGCATGGACCCTCAGGTACAGCAGACCTGAATGCAATTGGCTTCAACAAAATCACTAGAATGACAGTTAATCTGCAGAATGTAATAATAAATGTGTTTTTGCTGGAAGCTATTGAACTGTTGAGAATGTTTGTTATTCTTCAACAGAAACTGAATAATAGAGCAGTACTCTCTTACACCCATTTCCTCAATGAGTAAATTTAGGCTTGGAGAAATTAAACAATACCCCCCAACCACACACTTAATAAGGGAAAGAGCCAGGAATGGAGCCAGGACTGTCTTATTTCTGAGTCTCTCTTTTTCACTGCTACACTCTATCCCCTTTCAAACTTGCAATGGGCTGGGGCAATGGGCCAAAAGCAATAGGATGGGAATGAATACATGGGCCCACATTCCGCTAAAACAACAACAACAAAAATAATAGTAGCTTGGACCCAGCAGGAGCTGAGCAAGGAGGTCCTTGATTGCAGGCCCCATGGTATAGCTCAAGTCTGCAAGCCCAACTGAGGAAGAAAGGTGGCTCAGGATTGTGCATTGTGTGGGGAAAATAGCATGCCCATTGTTCCTGCTCCAGCTTGTCCGAAGACACTGGAGTATGGCACCAGTTCTAGGTAGCCCATTTAATGAGGCAGGTCCACCAACTCATCTATGTCCAGAGGAGAGTAAACAAGATGCTGAGAAAACTCCTACAAGCTGTAAAGAGAAGGAGCTTAAGTATTCAACCTAAAGAAGAGAAGGCTCCAGAGCAGGGTAATGGCTGTTTTAGGACATCCAAAGAGTTCCCAGGGCTCCCAAGGACCCAACTTACCACTGCCTCTCACCTGGACTACTGCCATTGCCTGCAGGGTCCCATTCTGTCCACCAGGTGCAGTCACAGATGTTCTTTTCAAAACACAAATGTGGCTTTGTCCTGGCCCTACCCTTTGTCCTCTTACCAAACACCCACGCAGGTATATATACACACAGACACACACGTGCACCCTATACACACCATCTTCCAAATATAGTTTCTCCAGAACACAAAGGCAAAGGTCAAGTGCTAATACATTGTGGGAGGTTTGAAATAAAGATCCAGAGAGAAGAGAAGTAGGTTATGGGTGCAACTGATTGTGGAAGTGGTAGGAGGAGTCAGACCCTCGATGGGGTGTATCTGGGCACCCAGGGGGATGCTGGGACCCAATAGAGGCCTGACATGCATGCCAGGGTGGCCTGGACAGTGGTGGTACTGGAGGTGAAGTGGCTGCCCCCCGTGGCTATGTCATCCAGGGCTGTCCATGAGCAGGCAACCAATGGTCTCCCTGGGAGAGGGTGGACACAGACAGAACCTGAGGAGGCACATGTATTGACTGAGTCCAAGGCCCTCTCTCTCTCTCTATCAACTGTTTCCATCATATTTAGAATAAGGAAAGATCCTTTGCCTGGTTCCTGCCCACTTACCTGGAGTCACATTGGTTCTTTTGATCCCTTGGGTGCATCGTGGTCCTTTCCGCCAGGAGCTTCCCCCTGGAATGTCCTTGCTCCCTATCCCCTACTAGTATTAACCCCTATTCCTCTTTCAGCTCTCAGCTCGTCATTACTTCCTCTGGAGAGGATTTCCAGCGAACCCCTTCCCTCCTCACTCCCCTGCAGCCTTGGTGGTGTGGCACAGAGTGTGGGGTTGGGCTCTTTGTCTCATGGATTTGAAGAAGAAAATCCTACAAACACAAAAGTGAGAGCAAAAGAAACAGGATTTATTAGAGTAATCGAAAGAAAGCAGACTCCTGAAAAGGGAGGGGTCCCAAGAGACGGATACCAAAGAGTGGCTATTGTCTCGGGGTTTATACCGATCTCCAGGTCTAAGGAAGTCAGCCCCCTGCCCAATCCTGGGGAAGGTACTTAGTGTCCATAAAGCATTCACGTAGCCTTTAGTCCACAGTATTGATCAGGTATTTTTCCTTCTTTGGAGAGGTATGGACCCCAATCATGTAGGTCTTGATTTAAAAATAGCCTTTTTGTAAATTTCTCAGCAAATCTCTGCAGCTGCTGTTTGTGCTCTACTGACCAGGAAGGTACTCTATCCACCCAGCCTTATCTCTTCCTTCCAACTTCAGTGGCGCCACGCCATAGAACTATCTTCTCTTTCTCCTTCATGGTGCTTAGGCTCTACCCATCAGTAATGGCTGTCTAAGGTCTGTCTCCCCAGTTAGATGATAAGCTCCATGAGGGCAGGGAACATGCTTCTTTTTCTCTAGTTTCCCATTGTATCCCCAATTTCTGCCCAATGCCTGACACCAGAGCATGTGCTCATTAAATACATAGTTTTAATATGAAAAGGAATTACATAGATATTATGTGACAGATGAAAAACAGTTTATATCATAGTTATCCCAAAGGGGCAGCATGGGAAGTCTTAGATGGGTTTAGTTTTCTTTGTTGGTAAAAATTTTCTAAAGAGATTCATACCTTAGATAAGGGTTGAACTTGATGATCTCTGAAAATTAGTTCTGAAATTTGTGCCCTGAATAATCTTTGTATTCTAGCCATGCCTAGGCATGGGACTTGTCATAAGGCTCTCTGCCATTTCAAGGACACTATCCTTGTCCTTCCTGGCTTTCTTATTAATGAAGTATTTGATAATTCCTATTTGAGACTAGTTGGTCTTTTTTTTTGCTAGGGATTGAACCCAGGGCCTTGTGCATGTGAGGCAAGCACTCTACCAGCTAAACGATATCCCTAGCCCTTGTTGGTCTTTCTTGTTGGTCTTTTACTTCTTTTTGGTGGTTGGAGTTGTAATCTCAAGAATGGGGATAACTTTGCAATCACTTCTATTTATTCTATACACTTGCATTCAGAGAAGATGTGTGGGTGGGGAAACTCACAGAATATCAAATTCAGTCGGGGTAGGATGTTATGCGGAGACAGGGAGGAGGTGAGCAAGAGGCAAGAGGGACAGACAAGGCAACATGTCCTGAGCTAGCAAAATCTGAGAGGTACCTGCAACTTCTCAATGGCTGGGTCTCAGGTATCACAAGGATGAACACAGATAGTGTTGCATAGCACACTTCTATTTTAATGTGTTGGCTCCATCCGCCTAGCATGTGCAGAAACCAAGAATCTCCCAGGCTGGCCTGTGGCACGGTGTATCTCTTTAAGAGTTTATTATTTTTGCAAAGTTCTAATGTTCACTGCCTAGGGTTTGCCTTGGTGAGTGCTTGTTAATGTAGTTTCATTGTTGCCTAGGGGAAAAGAACCCCAGTGACCCACTGTAATAACTGCTTTAATGTGGGGCCTCTGCTTTGGGTCTGTGTAGTATCCTTTAACAAATGAGCAAAAGTGGCCAAAGTTATATTAGGCAACGTTGCCAGAGGTTTATGATAAAATCTCCAGGCACTGCCAGGGACAGTGTGAACCCTGTCAGTTTGAGGATTAACTTTTCTGTAGTAAAAGCTAAGACTTTTCTTTTCTTTTTTTTTTTAGGTCTCACAGATGCTGGGCACTGTGGGGCTGGAGAAATGCCTTTAGAGGCGTGATTTCAGTTAGTCTTCATAATGTATCTCTAAGGTGGGTATTATTTTTTTTCTACTTTACCATTAGAGTATAGAGACCTAAATTATTTTGGTGACATAGCCAAGGTCACACTGGGGACAAATACTGGGGCTCACATTTTACCCCAAAGCCATTACCTGCCCTGCACCAAGCTGTCCCTGACATAACCTGAGCATGTCAAGACAGGTGGCCAGACCTGAGGCCATTCAATGTCACCCATTGATCCACAGGAACTGAGGCCGTTTCCCTTCTGCACCTGGGATCTTGTCAAGAGAGTGGATTAGAACTTTTGGCTAGACATTCTCTATCTTTCTTGGGTAGCATATAGAAGGTGTTGACGAATGTCGGAATAATTAGGAAACTTTGAGCCAATCACTGTTATGTTTGTCTAGCTACCTCTTGTCTTAAATTCCCAATCCAATAATGAAGTAGAAACATTCCTTTGTCTGGCAGATTTCAACTTGCACTTTAAATTCTCCCAACAAAACTCACTTCAATGGTTTGTTGTAAGGAAAAAACTAAAACTTATAATGAAAAGTACAGATGATCATATTTTCATCTGTCAACTCACTACATTACATAGAAATTAAGATCTGGAAAATGCAGGAAGTTGAAATAGACATGCACAGATAAAATACAGTTGTTGATTTTGAGCAACACATTTGGGTTTGAGTTTCCTGCCGGTTAAAGCAAAAACAGGATCAAGATCAGGTATATAATACCAATTTTCAGAAAGAAAAACTTATAGAAAACATAATTTCTCTAAGGAGGCAGAGATTTCCCTAGTTCTTAGATCTGGAATAAATCTCTGAAGAAGACTGAGAAGGGCAAGATCCTCTATTAAATTGAATACTACTATTATGGTGGCTTTAGTATTACAGCAAAATATCAGAGTGCAGTCCACTGAAAGGAGGTCTGCAGAAGTACTCAAAGATTGTGGTCCGTTGGCATACATTTCTGGAGCTCCAATGAATCCAGGATGAAAATTTAAAATAAAAACATGGATGAAATGCATATCTTCTAATCAATCTTCTGTAGGTGACATTTTTACCAGTGGAGCATGCTATGGTTTAGATGTGTTTTTTCCCCCAAAGGTTTACAGTATGTAGGAAGGGTGTTCTCCAGAATAGTAATTTGGGGAGGTGGTGTGACCTTTAATATGTGGAACCTACTGGCAGGGAACTGGGTCATTAAGGGGCATCACCCTTGGATGGATTCATGTAGTTCTCCTGGTACCCAGTCATTTTCTGTGAGAGAAGGTGACTATAAAATGCGAGTCTGGCCCCTGTTCCTCTCTGGTTTCCTGTCTCGCCATGTTAACTCTTCCCCACATGCTCTGCCAGTATGATACCACTGGCCATGGGCCCTTCACCAGACACTAAATACATGGGGTGTGCAGTCTACAAAACTGTTGAACTAAATACATCTCCTTTATTTATAAAGTACCCAGTCTTAGGTATTTTGGTATAGCAATGGATAACCGACTAAGAGCTTAAATCAAAAATTGGCCAAGCCAGTGTGGTGGTCCCAGAGACTCAGGAGGCTGAGGTAGGAAGATTACAAGTTTAAAGCCAACCTCAGCAACTTAATGAGGCTCTAAGCAACTTAGTGACATCCTGTCTCAAAATAAAATACTAAAAAAATGACTGGGAATGTGGCTAAGTGGTTAAGTACTCCTGGGTTTGAACCCTAATACCAAAAAAAAAAAAAAAAAGAAAAGAAAAGTTGGCTAAGAGATAATTGGCTATTCTGTAAGAACAGGTATGACCTCAGAATTTTTGCATGAGGGATATTTAAGAGGGACAGTCTGGTTGGAAGTTGGGGGAGAGGGACCCTCTGGGTGACCTACTTTTTCCATTTTGTCCAGAATTTTCCTGATTTTGGAAGTAAAAATCCTGCACCCTTGGTCACTATCTACCTTCCAGTACCAGGCAAACCAGGTCACTCTAGAGCTAGGGAAGTGTTTTAAAGCCACATATGCAAAATAAGCACACACTATTTGTGCTTGGATTGTGTGTTTATTTGGATGTAGCCTCAGGAGAAACTGATCAACTTTTACCCTGAATCAATGCAGGTGTTCTGTGTTGCTAAATCTGGGTGATTTACCTGTCTACTGAGCGGTGGAGTCATATTGTCATGTAAAACCAAAGGATCTACACAAGGCACTCTGCTGGCTCATTATCCATCCTATCTCATCCCAGACTGTGTAAGAATCCTGGGTCAAGACAAGCTTGGGGGAGCTTTCTTCCCTGAAGGTCTTTAAAAATCAGCAGTGGTGAAAAGAACACAAGCGTTGGAGTTGGCTGGCCTGAGCATCCTGGCTTTGCTACTGATTAGCTATGGGATTTGGGGGATTTTGAGCTGTTCACTTAACTCCTCAGAGACTTGGTTTTCTCATCTGTAAAGTGGCCACAGGGACATTATGAAAATTAACTGAGATACTTGAAAGCCCCTGGAATAGTGCCTAGTTTAATAAATATCTCTTCCTGCCCTTTCCCCCTCTCTGTCGAGGAGTGGATTCTGCAGGTGGGCGATTTGAACAAAAGCAATAATTGTTGTTTAGACAAATCTCAGCAGCTAGAATATCTCTACCGCACCACCAGGATGAAAGGAGAACTGTGCCTCTCAGGGCCCATTTGGTTTGTCCGGTTGCAAAAGGTAATTTTGCAAAGCGCATGATGGATACTAAACATTAGTTCAGCCGTGTTTTTTTTTTTTTTCCCCCTTGGGGCAGGGATTGAACCCAGGGCACTGACCTACATCCCCAGCCCTGTCTCCCATCCCTCCCCCACCTTTTTTCTTCCTTCCTTCCTTCCTTCCTTCCTTCCTTCCTTCCTTCCTTCCTTCCTTCCTTCCTTCCTTCCTTCTTCTTTTTTTGAGTCAGGATCTCTCCAAGTTGCCCAGGCTGGCCTTGAACCTGTGATCTTCCTGCCTCATCCTCCTGCTTAGCTGGAGTGCCACCCATGCCATGTTAATTCAACTGTGTTTAAAATGTATCTGGACTCCAGAATCTTTGCTTCCATCAAGAAAATGGATATATAGTATTTTCATTTTGTTTCTCTTGTTTTCTTCCCTTCTCTTTCTTTTTGTTTGTTCTCTTCTTGCCTAAGCTACTTTTGCCTCCATTTTTGCCTCCTATGTTGTTCTCTTAATTAGTTATGAACTCTTGGGTAGCTCGTTTCCCTTCAGCAGACTCCACCTCCTTATCCACACAACAAAAGCTTAGAAACAGTCCGTTTCAACTCTAATACCCTACAATCTGAGGAGTAATGTTCTTTGATTCATCCGGCAGACATTTATTGAACACCCACTGATTACCAAGCACAAATACAGTAACTGAGGACACCTCAGTAACAAAACAAGCCAAACCTCTGCTGCCATGAAAGTTACATGCCGGGGAAGGGATAGACAGACAACAAACAAAACCCGAGTGATACCCCGGATGGCGAGGGCTGGGGGAAATCAAGGCAGGGTAGAGAATAGTGGTGGGGATGAGGGTGTGGCGGGGAGGCAGGGAGCTGGTGCATAAGAGCTGGCAGTGGGGGAAGCGCTTTCCAGTAAGATGACACATGAGCAGAGACCTGAATGAAGTGAAGAACAAGCCATTCCCCCAAGAATCTGGGGAAGAGGGGGCTGAGTGGAAGAAAGCAAGCTCCAGAAAAATGTTAACCCTGGTTTTGTTAATGCATCTGCAAAATTTCCCCTAGTCTATCTGTCCCTGTTCTAAGCTGGATTTACTCCAAGCTCACCCTTTGCAGCTTGGTTTTCTCTTATAGAAGGAGAACAAAATTGTCTGGGGAGTTGACATTGAGCCTTTACTACTATGTGTGGGGAGACAAGGGTTAGCCTTTGATTTTCAGTTATCTGGTGAGGCACAAAGGATTATGACCAAGGCCTGCCGTGTCTTTGCTAAAGCCACAGAATATCACCCCCCTGTTTATTAGAGAATATGGTGAAGGTATTGATAGGGTATTTCTTTCTGTAGGATTGGCTGCTTTCTTCTTATCTTTCAAGGATCCAGAAGAGTCCAGAACAAAAGCCATTCGAGATCCAGTGCTTTTGAACTTCTCCCCAACCATTTCGTGTTCTGGGAATTCTGTGTTCAATCGCAGGATGTGAACATATTTTCAAGGGGCTTCAAAGTTCTAGGAACAACGCCAGGTACTTTCTGCATAAACCAACTCCTTCAGTCTTGGCACAAGGCTGGGATGGAGGATGTGGCCAATCCCACTTTCCAGGTGAGGCGTTGAGGCTCAGGTGAGGCACCTGAAGTCCCACAGCTGATGGGTGAGAGAGCCCGGAGCTCTTCTTACACTGCCTCCCTTTGAAGGATCAATCTCCTGTTATCCTTCTAGACATGATCAGCCTTCACACTAATGAAGACTGGCTATTTGACCCCATCTATTCTCTCTTCCAATGCCAGCTGGATTGGAATTGAGGTTTTCGGGAAGACGCGGCAGAGCAGAACTTGTGTTTCAGACAATGGATGAGCCGGGCTTGGTGCCACGCCCACACCAGCCTTCCCCGCCAAAGCAGAAAGAAGGTTGCACAACACTTCCATCAGTTCAGGGCCTCAGAGAGCTGGCCCTGCTTCCTCACCTGCCAACTGTCACCAGGTGTTGCAGGGACATTCCTCCACTTTGCTTCCCACATTCCTGCTTGTTCTTCTGGTTGCTCTTCTTCATGCAGAGCTGCGGGAGCCCTGGACTAGTGCTGTGATTGCCCAGAATCAGTATTGGGTGGCTTTTGAACTCTGGCTTTGAATGACACAGTCATTTTAACTGACGCTCTCTCCTGTTGGATTTTGGCTGCAATTGGAACTTCTCTGGTTAAGTGTGAGTTAAGTGAACCCTGTTTGAGCTGTTTTGGAGATGGGGATGCTGCATTAATTGTTCTTTCTGGCCCCCAATGCCTATTCTTTGCTTTGGAACTGAAATTCCACTGCATCTGCCTGCAGAGAACTCAGCTGGTGTCATCACCGTCTTCCGGGATCCATCAGCACTCACTGGCAAACAAGGAAACCGGATCCATGTTGGACTCAAACTTGACTCAGCTCTGTGCTTCGTCTCTCTGTAATCCCTTGGGTATTGACAAATCGAGCAGGGGGACGTGGGCAGCCTCGACAGCTCTTGCAGACAGCATTTATTAACATCGGCATTATCATCCTGGGCCCCGACGGCCCAGGCACTAGAGAGAGGATTAAGTGACTAGTAGTGTGTATGTTACAACCATCGTTTTATTCCTTGTGACTTTTCGGTTTTGCTCACTTCATAAAGATGTAAAAGGGGTGGGGTTGAGTAAAAACAGATGCATTTGTGCATTTCTCTGGTCTGATGGGTAGCATATGTCTCAGACATTTGGACAATGTTGAGACATTATCAAGTTTCTTCATGAACACAGCAAATTATCTTGCCACAAATATTGATTTAAAGGGGAGCTGTGAGATATAGTAATTACAAAAATAAAGATCTGTTTGAATCTCTAATTTATTGTATCTGATGGGTTGGTGTGTAGAGGTTAAATAATCTTTGAATCTATTCTATTTCCTGGAACTTTAGTTAAGGGGAAAGATTGATGTCAGGTGGTACTGACCTTGAGGTAGGTTTAATATGATAGTTAAACGTAACTGTTTTAAAATTACATTTATTCCTGATTAAACCAAATTCTATGGAATGTTCATCTACAAGAAGTGGCCCAAAGAAATGTCAATCATATTCCTCTTTCATTTTTATGAGTGACATCATTTTATACATTTCCAGAGTGGAAAAGCCTATTACTGTCATTATAAATCAGAGTCTTTGGTTTATACTATAGAATGTCATTTTCTGATTACAAAATGCTGGTCATTTATAGTCTATATTTTCATTTTTCGTAATTTATTCATTTATCAACAAACTTTTTTATTGAGTACCTACTATGTGGAAGTGCCAATCCCTAGAAATGTCTAAAATGTATTCTTTGCTCTCCAAAAGTTCACAGTCTGCTTGGAAAAAATAATAATAAGACGACACTGATCATAGAAATTAATTAATCACCCACTAGATAAACTCCCTTTACTACTTACTGACAGAAACTGGTATGGCCACATGACTTAGTGAATACCTACCTGTGTCCTGGACTCTGGACTCAGGACTCATAAATCAATGTGAGGTGAGCCTAAGCAGCAGAACATTTCATGACTTCAGAACAGAGATGGTGGTGGTGAAGATGGACAAAGCTTCATAGAAGATGGGGCATTGAGATGGCCTTTGCTGAAGGGAAAGCATTCAAGAGGGAAGAGACTGTTTTTGTTAATGCATAGGAGGCAATTAGTAGTTCATGTTTGGGGTTCAAGGTAAGGTTGGAAAGGAGATCAGAGCAGACAGATTGTATCAGCTTTGAATTGTCACATTTTGGGCATTTGGGTTTTATCCTACAGGTATAAGAGGCCTTTAGAAGTTTTTTGAGAAGTGATGTGAATTCTAATGCTGGTTCAAAAAGAATGCTGGTTAGGTAGTAGTTCACAGGGTAGATTGGCAGGTGGGATAGATAAAACAGGCGTCAAGGAGACTAGGTAGGTGACCATGGTCATAATCCAGGCATGGGGTGAGGGGAGGCTGGGCTCCACAGGAGAGAAGGGACAGGTACAAGGATTTATTTACTTTGTTTTGAGACAGGATCTTGCTATTTTGCCTAGGCTGGCCTTGAACTTGTGATCCTCCTGCCTTAGCCTCCTGAATAGCTGGGATTTCTAATATAAGCCTCTGTGCCTGGCGTGTTCTACAAATATTTAGCCCTTATGGAAACTCTGTGAAGTGGGAGCTCTCCTTAGTCCCAGTTTCAGATGAGCAAACAGTCTCAGAGGGATCAGTAACTCCACCAATATCACACTGTCAGAAGTGGATCTGAACCTACACTCCAACTCTGAAGCAGTTAATCAGCCATCCTGCTTGATTGGGGGTAAGATGCAGGAAGTAGAGAAAAGGTGCAGGAACTTAAATGCTACATCAGAAATGTAACGTTTCACTGGGTGTGATGGCGTACACCTGTAATCCCAGCTGTTTGGGAGGCTGAGGATGGAGGATAGCGAGTTCAAAGCCAGCCTCAATAACTTAGTGAGGCCCTAAGCAACTCAGCAAGACCCTGTCTCTAAATAAATAAATTAAAATATGAAAAAGGGCTAAGGATGTGGCTCAGTGGTTAAATATCCCTGGGTTCAGTCCCTAGTACTGAGAGAGAGAGAGAGAGAGAGAGAGAGAGAGAGAGAGAGAGAGAAGGAAAGAGAGAAAGAAAGAAAGAAAGGAAGGAAGGTAACAACATTTCAAAAGAAATATCTTTGTATTATATTCTTGGCCTGGGTTAAAAAAAAAAAAAGAAACTCTGTGGAGTGAAAATGAAGTTCATCCAAAATGCCCTGGTCTTCGGATAGATACAAAATCCAGCAATGCAATGCACAGTGTATATCTTAATTCTTTTTATTTACATATTATCATACCCAGAGAACCGTATAATGTAAGCCTGCCTATGTACACATGTGTGTTCATGTCACACAGGGACTCAAACAAATTCGACCTTGATTCAAGCTTGATGTGAAAAAAAAAATGGTTGTAGTTTTGACTTTTAAAAAATTATCTGTTTATTTCCCTTTTCTCTGCCGATAACTCCCGGTTGTAATACTGAAATCTTATAAATACGGCACAGTTCACTCAACAAAATGAGCTTAGTGTTCTTGGGCAGTCCAAGTTGAACAACACATAATTTGGCACAATTTGGCGGGCTTGAGTTTAAGACAAATTCAAGACTGAGAAGACATAGAGGCTTTATTATTTCTAAGTGAGTTCATGTCGTGCGCATGGGTTGAACTGATCAGCAACCCCAAGCCGCCCTCCGGCCGCCCCGTCCTGACGCTCTCCTAAGAGTTGTGTTCACAGCACAACGTTTGTGCTTCCCAAATAGGGAAGTTGTTGTTTGAAATGGCCATCTGTGCCTTCGGCAGGCAGCGTAGTGAATGCCATCTCCTTTGGCCCGCCTCCCCCTCCAGCCCGGATGGTGTCACCCAGAGGTTGGAAGGGTGGAGAGAAAGGCCTGGCTCTTGCTTCCTGCCAGGTTGGGAAAGGGTGGTGGAGAGCCATGCCTCACAGAGCTGGTGAATGGGGGCTCCCTTTTCCTGCTCTGGCACTCAAAATCACTTTTACACACAGAAGAGAAGGATAGGAATACAGGATTGCTTGAATTCTTGAGAAAAAGGGGGAAAAAAATAAAAGCAAGATTTGTCAAGGGTGATGTACCAGGCACCATGTGACTCAGGTGGCCCTAGACCCAGTCCCAGATTTTGCCTGTTCGTCTAGCATGATTACTAATAGAGTTCCCTCTCATTTTCAGAACTATTTTGGTTTGGATGATAAATTATGCTGTTGTCCTATGGACAATCTGAACCCTTTAGGGGGACCTCATTATTTCCATTGTTGATACCTGGACACTGAGTCTCTGTAAGGTGAACTAACTTAGTCACTTCAAGTATCTATGACATAGATCATTTCTGCTTCATCATGTTCCCTCCCAGAGAGTGTTTTATCTCTACCAAACAAATGGAACTCATCCAAGAGTAGGGCAAGTTCATTTGTTTTTGAAGGTATTCTAAGGGGAAATGCGTTCTTTCAGTGGTTTCCCAGTGCTGGGGAGTTGGATTTGCCCTGAGCTTCCACATGCTCTCTCACCTGTTTTCTTGTGACTAGGGTGACATTTGGAAAATTATACAGGAAACTGAGGATCACAATTGAGGTTGTGCTTTGAGCTCATGGATTACAAGAAAGTTAACAGATCTACCTAAAAGTCAGACCCAGAACTGTTCTTGCCTTATAGAGTCAGTGTCTGAGCCAACCCACATGCCAGGAGTCCAGGATGCAGGTATTCCCTAAGTTATGTGGCCACACCAGTTTCTGTCAGTAAGTAGTAAAGGGAGTTTATCTAGTGGGTGATTAATAGATCTTATCTGATAATACATGACTAGGAGATTCTTTCAGGCCTTGTGGGTAAACACACAGTTCAGGTGTAGGGAGTCTGAAAACCTCAATTCTCCTTCTACCTACCCATGTGACCTCCCACAGAGTAGACTGCCCTTTCTGGAATTTTTTCCTTGTCTTCAGAGAAAAAGGAAGGAGGGCTGGATCCCAGCAGCTTGGGAGGCTGAGGCAGGAGGATCGCACTCAAAGCCAGCCTCAGCAAAAGCAAGGTGCTAAGCAACTCAGTAAGACCCTGTCTCTAAATAAAATACAAAATAGGGCTGGGGATGTGGCTCAGTGGTCAAGTGCCCCCAAGTTCCATCCCTGGTAACTCCCCCCAACAAAAAGAGGGAGGAGGAGAAGGAAAAATAATTAGATTGGAAGTAGTCCTTCTTTGCAGGTAGATCTTGCCTAGTGCTAGTTGTAAATAGAGTATTATTTACAACATAGCCAAATCCATTTGTTTACATATTGTTAATGGCAGTTTTTAAACTACAACGCAGTTGAGTACAGATCTCCTTGACTTGCAGGGTTACATCCTGATAAACTCATGATGAGTTGAAAATAATCTTAAATCAAAAGTGCATTTAATCTGCTAGGCCTACTGAACATCATGACTCAGCAACATAGTGTGGGTAGAGTGTCGGTTGTTTCTACCCGTGATCTTGGGGCTGAATGGGAGCTACGGGTTGCTGCCACAACCTAGCATTGAAAGAATGGACACTGCACATTGCCAGCCTAGGAAAAAATCCAAATTTAAAATTCAAATTGTGGTCTCTACTGAATGCATGTCACTTTTGCACTCTTGTAAAGTAAAAAAAAAAAAAAAAAAAAAATCATAAATTGAACCATTTTAAGTTGCAACCATCTGCAGTTGCAATGCAGGCTATAGAACCAACCAAGCATAAAATGCTTATTATCCGTTCTTTTATAGATAAAAGTTTGCTGATCCTTGGATTAAGTGAGCTCTGAGGACACCTTCACTCTTTAGAAGTCTTTCACCTCCTAAAGAAGAGGAAAAGGAGAAAGCAAAGAAGGTGAAATTCAAGATATAAATCTGAGTCCAAAGAACACCCCAGAGAACAATTTGCAAAAAATCCACAAGTCAATTGTCTTTAACGTGACAGATTGCAGCGCCTTCTACTGGACTGGAGGACTTTTTGAATGTAAGAGAGGTCCAAAGACCACAAGAAAACTTACAAAAGTATATGGAAGTTGGACCCTAAGACTCTGTCAAAATGGCAGTCAATACAGACCAGTGGGAAGTTTCTGTTTGTCCCTGTGCCTTTGAATTCATAAAACACACGTTTTAAATAGAGAAATGCAGGGCATTTGTGTCCTCTAGCTGGAGTGTAAAGCTCTTTGGGAGAGAAATAAAGCTGAGAGGACAGGGAACGCATGCTGAAAAGAGCTTAATCATGTGAATGAAGCCAAAGCTTATAAACTGGACTGGATGGGCTCCCATGGCCCCAGACAGCGGTGAGGGTGGTTATTGTTGCGATTGCATTAAATCATACTAATCCCAACGCCAAAAGCCACTTTGAATGATGAAGTGAAGCGGTCTGCAATGGCAACCAGGAGGCTCTGGGATACTGCCCCAGTCGGGCGGGGCTGTTGTCAGCTCTCTCAGGCGAGCTCTGGATCCTGTCTTAGGGGCCCAACTCTGCCTTCAGAGGAGACTTGCAGAACTGGCAGATTTCAGTTTGGTTTGGAGTTTTGTTGTGTGTTTCTTGGCAGGAGGAGGCCATCCTCCATCCATGGAGCGCCCCGGATTAATGGCTAAAGTAACACCTACTGGCGGGACCAACCCAAGCTCAGGGCAGCCTTTCTGCTGTTGATTCACGATATTTCTTGACCCACAGCTTCATTCCATTTTGTTGGCTGTTGGAGGCTCCTTCCCTAAAGTCCAAACTTCAGTTTCATGCTATGAAAAACACACTACATGGTACACATGCTTTCTTCCCCAGCATGAAGGATGTGCTCTGTAGTGGGGGAATCTTGGGGGAGACAAGGGGAAGTTATTTTGTACTACAGTGAATCCCAGGGCAAAAAAGAAAATGAGCTTTGACCCAGACATTCTTGCTTTGGTTGCTTTCTTTCTTAAGTTTCTTTGAACTTCTGCCTTACATCTTGAGGAACAGTTGAGATGAGGTCCTAGGAGCTCAAACCTAATGAAAGCTTAGATTTTCCCTTTTGGCTCCAGTGATTTGAAGTAATTGTTGTCACAACTCTGGTTGTGTTTCCTTCTCCATAATACATTTTTTTGGGGAATGAGGTGGGGTATGAAAATATATGGATATATGTTTGTTTACTCATCATTTTTTGCCCTTTTTCTAAACACAAACTGTGCCAAAATGTGCCGTTTTGTTCTATTTGGTAAAAGGGTAGAGATATTTATTTCCCTAGTCTCTCTTGGGAATCTAAAGAAAATCAAAATGTTTCCTGTAAAATTTTAAAATGGGTTAATTTAACTTGGGACATGGCAGTTACACTCTGCTACATATAAAACATTTATTTATATCACGGGTAGACATTGAGTAATGTGGATTTTGTTCATTTTTGAAGGGTATAATACCCCAATCAAAGGAACGACTTAGCATTTGTTGGATTGCCTTCATCCTACCATTACAAGTATGTTAACAAGGAGGAGGAGGAGGAGGAGGAGGAGGACGACGACGACAACGACGACGACTAGGAGGGACAGGAAGGGGAAGAGAAAGAGGAAGGGGAAGGAGAAAGAGAAATAGGAATGAAAAACTAAATAATAAGTTTCTTGTATAAAAAGGGAATGTAAAATGGAACTGCATGTATGTGCATGTCTGGATGTATGTTCTTGCCTATGTGCATGTTCATACATGCAGTGGATAAGTTGAGGGGGTTGGAGGGAACCAGTCCTGGAACAAATAGATGGAGAAAGTTCTGGGGTTCACAGGTGTTAGAGTGGGAATGGATTCCATGTTTGCCAGAATTTTTTTTTTTTTTTTGTGTGTGTGTGTGTGTGTGTGTGTGTGACCTATGTTTTCTGACCTGAGGAAGAACAATCACCATGCTTCTGAATTTTTAGGCAGGAAATCAGACCTGGTTCCCCTCTGTCCCCATCAGAGCTGTGGGAAAAACCAAAGTTTGGTGCATATAAGGGGAAGAAAATGTACTTGCATGATAAGTCTCTGAGAAGAAGGCAATGGGATCCAGGCGAAAGGTCAGTCCCTTCCCACTTCCTCTCACCTCTCTTGGCCAAGGGCAGTTGTCACTGGAGTGCACCCAGATTCCACAGGAACTCTTGCCTGATGTGTTGCTTGATTACCCCACAGTCTGGAGAAAATTGCTTATTTTTGTGGCAACTTAATTCAACTGAAATTTTCCCTTTATGGGCCGCCTGAAAACAAGGATCTCAAAGATATCAAACTACCCACTAAAGTTAATTATTTTTCAAGTGACAGGTCTCACAGAGGAGATTTGTTCTCATCTCTCCTTCTCACTCTGTGAGTAGTAGCTGTGTGTAGACTATGGGAATTCCCATGGAGTCGCTGTTCTGGGGGAGGAATCTAGCTGGAGTAGTGAGTGACCTTGGCATCGGAATTCATGTCAAAACTGACACTCCAGGGGAACTTTCCATGAGCCCCACCTCCCAGGCATAGTGCACACTTTTAAAACTCTCAAAGACATTATTTATTGCAGTGTTTGACAAATGATGGCATTGCACCAAAACGTGTAGCTGTGGATTTTCCTCTTGTTGGCTATATTTGCAGTTCTGAGCCTCCCAGGCACATGGCAAAGGCTTACTTCCTACCTGAGCCAAAAACTTTCACCAAGCTGATACTGCCTGATGGAACCAAGAAGTGAGGTCCTTGTTTGCATAAGTAGGTGGCCGGTATATATTTATTCAATCAAGCATTTTGGCTTTTAATTAGAGATTGAAGAATGTATGGGGAGGTGTTTTAAGAGAAGCAATGTAATGTGCAGACAGGTCTACACGCTTTAATTAGCTCTTTAAATCTGAGCAGTATATTATCAAGCTGACATTTTTTAAAAAACATAGTACCCAATACTGGGAAGGGGTTGGGAAATGAACATACTTCTATGTTGCCATTATGTGTGCAAATTGTTATGAGCTCTGAATGAAAATATTTGTGTACTCTAAATAAAGTAATGCCTCTTTAATTTGCCCTACGATATGTCAGTGATGCACACACACACACACACACACACACACACAAATTTTCATCATGTCACTGGAAAATTGAAATAAAATGCCCCTTAGGTAGGGGTGGTTGAATAGATTATGGCATACATATTCTGAAGGTGTATCATTTTTGAAGACTAAAGTAGTCTAAAGTAGACTATAGTCTTAAAGTAGTCTAAAGTAGACTATAGTCTTCAAGCACAGAATGGCATATTTTCCCAATGTAGTTTAAGTGGGGAAAAACATGGGATGAAATGACTGAAATAGGAATTAATCACATAATTTTGGCAAATAGTATGTTTATAGGAAAAGAATTAGAAGAACACAAATATCAATACATTTTGTTTTATTTCTGGCTAGTGACATTATGAAACATTTTCTTTAATTTTCTCTATTCACCATATTTTCAACAGCATACACGAATTACTCTTATAATTTAAAAAATGCATACATCTAATTTTTGCCTGAAGAACTGAGCAATTCATCAAGAAGTATAAACAAAAGTAACATTATTTAATTTAACCAGACCCTGTTTTATCCATAAAAGTTGAGGCTGCTTATAAGAAGAAATACATAAGATGACTAAACATGATTTAAAAATAAGGATTGATGTCCCCTTGCACCCTTCCCACCCTCCCTCCCCTTTGCCCAATCAAAGTTCCTCCATTTTTTTTCCATGCCTCTCCACTCCTTAGTCATCTTATCCTAGGGACATGTAAGATTGTACATAGTTCGACACTATATCGTGTACAACCAGAGAAATGAAAAGTTGTACTGTAATTGTGTACAATGAATCAAAATGCATTTTATTGTCATATATACCTAATTAAAATAAAATTTAAAAATAATTCAAATAACTAAGTAAAGTAAATAATACTGTTAAAGGAAAATAATAAGAAACAGCAGCAAATACGAAATAGAAGCTTATATTGCTTCTCATCACAACAATAAAAATACTTTTCTTAATTGCACAGAAACTTCATTGCAACACCATTTCTCAAACTATTATGTAAGCAATTCAATCATTTTATAAAATCCAAAAAATAAAAACAAGATAAAAATAAGGACTGAAGAATAATTCAATTGGAATTACAATGTTGAGATTAAAGGTAAAAACAGAACCCAGAGCTATTGGCCATGGAGACAGATCTAATTGCATTAGTGGAGCCATAGCTGAAGGATGGTTCCCCGTGGCTGCAGGAGGAGGGAATGCCTCTCAGCATGGGTTGAGGTTTTCCCTGTGCCTGAGGAGTGAGCTTTTCCCAAGGGGAAGACCTGCATTGGAGACACTAATAGGAGGTTTGACCTTGTAGATACCAAGACAGCAAGTAAACAGATTCCTTGTCCTATATCACTGCAGAAGATCCCACAAGTCTGTTTATGGCATCCCTTAATGAAAGTCAGTCTAAACCATTCCAGTGAGCAAGTATATGAGGCCTGTCCTGATTTGAGTTCTTCCTAAAACAGAACTCAAGATATAGACTTGTGAATCACTTCCCTTTGAGGGCAGGCATGACCAGCGACCTGCTTCTAACCAATAAATATGGCATAGATGACAGGATAGCAATTTCATGGCTATATTTTAAGAAATTGTTAATTTCTGTCTTATGAGCATATTCTCTCCCTTGCTGCCTTTGCGGAAGTAAGTTGCCATGTTGGAAATACTCAACTGGCAAGAAATGGAGGGCAGATGCCAATCACACACCAGCTGGAGCCTGGCCCCCAGTCCCACAGCTCAAAGGAACTGAGTCCTGCCAACAACCAAGGAAATTGCTTGGAAAGTCTTTCCTCAAAAGCTTTCAGGTGAGAACCCAGTGCTGCCTGATAACCTGATTCCAGCTTCACAAGAGACCATGAAACAGAGGACCCAGCTAATCACACAAACTCTGTGACTCACAGAAACTAGGAGGTAATAATGTGCATTGTTCTAAGACAATAAGACTGTGTCCATTTGTCACAATAAATAAATAAATACAGTCCAGTTCCTCAGATCCTGGGACTTAAACCCAGGTCTGGCTGAATCCAGAGCCAATTTCTCCACTAGCTTTGAATTTAATTCCTTTAAATTTAGTTTAATCCCTTTAAATTTGAACTTAATCCCTTTAAATTTTTCTTAACTGCCCTATATATAGAGTCCTGCATTACCTAGTGGTATTTTGTGAGGAATGTGTCATTAGACGGTGTTGTCACTCTGCAAACACCATAGAATGCACTTACACAAACCTAGGTGGCCTCACCTACTATCAGACAGGCTGGACGGGTGGCCCATTCATTGCTCTTAGGCTGCAAACCCTTACCACCTGTTACTGTAGTGAATACTGCGGGCAATTGTAACATAATTGTTAAGCATTTGTGTATCTAAACATATCTAAATGTAGAAAAGGTATGGTCAACACAGAGTGTAAAAGATATAAATGGACATCTGTATAGGGCACTTGCCACAAATGTAGGCTGCAGGCCTGGAAGTTGATCTGGGAAGAAGATGAGGGAGAGGAGAGTGAATGCACAGGCCCAGGACATTTCTGCACACTACGGAAGACTATAAACACTCAACACTTGGCCTACACTAAATTTATTTTAAAATACTTTTTTCCCCTTTCTTCACTAGTAAATTAACCTTAGCTTACTTTAGCTTTTTAATTGTAAAAAGTTTTAATTTTTTTTTAGTCTTTTGTAAGAACACTAAGCTTAAAACACATATATACTATACTGCTGTACAAAAATATCTTCTTTTTTTGTTTGTTTGTTTGTGTATTTTTGTACTGGGGATTGAACCCAGGGCCTTGTGCATGCGAGGCAGGTGCTCTACTACTGACCTACAATGATGACTTATTTTCTTTCTTTATATATTTATTCTATAAGCTTTTTTTTCTATTTAATTTCTTTTCTTACTGAAATTTTTGTTGTTATTTAAAATAGAGGGATAAACACACTTTATCCCAGGCCTGTACAGGGTCAGGATCAATGTCACCCTCTTCCACCTCCACATCTTGTCCCACTGAAGGCCTTCAGGACAGCAACATGCACGCGGCTGTCATTTCCTAGGGCCTCAACATCTTCTTCTGGGATCCCTCTTGAAGGACGTGCCTGAGGTGTTTTTGAGGTGTTACTCTCCTCAGAAATATGTCCATGGGGTTTGCGTGGTTTGTTTCTTTTTTCCATCACAGATTTTCTTGTGAGCCTATAATGGACCAGGAACATGCTTCTGTATTCACAAAAACCTTTCAGGGCTGGAGTCTATGGTTTTACACTTTTTTAAGGAGCTTGTTGAGGACTTCAAAGCTTCTGTTACATCTTCATTGTGAGCTTTCTTGGAGTTCTTCTTCTTCTTCTTCTTCTTCTTCTTTTTTTTTTTTTTTTTTTTTTTTTTTTTGCAATTTCTGATTCTCTTGCATCTTCTTCACATATGTGTTTCTGTTCCAGTTCTATTATAATCCTGTGGGGTTGAACAAAATGTTTTCATGTGGTGCATGATTGTAATTAGTTCCTTTTGTGACCTCTATCACTGTTGATACCTTTCTTTAAGCACTTTCTTTGTTGAATTGTAACTTCCTGTTTTGTTATCTGTCTTTCTCTTGTTAGACAGTGAACATTTTAGGGATAGGGACTGATTCATCTCTGCATCTCTGGCACTTTGCCCAGACCTGACACTCAGGTTCTTTGGAAATAATTATTGAGTTAATGAATAATTAATTGCTCTGCAAGACAGTGTAAACAAATCAACAATTGAATTCTTAAGATATTTATTTATTAATGTCTGCAATGTGGCAGACACGAGGCCATGTGCAAGTTACATGAATAAATCACTGTTTCTTACCCGAAAGTTACTGAAGCCTAGAAGAGGAGGCAGCCACATTCAAAAGAGTGTTAACACAAAACAGTAAGAAATTTCAGAGAGGTGCAGAATTGAACCATACCAAATGGCCATTTGTGTTAAGTCAGAAACGACTGCATGTGGGCAATATTATGTGAATTGACCCAGTAAAGATCATGCTGTCAGAACACAAGGTGGGATAATTAGTGAATCTAGCATCTTAATTAAGACTTGGAATAATGACAAACATTTGAATCCTTAGACAGGAGTAAACGACACCTTGAATAAGTGACAGTATCATGGACAGCAGGATGGTTGGTGCATTAATGGAGTTGAGGAGTAAATGAGGAAGAGGTTTTCGACTACTGACGTCAAAGAAAAACTTCCTTTTTAACATCTCACTACCCTAAGCTAGTTGCTATCAAAATGAATAGTGAAAAAAAATTTATCCTGTGAAATTCCAACTGAAGTGATTTTTGATGTTACCTAAGGAACAAAGACACAGCCAGGTGAATTAGGGATCCTTTGCTGCATAACAGATGGTCCACAATGACACCACAATGACATATCTTCTCCCTCAGTTTCTGCAGTCTGTGAAGCCAGGCACAACTTAGCTAGGTCGCCTGCCACAAATTGCGATCGAGGTGTCAGCTGGGACTGAAGTTATCCTGCAGTTTGACTGGGATGGGATCCACTTCCAAACTCACTCACAAGGCGGTTGGCAGGATTTTGGTTCTCATGGGCCATTGGATTAAAGTCTTCTGGTTTTTGATGGCTTTTGGCTAAAAGCAACCCAACTCCTTGCCATGTGGGCCTCTCCATATGGCAGCTCACATCATGGCAGCTGAATTCCATTTTCTGTCACACTATCCCTCCCGCTTCCTGTCTGGACCTGGTTTATTTACCCTCCTAAGATCTACCTTATCTTGGTGACCTCTGTAGTACCTAGTAGGACCAGGCTCATCATATCTCTGCTCGTGTTGTTTCCTTAGAAGAACCATTTCCTCCCTGTGTTTGTGCTTGGGGAAAACAACTCATCCTTCACTTCCATGCATTCCCTGATCATCTCCAACATTTCCACTGAACCTCTGTAACACATCTCAGTACGTCTTGCTTTGTCATCGAATGCTCTGAGCACACAATTTTTCCTCTCACTCAATTATAAGCTATTTCAGGGCAAGAGCCTTATCTTTTCATTTAAAAAAAAAAAATCTCCATAGTGCTGGGATGCAGCTTAGTGGTACAGTACTTGCCTATCAGGGACAAAGCCCTGGGTTCAATCCTCAGAACTGGAAAAAAAAACTCCCAAGGGTGAAGTCTGCCCTTTGCCCATGGCACTCATTTAATAAAATGTTTTGGGGTTTTAATTCAATTGATTTGGTTGTAAACCCCTTAAGATCTGTTCTTTTTGCATTGAATAAGAATACTCAGAGAATTCTGATTATATTAAAACAATACAGATAATTTGGGGGTTGAAATGAATTTTCACGTGTAAATAATTTACATGTAAGAAGGAGCCACCTTGTTATAATGTTGCCCCCCCAAATCTACTAAGATACCAGGAAGGGTGCTGATTGCAAAGTGCCAGTGTTGCCTTTTGGGGAGATAACTAAGGAGTCAAGGGACCATGAAACTGAGGCCATGCCAGATGGTCTGTGTCCTGTGACTAGCTTTGTCCCTTTTCTCTCTCTCAGTCAAGCAACATGGACTAGAAGTTTGGCCAAGTTTTCTGGATGGCCTTGAGCTAAAGCATCTTAGTCATTCATCCCACAAGATTATGGAGCCCCTGCTCCTTGGCAACCACTGTGCTACATGCTGGGGACATAGTGGTGATATAGGTTAAATTGTGGCCTGCAAATACTCTCTCTGGTGGCATCCCAAGATAGGGTCTCTACAGAGGTAATCATGTGAGAGTGAAGTCCTTAGGATTGGCCCTAACCCAGTATGTCCGTCTCCTCATAAAAAGGGGAAATTTGGACACAGAGATACACAGAAGGAGGAAGACCATCCATACAGGGAGAACACCGTATGAGCATGAAGACAGCCATCTATAAACTAACAAAGGAGCCTGGCACAGAGCCTTCCCTCAGAGTCCTTTCTCAGAGAAGCCATCAATTCTGTTGACACTCCGATTTTGGATTTCTAACTACCAGAACTGTGACTTACTATTGCTGACACCACCTGGTTTGTGGTACTTTGTTATAGCAGCCCTAGGAAACTCATACGTGGACAAGTGGACAAGTGTCCTGCTTTCATGAGTTTAAAGCCCAAGAGGAGAGAAAGACGTTAATCGCAAACTGAAAGAAGTACTCTCAAATAAAGGAGCAGAAAGGAGCAGGGTCCACGAACCAACACAATAAAAGAGTCTCAGCATGCAACTCAGATCTGAAGGATAGCACGCATTAACTGCTAATGTTAATTGACTGGTAATTTAATCGGTGGCCCTATGCCTGGTTAACAGGTAAAGATTTGCATTCATCTAGCACAGACTCCTAGAGAATTCTAGATAAACCCTGCTCAGAAAAATCCCAACAAGGAAAAGCTTACACACTAGATCCATTTAGCCCCTAAACATTTTGAAGGAAAGGATGGAAATCCCATTTCTTGAACCCTTTAAGATGGAATAAAAGAAAACTTGAAAAAGTCAAGTCCAGGGAGAATTACCCGGGTAGGCAGGTGTCCAGATGATTTAATCTGGATCTTTTTCATTTCTTTCTCTTGCAAATCCTTCTTTGGTTTCCCTAAATATCCAGTGGGCAATAATGGCTCCTGTCTATTAACATGACCTTTCTTTATAAAACTGATGATGAAGAGTAAGAAATTAGAACCCTTAAAATAAATTGAGGTGACATTTAAAGCAAAATCAAAATTATTTAGGAATTTTCATGTTCTGAAGGAGAAATAATTGTGTTAAGCAGTTGGACCTGAATCGAAGTAGCTATTTGGCAAACTGACAGGCTAGTCCCCTCCTCCCATGTAAGAATACTTGGCAGCCCAAATGTGGTAAAGTAGAAGCCATTCTTCTGGAAGGTTTCAGAAGCCATCTTGATTATCTAGTTGAACATCACAATGTTGATAGTTGATTCAGTTGGCATATGAGTCATTTATATCCAGCCTCTTAAAATTCAACACCCCAAATCTTGGATGCTCAGATTTCAGATAAACTGACCTTCAAAATCTGGGAAACGTGTCAAATGGTTTTAGCAAGCCAAAAGGCTCATTCTTGTTTTGATTTCCTGCATACTCCTTCAGAATGGATAAAGCTGAGTGGCGCTGCTGGCTTCTTTGCCATGTGGGCCGGTGCTATTGAGATCTGATTTGTTGGTGACGTTGGGTTGTCTAGACATAGGTATTGGCCTGGATTGCCTCCACATTCAAACTGGGCAAGGGTAGCCAAGTAGAAAGAAACCCGGTACTCCCTCATTCTGAACCTGGAGTGCTCAGCCCGAGCCGGCAGGCAGCTAGGGAACCCCTGGTTCCAAGTCTCTGCTCCCCAGCACTGTCTAATTTACCTGTGTGCACTGCCTTCTTCTGTCCGTGGCAGTAATAGCCCTGTGTTTGTGGGATGTCGTTGACCTTGAGGGTCTGGAAATGTATTTATATTTGAACTTGTTTTTACGTGTTCTGACTCAGGTTATCTGGGTGATTCTCTTATGCCTGCTGCTGTAAGAATTATATCCTACAAATCAGATTTCTATTATGATGGGTCAAATGTGGTGGCCCAGTCTGATTCCAGCCAGCTCTGTCCTGTGTCCTCAGGGTCTATGTGACCTCTGATAATAAGTGTCCAAAAAGACTCCCCAGTCTGGGAAGGGCAGATCAAGTCCTCTCTGGGGTCCAGGCAGCACAAGTTTGAGACAGTTGGTGGGTGGCTAAGGGAGACCATGGGACTCTTGTATACTGTTGGTGTGCCTGAAGATGATGGTGTCAGAGTCCTGGTGTTCAAAATGAAGTCTTGAGCCATGTAGATGCATCTTGGACAGCAATGAAGGCACCCTGAAATCTGAGATTAAAAGTTTGTTTGCTAAGTAATGATGCCACATGCTAAAAGTCTGTTTTATAATGCATTTTTTTGGTAAAACTGTCTTACACACACACATGCATGCAGAGCTAGGATTTAGGTGAGATGAAGGAGGTATCTGCCCTGGGCACAAAACTGAGGAGATACCAAAACCTGGAGTAATCAAGATAAGCAATATTTTAGAAAATTGAAGTTAATGCAAAAAACAATGATGAATCAGATATCAAAACTTTAAATAAAGGTAGGATCCATATTGTTGTTTTTTCCTTTGCCTTGGGCTTTTAATGTATCTCAGCACATTACTGATCCCCTCTTTAGTTAAAAATCTTTATATTTTTATTATGAATTTTGGTATTAACTTTGATTTTTAAAAGATTGCATTAGCCAGGTGCAGTGGTACACTCCTGTAATCCCGGCAGTTTGGAAGGCTGACGAAGGAGGATCATGAGTTCAAAGCCAGCCTCAGGAATGGTGAGGCACTAAGCAAGTCCGTGAGATCCCGTGTTTAAATAAAATACAAAATAGGGTTGGTGATGTGGCTCGGTTATCGAGTGCCCCTTAGTTAAAAAAAAAAAAAAAAAGATTGCATTAAAATGATAAAGACAAAGTGATTTATTTTTAATCATTGCAGATTTTAGATATCCCTTTGGCTTGAAGGGTGTCACTCACTTCTCCCAATCCTGGCCCTACAGACAAGAGTATCAGACAGACACATATGGACAGACAGGTAGACATACATGCCCTGTGTAATAATTCACAAGGATTGTAGTTTTCTTTGCCTAAAATGTGTTTTAGTCAGCTATTTTGCTGCTATGACTGAAGGACCTGACCAGAACAATTTTAAGGGTGGAAAAGTTTATTTGAGGCTTCATGGTTTCAGAGTCCATACAAGACTGGCTCCATTCCTCGGGGCTTGAGGCGAGGCTGAGTATCATAGCAGAAGAGTGTGGCAGAGGGAAGAAGCTCACATTTTGATCAAGAAGCAGAGAAAGAGAGTCTCCACTCGCCAGATACAAATATAAACCCTATATCCCTGCCCCAGTGAACCACTTCCTCCAGCCACAACCACCTGCCTCCAGTACCACTCAGTTAATATAATCAGGGGTTAATTCATGGATGATGTTAAGGCTGTAACCCAATCATTTCTCCTCCAAACCCTCTTGCATTTTCACACTTGTGAGCTTTTGGGGGACACCTCACATCCAAACCATAACAAATGTAATGTTTTCCATTGTTCTTTCTTTCCCCTTTCTCATGCTCTGATGTATGCAGCCTGACGTAATAGGTCTTTTATGAAGAGCTACGTAGCCAGGGAATGCACTTTAAAGTGGTACCCCCTTATCCACAACTTTGCTTTCCTTGGTTTCAGTTACCCTTGGTCAACCACAGCCCAAAAATAGTATATGCAAAATTCCAGAAATAAATAAAAAAGACATTTGGATAGAACCAGAGATTATGCCGGAGAAACCACATTCATATAACATTTATTACAGTGTTACTATAATTATTCTATTTTATTATTAGTTATCATTAATCTCTCACTCTGCCTAATTTATAAATTAAACTTTACCATAGATATATATGTATAGAAAAAAATATGTAGGGTTCTGTATTCTCTCTGTGGTTTCAGGTATTCAGTGGGAGTCTTGGAACATGCCCTCTGTCCTCTGTGGACAAGGGGGTATTACTGTATGTGTGTGTGTGTGTGTGTGTATGTGTGTGTGTGTGTGTGTGTGTGTGTGTGTATACACACACATACATATATACATATATTTGTTTCTCTCTCTCTCTGTCTCTCTCTCTCTCTCTCTCTCTCTCTCTATATATATATATATATATATATATATATATATATATATGGTTTTGATGTCATTCTATCAGCTTATGTACAAACTATGCTTTGGTTCTCACGTAGGCTTCTCAGTTGAAATAAACATTTTCAAGCCTTCTGGCCAAGACATATCTTGTAGGTGCAGCCACTGTGGAGGGCCCCTGAGGGCTCAAACAGATCTCCAAACAGTCTCATCACCTCCACTTCCCCAAGCCTCCAGCACAGTCTCCACCATTTACACAGTCAAATCAGAGCCCTGGTGTTCTGCTCAGCCTTTCCTGATCTCCTGTCCCCATTACACTTTGCAGGGGCTCTTGGCTTCTTCTTCCTTACCATGTGCACTGCCACTGTCACTCAGGCAGACTCTCTGCTTTTCTCAGACAGTCTGGAGACTCCAGACTCCCCCTCTCCCCATGGAGCACCTTGAAAAACCAGGGTGGAAGCATCACCTGTGCAGATCACCGGTCCCTTTGCATGGTTGTTGGAGGGATGGGTTCTTGGTGATTGAGTATCTTCATGTGCCTAGCACTAGTTTACAGCAGTGAATCCACAGATGGCTTGTGGGATGTCACTCCACTGGCCTCCTCATGGCACACTGCTCCAACCTCGTGGCATTCCCCAGATGGAGCATTGTCCTTCATAGTCAAGCAGCAAAGATTGGAAATCATTCTGTGATTCCCTTGGCTTAGTCAGAATCTGAGGATTGTAGTAGTCCAAGGATTGGAATTGTGTTCAGCAGCTTCATTGCTTCCTGAAGCTGATCCGTTTCTACCAAGACGTCTTTGGTTTGGTGCAATTATAGATTAGTGTGGGTTTGGAGGACAGGAAAAAGATCTAGTAGGAAGAAAGGAGTGGTTGAGGGTATTAGGAATGCTCAGTCTAGGGGAATTTATCAGGTTCAGGACTGGAGCTGGGGAATTTTGTTTTTCAGTGACCACTGAGGACACCCCAATCAAAGAATCAGGAGAATAGAGAACAGAGTTGGGATGGCTCGAAGTTGAAGTCCAAATCTTCACAGTGAGAAACTGGAGAGTTGTTAACCAAAAGGAGTCACATGTAGATATAAGAGGCAGAATATGGATCCAGAAATTCAGTAATCAAAGGGATGAAAGGTGGTGCTATCAACAGTGGCCTGGAAAGGATATGAGGTTATTGATCAGGTTGGAGAGAGGAAGTGGCATTAGTCATGGGATTGTGCCTACTGCCTGGGGGCAGTTCACCTGTCCGAAGTCCAGTAATAGCCTATCATAGGTATGAACCAAGGTCATAAGTGGTTCATTAGTTAGAGGTCCACAAGAAGGGACAGACATATAGTTGCTTATCTACTACATTTACATATACATTATCTACTACATATACGTTAACTACTACATATTACATATACATATATGCATAGATAATATCTACTACATATACATATAGTTGCTTATCTAATACCTATAACCACAGAACATTGGTTTTCAGAGACCCTTCCTAAATCCACTGTTGATAAAATATCATGGCCTGCTAAAAGACCTCAGAAGCTTTGGGGGAGGAAGAAAAAGAGAATATGAATTACTAGATCTGCCATGTTCAGCCATGTTCAGTGTGTATTCCATAGAGTTGAATGAAAGAGAAAGTTGAAATCATAGCAACAATTTGTTGCTCTATGAAGCAAGAACAGGGTTTCATCTCCCCAAACCTAACTATGTATCATCTTTATTTCTACATTTTGAATTATTCATAATAGATGCACAAGTAGGCAATGTTGATTCTAAGCACCACACATAAGCTCCAGAATCGCTTCTTTTCCAGCATTTTTATACTCTGCTAATAATATGATAAATGACCCCCTGACATCAGCTGGAATGCACAGAGATTTCAAAGCTGGACAAGGTGAACTGGGCGCAGTGAGGCTAGTGACTTGAATTCCACCTTCCTGGAGCCCTGGTCCCACTGAGCTGAGGGAGGCTGTAACCATTCACATGGACCTGTCCAGCCATCTTGTCCCAGAGGGAATCAGGCTTTAGTTTTTCCTGAGCAGTTGGGAAGCTTCCCTGGGGGTTATAGGGAATTTTTTGGCATGGGGGTGGGGACCTAGCAAGGGATATTGGAAATGGCAGGAGGGGGAGAGGAGAGATGGTTTGTCTTGCTTAAAAATTCTATGCCAGGTTCTAACGCAGAACTTAGCACATAGTAGGTGAAAGGAAAGTGAGAAAGTAAGGGAGAAATGAAGGACAGAGACCAGGCGGAGATCCACACAGAAGTTTATTTGGCAAAGCTGACAAATAAAGGCCATCTCTCTACAGAAAGAAGAGAAGCCCCGAGATGTTGGGGTGTTCAGCTTTTGTCGGGTAGGGGTTTGGAGACGTAGCTGTGATGCTATGGGATAGGCTCAGGGGTGCTTGTGTCCGAGCTAGGCAGGTGGGGAATAGCATGGGATTGGCTTAAGTTGATGGCACCAAGGGGTAGGTCACTAATGGGGGGTAGGGGGAGGGAGTTCGGGTAAGAGGAAGTACAGGAAAGTGAAATTTATCTCATAAGATGGCGGTTAACATTTAAGATGGCTGCTCAAATGTTACATCAATACCCTATAGTAGGTGCTTAGCAAATATTTGTTGAATACATGGATGGGAATTCTTAACCAGCTCTGTGAACCTGGACACATTTATTTATGTAAGACACAGTTTGATTGTGGATAAAATAGAGACCATTAACACCTGCCCTGCCTTCATTATAGAATGTTGTTAGAACGTACTTTTTAATCATGTACTGATGGAAGTTATTATAGTTAGACTGTCCCTATAAAAGAAACACACTGCTTTATGAAGATCATAAAAATGCAGCAGATGTCAAAAGGGAAAAATTGTCCAAGATTAGGACAATAAATCCTTGATTAACATGAATGCTCAGAGAATGAGGTGTTACAGCTAACTGAATTTCTGTTAAGCAGGAGGTAAACAGGAAGTACTTTATTTCCACCTTTAATACTCTCCAGTGACTTTCCTTAGGAAAAACAAACTGATCATAGCAACCACCAATGATTAAGGATATGGCTGCGTCATTTGAGGGATGTTCTGAACACCATTTCTTTCTGTAGCTAGGAAAGTCAGTGCCTGCAAGACACAGCTGAGATACGGCTCTGTCATGCTGCAGGCAAGTTTGGGTGTGATGCTTTATGAGTATCAAAAACGCAAAGCCCTGAGGAGCAGGCTGGAACTAGGCAGAGCAGGACAGTCTCCTTGCGAAGTAGCTCCTACGTGATAGTAGAGCAATCTGATACTCAAAGTCCGAAGAGCCTCACTGCTATTTTGATTTTCAGTCAGTGCTATGATTTTGGATATGGTTTGAGTATGTCCCTAAGGATTCATGTATTAGACGCTTCATCCTTGGTGTGGCAGTGTTGGGAGGTGGTGGGAGCTTTAAGAGATGGAGTATGGGGGGAATTATTAGGTTATTAAGGTCATTGCCCTCAGAAGGCGTTAACGTAGTTCTTGTGGGACCCCAGTTAGTTTTTGCTAAACAGAGTTGATTAAAAGAATGAGACTGGGCTGGGGATGTGGCTCAAGTGGTAGCGCGCTCGCCTAGCATGCGTGCGACCCGGGTTCGATCCTCAGCACCACATACAAACAAAGATGTTGTGTCCGCCGATAACTAAAAAATAAATATTAAGATTCTCTCTCTCCCTCTCTCACTCTCTCTTTAAAAAAAAAAAAAGAATGAGACTAAATCTCCATACTCTTTGACTTCCTGCCCTGCCATGTGATCGATCTCTTACATGTGTTTCCATTATGATGCTTCTATTGAGGGCCCCTCACTAGAAGCTGAACCAAATAGGGCTTTCCAATCTTGAACTTTCAGCCTCTAAAAGTATGAGTTAAATAAACCTCTTTTCTTTATAAAGTACACAGCCTCATATGTTTTCTTATAATAATAGAAAATGAACTGATACAGTCAGCAAACACATGTTGGTTATCTAATTCATGAAAGGTTCTGGGATTACAAATATGAAAGTGACACAGTCCTTCCAAAGCACACTATGATTAGTAATATGATAGGGGCCAATCATAAGGTTGAGTGAGCACAGAGGTAAGGTTTGCTCAGCTGGGCTTCTGTCAGGGAAGTGGAGACAAACCTCTTGGGTGTGTTCTTCCCTCAGGAGATGATGATACCCAGGGAAGAGTGGTTTTGGGTAAATGGCTGTGTTCCAGAATAAAGACCAGTTGCTCTGGCTTTTGGAGAAGGCTTTTTATAGTTTGGATCTGGAATGTCCCCAGTAGGCTCATGTGTTGTAGGCTTGGTCCCCGATGCAGCAATGTTCAGAGGTGGAGCTTTCAGGAGGTGATTGGACCATGAGGATGCTAACTTCATTCGTGGATTAATCCATCATGACTGAATGGACTATCAAGAGGTGGTAGGAACTGTACAAGATGGGACATAGTTGGAGGAACTGGGTCACTAGAGGGCATTCCCTGGAAGGGAATGATCTTGTTCTTGGCCCCTTCTTTTCTCTCTCTCTGCTTCCTGGCTGCCATAGCTGAGCAATGTTCCTCCACCACACTTTTCTGCCATGATGTTCTGCCTTACCTCAGACCCAAAGCATGGGAGCTAGATGACCAAGGATGGAAACCTCTGAAACTGAGCCACCATAAGTCATTTCTGATGAGGGCCAAGGAGCTGAACAGACACTTCTCAGAAGGGGATGCACAATAAGTCATTTCTCTTTTAAGTCATTCCTGTTGGGTATTTTGGACCCAGTGATGAAAAGCTGACACACACAAATTTTAAACTCTAAGAGACAGAAGAATCATTGGAAGGGAAACTGAGGTACACACAGCATTCTCTAGATTTGGCTGGGGTCCTGGGGAGCGGATTCGGCCAGGCCCTGAGCACTTCACATACCATGACCCCCACCCGATTCTCTTCAACATTACGTTCGTTCAAGCATTTATTCAGTAGCTTAAATCTTTGACTGTCTCTTGCCTCCTCTGTGATTTGGAAATAATAATGCATATATTATGCATATACTGTCCCGGGCACACAGTGGGGACCCAAGAGTAGTAGCTAGATTCCCAACCATTTTTCTATTTTATTTTCAACTTCTTTCCTTTTTCTTTTCTCCCAGCTCTTCTTCTTCACCTCATCCTGCAAGGGGGATCTTTTGGTTGCCTTGTGGTCAGAGTACCTTGAAGCATCACTATATGGCACATTTTTTTTTCTTTCTTGGGTATAAGAAACTAGAGGGGAAGGAGATGGAAGGGAGAGTGATTGTGAGCTTTTCTTTGTGACATGTTTTAGATCATAAGAACATGAAAACTGAACTTGATTTTTTTTTAAATGTCCTCTTGGCAAGGATGTACATGCCTGAATCTAACATGCTCTTAATTAATTTCCTTCATTAGGGAAAGTATTTTGAAAGAGATTCCTCAAATCAAAAATAAGTTTGAAAACATTTTGAAAAGCTTTTGTTGACACTGTGCCAGCTTCTGGGTGAAGAGGGACACTTCCAGCCTCATGAAAATTTGGGGTAAAGATTTCTTGTTTCTTGGTTTCTAATACCAGAAGGCCTTGCCCTTCCCACAGGTACTCTGTGAGGGACATCCTTTGGTGAATGGGTCCACATGAGAGCAATCCCAAGATCAAACTTCATACTACGGGATCTAGGTGTCTGGAGTCTTCCTCTCATTGCCACATTCAAGGGCCAAGTACATGCCTAAAGGTCGAGCGTGTGATCTTAGGGCCAGGCACACGACTAAGCCCAATCAATCAGAAACCACTTCAGAGACTTCAAATCTTCAACATATAAGACAATAGAGGGGGAATGTTTCAATGCCAGGTTCAAAGCTGCCCAAGCAGAGTGGCTGGTGTGAGGTGGTACCAGGCACATGACTCTCACCAGCTGGACCTCAGTCCTGCAGCATCCCTTTGATACTACCAGTGCTCCTGATTCCCTTCTCCATATTTCACTGTCTGCTTAGGTAAGTAAGAGTTGAACAGATATGGCATTACCGTTTAGGTATGACATTGGTTGAACAGGAAAAGTTAGATGGACAGGCTAATCTCTTCTTTCAGAGCTCTCTTAAAACAACTGTAAACCCTCTTGGGTGGATTCAGTGATTTGATTAGAGAAGGCGAAGAAGTTGAATAAGTTTTAGGGTGTCAGTCACTGGGCATGTTGGTTGTAGAGACCTCTGAAATCCACAGCCTTCTATATGTTATCTCTTTTTAAAAATTCTCCATCTCTAAAATGATAAAGGTTTTGGGCCATTTGTGTGGATCCTTGTACTGCCTTTATTATTTTTTTCTTTTTTGTTACTGGGGATTGAACCCAGGGATGCTCTACCACTGAGCTGCATCCCCAGCTCTTTTTCATTTTTTTGCTTTGTTTTGTTTTGTTTTGTTTCAGACAGGGCCTCACTAAATTGCTGAGGCTGGCCTCAAACTTGTGATCTTCTTGCCTCAGCCTCCCAAGTCACCAGGAAAAAAGGCGTGCACCATCATGCCTGGCTTGGCACTGGGTTTATGAATCTTATATTTCATTTCCTTTTCCCAAATAAACTATAAATAGAGCTTATTTAAATAAATACTTAAAAATACTTGCAAATAAGTGTAAAGTGCCAAGATATTGAGGTTTACCAAATGATCACTACTCATGTGATGTGAGCTGGTCCACAGATGGAGATTATTATGAACGTGCATTCATGCTGAATGAATCAGTCCCCTGAAGAAGACAGAGTAGGAGGAAGAAGTCTCAGCAAAGGCAGAAATATTGGTCAGGACTTGCTTTTTTAATGGTACTTGGCTACCTCTTACTCTAACCCGGTCACCCCTGGATGATATTATTTCTGAGGATAACTACAGCAGAGTGCAAGTGAGAAGGTGATGGAATGAGTTCCGAACACCATTGTTTTGAGGCCTCTCTAACTGCACTACCTTTGGGATCAGAAGGAAAAAATAATAATAATAATAATCAAGGTGAAGGACTTTTTCATTCAATATAAATAAATTTGACAAGAAATTTTCTGAGTCCCTGCTTTGGGCCAGACATTGTGAAGAGGATATGACGATGAAAGAAGGCCAGTTTCTGTCCTCAAGGAGCTTAGAATCTGCTATCACTTGCAAGTTTGGGAAAGTAAGTTTATTCTACATAAATCACTTCGTACCAGATGGGAAGCAGGGCTTGAAGTGGGTCACGTAGAAGCAGCCCTTCAACCCCGCCTGCAACTGCTTGTCCTCCAGCCATTGATACTGTGAGGTTAGTCAGTGAATTTGTGAGTAAAAGAATCATGAAGTCAGGAAGAAGACAAAGTGAGAAGGAAAGGACAGAGCAGAGTAAAGCCAGCTCTGAAGTGGGGAAGAAGGACAACCAGAATCAAAGGCGAAGGATCCTAAAAAGTTGAACCCATACACTGGTGGCACCTTGCTGATTTTTTTATCATCTAGGGCAAAATGAGAAGAACAAAGACAATACGGTATTGTACGGCATGTCAATGTAAAGTTGCCAAAGGTCCTTTGAAAGAAAGTCTGGCATTTATTTTGGGACTGTCTTCTTCCTGTTATGGTTTAGATATGAGGTATTCTCCTGGAAGAGACAATGCAAGAATTTTCAGAGGTGAAATGATTAGATTATGGATTCACCCACTGATATGGATTAACTGGGTGATAACTGTAGGCAGTAGGGGTATGGCTGGAGGAAGTAGGTCACTGGGGATGTGCCTTTGGGGTTTACACTTTGTCCTTGGTGAATGCAGCTCTCTCTCTCTGTTTCCTGGTTGCCACGTTCCGAGCTGCTTTCCTTCACCAAGGCTTTCTGCCACAGTGTTCTGCCTCACCTCAAGCCCAGAGCTATGGAGTCAGCCGACCGCGGATTGAACCTCTGAAACCAAGAGCCAAAATAAACTTTTCCTCCTTTATGTGGTGTGTGTCAGGTCTTTTGATCACAGTGATGAAAAGGATAACTAAAAGAACCCCCTTCTGTATGAGAGAGTGCACACTCACTTGGGAAAATGTAGAAGTTGATAACTCTATGGGAACCCCCCAGAATATATCATCCTGGCCTGCAAAATCTGCCAATTAAAACCACTGACTGAGAAATTAGAGCAATTTCCCTGTCTGGGATACTTTTACTCTTCAGAATCTGAAGGTATTTCTCAGAGGGGAATCTAATGTCCCTGGGTTCTTTGTATTGAGAATGAAGGGGAAATGGCTAATGTGGTTCTAGAGCCAAAGCATCCCTTATGCTCTGCGGGTGTGATACATCCAGTCCATCCGAGCCCTGCATTTCAGGAGAAGCTGGCCTGAGGACAAAGGGCCAGAGCAGTGTTTAGGCAGCTGAGGGAAGAGGAAGAGTGGGGGAAAGGAATGGGTGAGTCAAGATGCATCACACTCCCACCGGAGTTCAAAGCCATTCCCGTCTCCCTCAGTAACATCATTTGCCAACCAGCTATTGGAACATGAGGAAAGGAAATTGCTCCAACATCTACTGCAGGGATTGCTTTAACTTCCTAAGGAGAAATGGATATTCATTCTTTATTCAAATGGAAAAAAACCTCCTGAAACCAGAAGCCTCTCCTGATAGTACAAGGCTCCAAACCAGTGAGCTTTCGCCTCAAGACTTTTTCCTGAAAGCTGAAGCTATTCAGCTTGCTTTCCCCAGAGCTGACAGAGACCGTGAGGGCACACTGGTGGCCAGAGGGAGAAGATTCACTGTCCTTCTCCACATAGTGAGCTGATTCGTGCAGCCTTCTTCTTTTCTATCACCTCCAACTGAACTGAAGGCTAACATCACGTTGCTGTTTTTCCACAGGAGGAGTATATTGTTTAAGGTGCCTTATTAATTTTATTGATCAGTGCTATTTATTGAGTCATATAACCTCACCCCCTCCCCCATTCATACATTAAAGTCCTCACCTCCAGTGTGACTATTTGGAGATAAGGTCTATAAGGAGGTAATTAAGATCAAATGAGATCATAAGTATAGAGCTCTGACCCCATAGGATCAATGTCCTTAGAAGAAGAGACATCAGAGAGGAAAGGGATCAGAGCTCTATACTTATGATCTCATCTCTCTCTTTTTCTCTCTCTGTTTTTATCTCTGTCTCAGTCTCTTTCTCTGCCTTATAGGACATAGAAGGCTGCTGTCCACAAGCCAGGAAGAAACTGAATCAGCTTCCAGGTCGAGCTTAGACTTCTCAACCCCTTAGTGGTGAGAAGCAAATCTCCGTAGTTGAAGCTAACCAGTCAGTCCATGGTATTTCATTATAGCAACCCAAGCAGACCAATACAATCTGTAATTAAGATTGGGCCTTTATTTTTTGGTAATAAAAATTCACCCAGAAGAAGTAATTGAATTCTCTTTGGACACCATATTGCCATGTAGAAGGAGAAGGGTATTAATATTATTCATATCTTTACCTACTTGCTAGATATGGTGCTTGTTTTAGTCTATTTGGGGTTACTCTAACAAAATACTACAGACTGGGTAATTTATAAACAATAGACATCTATTTCTTAAAGTTTGGGAGGCTGGGAAGTTCAAGATCAATGTACCAGCAGGTTCGGTGTCTAATAAGGGTCTCTGTATCCAAGATGGCACCTCAAAAGCTGCATCCTGCAGAGGGGAAGGACACTATGTCCTTACATGGATGAAGAGAGCAAGAGTTAAGGAGAGAAGTCTCACCCCTAGAAGCCCTTTCATTAAGGTATTAAACCCACCCAAGAAGGCCTCACCCTATGGCCTAATCACCTCTCTTAAAGGCCCCACACTTGTCAATACTATTACATTGGTAATTAAATTTCACCTTGAATATTGGAGGGGAAAAATATTCAGATCAAATAGTGCTCAGGTACTGCCTTGCTGCTGAAAAGGAGGAAGAGTATAACATTTTTCATGTATCTACTTCTTTGCCAGATGTGATGCTAATCATGTTATATGCACTAGAGATAGGAAGCTGTGGGCAGCAGGTTATGTGACATGCTCAAGGTCATGGATCCAATAAGTGGAAGACCCCAGGAGGACAGTTCGGGTTTGCCAAGCTCAGAAGCCAGTTTGGATCTGCTTGCTCCAGCTTCTGCACTAGGAGAGCCTCCACCATACTGGGCTTTTCTCATCTTCCTCATCTGATACCCTTGTTTTGCTGTTGAGATCAATACTACTTCATAAACCAGCAAAGGTTCTTTTGGAGATGTACCAAGATCTGTTGTTTATATGATCCCACTTTTGTGAGGGGGGAAGAAAAAACTTAAAAAAAAAGAAAAGTACAGTATATGTTGCATTAAAAGTAACTGGAAGATTGACATCGAATTGTAATTGTAGTTATTTCTGTAGAGTAGGTCTGTGGGTGACTTTTACTTTCTCTGAAGCTGTTGTGGACACTTTCATTTTACACTCTCAGCTTTTGTAATCAGAAAAACAATTTTCAACAATGAAAAGCAAGACACGCTGTCCTCTTCCTACAGCATTTGTGTGCTGCACCACAGCCAGGGAGAGCTGGATGGCTCCTTGTCCCAGTCATCTAGGCTGGGGCTCTGAGGAATAGCAGAGGCGAATGGCAGGAGCTGAGCCTGAACAATCCCATTACAGAGGGTTGGGGGTGGGGAGGAGATGCTGACACTGGTTCAGTTCCAAACCTAATTGGGAAAACATGAAAATGATTACCATCTGGAGCTGTCTGGTGATGGGAGGTGAGGCGGAGAGGTGGTCTACAGCCAGGGCACCTACCACTGTGACTTGAGCTCAGGAATCCTCCTCTGGGGTACCCCTGGCTTGGGCTCTGTGCTTAGACACCCGTGAAAGAACCCATGACCTTCAGATGACCCAGGGACTCAAACTGTGAGACAATTCCAGATAATGGAGTGTTCCATAGAAGCAGGCCCATATCTTTGTAGAACTGCCTTTATCAAATATCAAAGAAGGGAAAAAACAAATTCCCTGTGTGTGCCGGAGAGAGCGTGTGGCCAAGATGGGTGGCATTATCCATGGTGTTCTTGGCAATAACCAGCTCTTGTTCCCCCCTTAGATCTTCTGAAGTGCCATTTTTGGCAAAGCTGCATGGGAGAAATATTATATGTTGAGGAAAAGGAAATAGGGTTTCCACCGCCTCCCTCCCCCCAGATTCATAATGAAAAGTTGTGAACAGTAGAGAGCTAGGATTTCTTTGGAGGGAAAACATGATGAATGAAAGCTTCTTTTAAGTGCTAGAGTATTCTGGAGGGGGATTTTGCTAATTAGAAAGTAAAAGAGCTATTGTGTTCTCTCCAGGGGAATTTTGGAGGCAGGTGGTGACCTGAAAAGAGCAATATTTCTAGGCAAGCTTGCAGGCAAGACTTCTTCCCTAAGTTGATGTTGGAGAAGGGTAGGGAAGGACTGATGTAGAGTGTCAGGGACTCAGTCTACATACATAAGCCTGCCTTTGCCATCAGTTTTTGTAACGCTTTAGAAGGTGGGGATGCTGTTCTGTTTGTTTGCTCTTTCAACAGTTATTGACCACTGATGTTAATAACTCTGTGCTACACACTGAGGATACAAACATATGAGGCATAAACTCACCATAATATATATATATATATATATATATATATATATATATATATATATATATATAAACTCACTATATATATATATATATATATATATATATATATATATTTGTGTATATATATGTGTGTGTGTATATCTATATCTCTCTATATATTACATTATAAATATATTTATGTTAGGACAAAGATATGTCTTTTGGATTGTCACTATTCAGCCTTCTACTATATATAATATATATTATATGTATATATTATACATCTATATTTACTATACTATTTGGTATGTACTAGATATATATATATATATATATATATATATATATATATATATATATAGTACATATATGCATCTGCATATATTCAGTATGTGCATATATACATACATATATACATATATATGACATATATATATGTATATATGTATGTATATATGTATGTATGTATATATATATGTAAAATCTAGTAGAGGGCTGAGTGGTGACCACCCAAAAGATACATCCTTGTCCTAATCTCCAGAGCTGATGAATGTGACCTTATTTGGAAAAAGAGTCTTTGTGGATATAATTAAATTAGGTATCTAGAGATGAGGATTTATCTAGGTGGGCGCTAACTGGTAAGTGTCCTTGTAAGAGAAGACAGAGGACACAAAGGAGACAATGTGACCTGGAGTCAGACTGGAGCTCGCAGCCACAGGCAGGGAATGCTGGAGCTACCAGAAGGTGGAAGGGGCAAGAAAAGGACTCCCCTAGAACCTCCAAAAGGCTTTGGCTCTACTGGTACTGATTTTAGAATTCTGGCCCTTTGAACAGTGAGTGAATCCATTTTTGTTATTTTAAGCCACTTAATTTGTGGTAATTTGCTGTGGCAGAAACAGGAAACTAATACCCACATGTACATGCTATATACACATACAAGAAAATATAATCAGCACACAAGGAAGTCAAGAAGGTGTCTAACATGCAAGTGCTCTTTAGGGCAGACAGATGTGAAGCACGTGGCTGAAATAGAGAGTGGTGAGGGTTATGTTGGGCGAAGCAGGCTATGTGAGAACAGGAGAGAGATTTACTCTTAGATCATGCAAATTGTTCCTCTGCAGGGGTCATTTAAACTGAGAATAGAAGGATAATAAGAGGATCTGCCACTTACTGAGCACTGCTTTGCATTGGAGGAAGTGTTTAGTGCTTTGTATAAGTTATTTAATTCTTAAAGGTAGGGACATTATTATTTCTATTTTACAGATAAGGAAACCAGAGACTCTGAGAATAAATTATTCCAAGTGCACATTTAGCAGGTATTGGGGCTAGATCTGATCCCAGGCCCTGTGACTCTGGGACCCTGCTTTTCACCGTCATATTCACTGCCCTTTAGGAACAGGCTACCTGGCTTTCTTTCTAGGCAGAGCCACCAAGCAGGGGGCTTGGCACCTGTGATGTGGACGGAAACCACTTCTTACCTGAATGATTCTGGTAAAGTGCACTGCTTATTTTTGCAAAAGGAGAACTTATAGCAAAAGGATGGATGTCTTTCACAAATGATATCTTAGTCTGGGGCCTTCCCAAAGCCAATAGTAAGTTAAGGGCCACAGGGGTGATGATCCAGGAAACCCTGGATGGAGAGTGGGAGAGTAGAAGGGAGATACAGGGAAAGAAGGGAAGTGTCCACACAAGTGACCAGGGTGGTAACTCAAGTGTAGTTCTGTTGCGCATCTCTGAGAGCCAGGGTAGAGCCTCCCCTGGTGTAGGGAGCATTTCACCCGAAAGGAGAGTAAGCTGGGGCATTTATACACCAACATTCATGAGGGGTTTTTTGTTGGTACTTGGGATCGAACTCAGGGCACCCAAACACTGAGCCACATCCCCAGCCCTATTTTGTGTTTTATTTAGAGACAGGGTCTCACTGAGTTGCTTAGTGTCTCGTTTTTACTGAGGTTGGCTTTGAACTCGCAATCCTCCTGCCTCAGCCTCTGGAGCTGCTGGGATTACAGGTGTGCGCCACCATGCCCTGTTTCACATTTTTTTGTTGAGAGTTGTTCAGGGCGATCATAATTCTATAAGCACATTTGGCTTGTAGAATAGTAGTGAAGCCCTGCTGGCAGAGAAACACAGGTGCACTTCCTTAGGATTCTACCTGGGGTTAGGGACACTGATGTAAGAGGGGTGCAGGACCCTTGCTATATAGGTGGTTGGAATGGGGGATCAGGGCAGGTAGATCCTATCCCAGAGTGTGAGAGCCCTACAAAGAAAGAGGTTAGGGGTGAGGGTTCTGGAGTGGTTGATTTGTATTTGAAAAGCATGCTGCTGAGTTGTTTACTGTCTCTAGGAATTGGCCAACATGGGAGGGGCAATCCCAGCAAGGCTCTGGATATAAAAGCATTAGAATGTCCAAAATAATAGATATTGTTCATACAATAAAACAGTTGGGAGGTGTTCAGCTCCATTTTCCCTTTTAAAAAGCCTTTCTTAAAAGATTAAAATTCTTTGCCTTTTAAGCAATGGCCTCTAGTGAGCACATAGACTGGCCCTGGCCCTGGTGGAGAAGTGAATCTACTCATGATGCAAAGTGGTGATGTGTGCCCCAAGTCTTGCTTGGAACAGAATTATTTAAAATCTTTCTCTGTAGAAGGCCTCATATGCATAAACACAAAAACTTATTCATTAATAATAAACTCCAATGGAGACTTTTAATCATGTTTTTAAGGACTGCCATTTCAAAGCAATCTGGCTGAACCAAAGCCTTCATTATTTGAGAGATGTTTTTATGCCAAGTCTGTTGATATCACACTTTGAAAGCGAATTAATGATGAGCTTGGGTAAGCTGGATATTCAAAAAGAAGTCAAGGACAGTCCCCCGTTGGAAAAATGGTGCACAGTGTGGTATTAAATGGGATTCCTGTCTCAACCCCGCCTGTTGTACAGCTCTGAACTCTGATTCCCCTTCTCTCTCTTGGGTTCCCCTGCCAAGAAGAGACCAGTTAGAATATTACTCATAACACTGTGCTTCACTATTATATGGCATGATCATTAGTTCTATTTGCATGTTCCTTTTCTAGCATCCAATGGCCATGCAACCTCATGCCAGAGACCACACAAAGAAGTCCATAGAAGAAGCATGTAGATTCTGTGTTTGACCTAAAACAAACAAACAAAAAAGGCAATAAATACGAAATGTTTTTAAGCAAGCGGAGCTTTAAACCTCAACCGACTTTGGTTCTTGGGCTTATTAGAACAGTTTGGTCTCTGAATCACTGAGTGAACGCTCAGGGAGGGCTGAGGGCTTGGAAGCAGGAGGCTGTTGCATTTCAAAGCCAGCACTGGCTCTCAGAGCTAAGGGTATCCTGGTGCAGCACAGTGTCCAGAAACTGAAGCCAACAGTTCACTGGTGTCCAAAAGTCTAATGCTCACGTTGGAAAAGTTCTCCCAGGTCATCATCTAGTGCAAAGCAAACCCTCCTCAACTCTGGGCCTGGAACTCTGCTAATCCCACCCAATCTTAGCCTGTGTCTGAGGGCTGCTGATAAGGACACCCAGCCCTCCACGGAGGTGGTGTCTTCTGACTCTTCAGCACCTTGCTTCGGCAGGCTTCACAGGGACAGTGGGGTTTATTCCTTCAGTGTGGCTTTGTGCCACCGCTGGATTTGTCATGGATTCCCAATCCTTGTCAACAGTATTTCAGAAAGTGCAGAGTGAACTCTGGGGTGATGTGGTAAGAGGGAGAACTTGGCCATATGCTGGAGAAACCATTCTCACTCTCACTTGTTCAAAAGCAGACATGGGAGAGGTAGGAAGGGCCCCGTCCACTCTGCTTAGGAGTTTTCTGCCGGCACAAAGCCACCCAAGTACCCATGAGTCCATCTATACAAGTCATAATCACCTCCAGGTGTTCATGGTCCCATTCTTTAAGGAAATAGAAAATGATCCAGATACAACATGGGGTTGCAGAAGTTTTAATTTTGCCATTTGAGAATTAAAAAAAAAAAAAAAATCCATTAACTCTCCCCATCATTTCACCAAAACTTGGACATTTTATCCTACCCTTAATGTTAATTCATTGTTCTTAATGTTCCCATTTACTCGCTGTCTGGTGAAATTGTTGGCACCCATCGCTAGGCTAGATAGAAATAATCAGGACTCATATTTATTGAGTGCTTACTAGGCACCAGGCACTCTTCTAATCACTTATGAGTATTATCTCATTTTTCCCCTATTAAATTTCTTCTATTCCCCTATTAAATTTCTTCTCCCTTTGGCCTCTTGCAGTGACGGCAAATTATCATTTCCATCAAGTTGGATCCACTGATAGCAACCTGCCTAGAGCTTGTGTTGATAAGAATCTTGACGATTAACCCAGGTTCAACTGAGGAAAGAAAAAAAAAAACAACTTTGGTTGATTAACAATGCCTGGCAGGAAAGTGGGGAGGGAGTGCAGAGGTATGGTGTGGGAGGGTGGATGTTTGCCCACTCCACGGCCCACTAAAAAAAAGGTTCAAAATCCTCCATAGGTTAAGTAGACCTTTACAGCTTAGATTCATATGTCTTTCCAGACTTGCCTCCTGCTCCTTCTCTCTACATGCAATGTTAGTACTTCTCCAGTGGTGAGGAGTTCATGAGCCTTCCAAGGTGCAGGTCTGTATTTAGTAGTGTGAATTGGGGTCAGAGATTTAGCAGTTATATTAGGCTCCCAGATGCTGCTGGTTGGAGGACCACACTTTGAGTAGCCAGGCTCTATGCCACACCAGACCGTTTACCATTCATTCCCTGAAGTTGCCCTGCCCTGTGCTTGTTTGCATTAGTTAACAAGGGTTATCCTTTACTATTTACTAGATGCCAAGCCCTTTGTAAAGCATCATCTTATTTGATACTGACATTGAACCTCTTAGGTAAGTAATATTATCATTCTATTTTATGAATGAATAAAACCAAACTTGGAGGTTAAGTAACTTCTTAAAGATTAAACAGCCCCACAATGGACTTGAACCCAGACCGGCTGGACCTAAAGCACATGTTCCAGCTCTCAGCTAACTGGCCTGTGGATGGGCAGTATCAGCACCAATTGGGAACTTAGAAATTCAGAGTCTCAGTCCCTGCTAAGACTCCCTGAGTCAGAATCTGCATTTTAGCAAGATCCCAGGTCATCCATGTGCATATTGAAATGTCAGAAATACACTCTAATCTACGAAGACTCTACATTTATGCCTTTTTCTCAAAATAGGAAGTCTTGACTCACCATTTTTACCACACCATTTCCATCAAGGAGTTGTTTTTTTTGTTTTTTTTTTTTTAATACTCTGAAGTTTTGAACCTACAAGTTTGACCCAAAGAGCATTTTTACTAGGTTGCTTCAGGAAAGTTTTGGCTTCGCAGAAACAATCAGCACAAAATAAAACTGACAATGGCCAAAGCTGCAAGTGGTAAAACTTGTTATAAATGAAATTCTGTCTAAAGAATCAGATCATGTTGGTCATGTTGGATTCTGCAAGAATTGGCTCAAGAAAAAAAATGAGACTTGGTAGAAATAATCAATATGAAATAAAACTGTCAACAGCTGAAATTGCACATTGCAATATACGGACAGAAAATGATAGAAGAATCGGGACTCCTTTACAAAAAACAAATCTGTAAAACTGGACTCAGCAACACTGACCTTGTGAGAAATAGTGGCCTGAAAAAGAAAGCTCACAAAGGCAGCAATTACTACTGTAGAATGAGAGACAACAACAAAACCCTGGTTAATGACTTCTTGTTGAGCTGCATGAGGACAGGAGTAGTTATCTGTCCTGTTTCCTGCTGTGTTCCCAGCACCTGGAACACAGCTTCTGGCACTTAGTAGCTTCGTTAAAAATGTGAAGCACAAAATCCTAAAATATACAAGGAAAATAATTGGCAAAAAAAAAAAAAAAAAAAAAAAAAAAAAAATCCAGAACAAAAATGAAAAAGTTCTTAATGTGTGGCATAGAATTTGAAAAGAAGTAAATGATTTAATGGGATTTGATCTAGAAAAAATCCCTTTTGTGAAAGAAAGATTTCATGAGATGATGACTTGTCAGTGTTGGTAAAAACTGAGCAAAAAAAATTCACAGATGTGAGTTAAAACAGGCTAGACAGGGTAGCTAGCATCAGACCATTTACCTGGTCAAATGGTGGAGTCAAAGTAATTGCATAAAAACAATCTGTATTCCTTCCTTCTGACAGCAAATCTTATTCTTACATGCCTAACTGAAGTTTGACATCTTCTGTTGGTCTTTTTCTAATTCAAAGTAGAACATTTTCCCAATGTTTACATCCCTACTATTTTAATCCAAGAATGTATTGACTCTACCTTAGAGCTCATAAAATCCCATCGAAGCTAAGAAAGACTATTGAAAGTGGTATTTTCACAAAAGAGCTATCTTCCAATATCTGAGAAGAATTGCTTGTAATTTTATTATAATTTATTAAGAAATAAACACAAAGGATAAAATTGTTATTAAATTCACAGTATATATTTTTGAAGATAACCTATAGAAGAAGTGTTATTAACTGCCTGAAAAGTCACTTCTTGTTTGTAGTACAAACTATAAATTTTCACCCCAAATTAAGAATTTAGGCAAGAAATACTCAGTGTAAAATAAAATAGTTTGTAGTTAAACTTATAAGGTAACACTGGTTTTGATTAAAATTGATGGAAGAGTACAAACTCAAAATTCATTTCTAAATAATTGAACACAGGAAATTAGACTTGTTGGAAATAATCATGGAACAAAATTTGTAGTTACAATAACTGTAATTTGCAGTGATTAATACAGAGCACAAAACTTGATTGATTAATTGAGAGCTATTTATAAAATTTATGATCAAAGAATTGACTCTGATAGAGAATATCAGTAAAATAAAAATGACAAATAACTAGGAAATTTTTAAATTGAAAATTGATCAAAGCAGCTTTTCTTAATGAAAATTCACAATTGCTGTCTCATTTATTCAGTATTTATTTGTTGAGTATCAATTTTGTGCTGGCTAGAGAAATTCAACCACAAATAAGATAAGGCTGCTCCACCAAGGACTTTGCATTCTGGATGGAAATTATTACTGCCTAAAATATTGGTATTAATTTACATGGAGTCCAAATATCCATAGGATTAAAATGATATATTCTCCTTGACTCTTTATTATTTCTTTTGAGAAGAAATTTAGAACTATGTATCAAGAGCCTTAAACTTGTTTATAAATTTTGATTCAGTACTTATGTTTTTTACATTTGTTCCATAAAGCTAAATATCAAAGAGTTATATCTTAAAATGTTCATTACAAATTATTTACAGTAGAGAAAAATTTGTGAATACTCCTAAAGTAGTAGGGAAATACTAATTAAACTATGCCATCTTCTCTTGACGGTCAATGGTGGTTTTCCAGAGCAGCTGCTGTTTATATCTGATCGTTTATGTTTGTGTGGAAATGAAAACAGTGTTTTCCCCAGGCTCCTGGACAGTTTCGCAAGCTGGCATTTTGTGCATGGTTGTGTGATGTTGCTATGAGTGACGGATCCTTGGAAACGCAGTCCCCTGCTGCTGCCATTTCACCTCCAGGATACCAGACACCAAAGTTGTGACAAGGCCTTGAGTTGGGGCAGCATGGCAGGATCAAAATGTAATCTCAGCCTCTGTGCAGTCTATGAGAGCCTGAGACTGCAGGCATAGGGAGGAGACCAAGAAATGTGAAGCAGACGCCATAATCCCAAGGAAAATACCAACATCTTATCTTTCTTACATTCATTCATTCATTCACTCAACAAATATTCACTGAGTGGCTACTGTGCCTCAGACGTTGTTTTAGGTGCTGGAGAGTTGGTGGTGAACACCAGATAAAAATTCCTCCCCTTATGGAGAGTTGCTCTGGGAGGGAAAGAGAGTGGTACTGTCTATTAGAAGTCAAGAGGTATGATTGGAGAAAACAAAGCAGAGAAAGGGTATAGGGGGTTTCAGGGGAGGGCGTATTTTAAAATTAGACAGAGAAGGCCCCAATGAGGCCATGTAATCCGAGAAGCCTTGAGGGAGGAGGGAGCCTGAGCAATGCAGTATCTGGGAGAAGGTGTACCAAGCAGAGGGAAGAGCTCTCCTGACATCTTCTAGCCTTGAACTTAATCTCTGCTTTAGTCTATGGTGGTAATCACCTAACCTAAGAAACAGACTCTAGATTAATTGGAATTTTGGAGGAGGGACCCCAAGGGAACTGTAGAATTTTCACATTTGTTAGAACTTATTTAAGACCTGGAGCTCCCCAACTTATATAGGAGCTTCTGAGACCCCATGGACCCTCTGTCTGCCGTTAAGAATTTATACCAGTGTTTCCAAAATGTTTCTCTAGGAAACCACACTGAGCCATGACTGCTCAGTGAAGAAAAGGTCTCATTCTGGGAGTGGGAGTGGTGGAGGAAGGTTAATGGATACAGGCGGCAGTTGAGTAGGAGGAATAACTTCCTATGTCCTATAGCACAGCAGGATAGCTATGGTTGATAACAATTCATCGAAATTTCAAAAATAGCCAGTAAGGAGGATTTTGAATGTTCCCAGTACAGAGAAATAATAAATGCCAATTTCCCTGATATGATCATTACACATTGTATACAAACATTGAAATGTCACACTGTACCCCTAAATATGTACAATTACTGTGTGTCAATAAAACAAAGAGATCTCATTCTTAAATGAGTTTGGCAAATACCACATGCTGGCTGTCTTCCCAGTTTGGAGATTACCTTTACAAAGTCCTGCAATAAAGAAACCTGGCTGATTTTGTTTGACCCTGAGTTTCCCTAACCTATTCCTAGCTGTGGCTATCCACATCCTATGGAAGAAATGTTTAGCGGGACACACTGGTTCACTCAATGATGTCCCATGCTGGACACAGGCTACCTGTCATTGTTCCTTCTCTCTTATATGATGTTAGTTTTGTTGGATCCTCAGGCAGGGTTGGTGATAAAATTCTCCAGCATAATCATGGGTCTTGGACACAGAAGACAAGGACAGATGGCTGGAGATGTGACCCTACACAAGAAGCCTTCAGGGTATCCTGAAGATGAGCAGGAATATATCTGAGGAAGGTAAGGCCGGTGTTCAGTGTAAATTGATCCAGAGACACAATGTTATCACCCAAGTAAACACCAGGGTGTGAGGGGATGTGGGACAGGAGAAGGGGTGGGGGCAGGCCAGATCAGTTCTAGGCAGAAAATCTCACAAGCCATTGTCTTTGCTGTCCTCAGCTGAGTGTCCATTTACTCTCCTTGCTGTCCCCACCCATTTCCTAATTTCTAGGTAAGTCATGATCAGACTCTGAGTCCTGGTTACTGTTTCTAATTCAGCATTTCTACCATCCTTTAACCTCCTTCCTTCTTATTCTTTTCTCCTGGTGGGTCCTTCAGTTCCCTTTCCCCACCTCTCCTGCTTCCTCCCTAATCCCTTCACACACTATTGTGGCACATCCCAGGTAGGACCCACCACTATTCTGTCTTGTGTCCCTGCCTCCTTCTGGCCTTTTATATTTTGGGTTCCTGGTCCAGAGGAAGACAGGCCTTTTTTTCACTGATGTATCTTTTTGCATCATTCATGTGACATCTATGTTTATAAAGCAATTCTCTTTGACATTGCTCCTTTTTTTTTTTTTGCAGGGGGCGGGGGTGGTACAAAGGATTGAAGTGAACCCAGGGGCTCTTAACCACAGGGCCACATCCCCAGCCCCTTTTTCTGTTTTATTTAGAGACAGGGTCTTGCTGAGTTGCTTAGGGCCACACTAAGTGGCTGAGGCTGGCTTTGAACTTTGGATCTTCCTGCCTCAGCTTCCCAAGCTGCTGGGATTACAGGAGTGCCCCACTGTGCCTGGCCTTTGCTCTCATTTTTAATAACAGGATTTACATTGCTTTATAATAAAAACCTTCTGCCTAGAAATGTGAGATAGATTTCCATAGTCACCACATCCATTATCCTTGGAGATTTATTCAATCCTATCATCCCCTGATTAAGCAATGTTTATGTGGGAGGTGCTAAGGATAGGGAGAAAGAAGACATAATTCTGTTCTGAAGGAGCTCATGGTTCAGTGAAGAAAGCAGATAATCTCAATAGCATGGGGCAAATACTGTCCTGGGGGCCAGGAAAGGATACTGCTGTCCAGGAAGCGTGCTGGCCCAGGCTGGGAGGGTCAGGGAGAGTGTTTTGGTTTTGAGGGTAACTAAAGGAACAATTCAAATTTGATCTCTTAACTGAAAATTAAATTTTGGAAAGCTTTGATCTTGTACTTGGCTTGAGAATTTTTCAATACTTTGAGTTTTCTGATAAGATCAGGGACATTATTAATAAATGGGATTTTAAAAAATACTGTATGATGAAAAGTGTCAGCATTAGGAAGACTTGCATAAAAACTCAGGGTAATATTTTCTATGGGTATTGTGTCACAAAGTAATGCATGAATAAAAGACGCCCTCAAAATGCAAAGACAGATCATGGCTTTAATGTCACAATGTATGAAATGCTTAATGACATGGTTTCAAATTCTACATTACACATCATCTTTAAGAAATAAACACATGTAGAGTTTTGGTGTATTAACAAAGGAAAATTATCTGAAAAGATAATAAAATACTATTATTTCCCCAACTATTAACTATGTAAAGTTAGATTTTCTTTATGTCTTTAAACCAAAAAAGTATAATATTGCAATGTACTGAACACAGAAGCAGAGAGGAGAATCAGCTGCTTTATAAAAATAGACAATAAAGAAATTTGAAAATATGTAAAACAATGCCATTATTATTGCCTCGTTTTTTTGTTTTGGGAAATACATGTGTTTTTTTTTCCATAAAAATACATTATTTTTTTAAAACATGTAATTCTCATTTCTTTAAAATTAAATAATTAACATTCAGAACATTTCTCCATTTCAGTGTCTACATGGGTAAATTTGTTAGTTACACCCTACTTTAAGCCCTTTGGGGGTCCTCAATAAAGAAGTCCTAACCACTGGCATAGACTAGAAAATGCATCCCTAAACCTGAAGAAAAGTGATTTTCATTTTTGCTAACCAACATCCCTTAGTCCTGATGATCCCTTTCATGTCCCTCCCCTGCTCCACAAGAGAACTGTTCTGCCTATTGTTAGATTCAGAAGTTTGGAATTGCCATTCCATTGCAACTGAATTTAGTTTTCTGGCTTTGACAGGAATTCAGAATTTCAGATAATTTTCAACATCTGACAGGCTATGTACCCCTGTGATGTTGTTCTTGCCATAAAGCTATACAAATATTTATTGAGTGGTTCCTATGTGTCTGGCATTTGTCCAGGAAGGAGGCATTCAATGATAACAATAGAGATGCCATTCCTGCTCTGTGGGGTTCATGGTTTAGCAGGAGAGCTAGTGGACAGCATTTACTTGTGCAAGGTTTGGAGCATTTTATATATGGGATCACTAGTTCATTATCATAACAATTCTCTGAGGTTAATATGACTATCCACATTTTCCATAGAAGGAAGTTTTATGTCTAAAGAAGTTAAGAAATGGGCCTGTTCTCACTGTAGAGAACACTCTAGATTCTTCCCCAAGATCCTCTCTAGCTATCCTCCTGGGCACTGTGCACATACGTCTAAGTTTGGTGTGTCCTGCTGCCAATGGCTTGTGGCTGCAAAATTCTTTAGATTCTTGGGCCATACCCAAGTGCCTAAGAATTTATCCCTGACTTGCCACCCACTAGCTGATGACTGACTGATGAACAAGTATAGAAGCCCAGCTTCCTTTGCCTCTGGATAAACTCTGGGGTGTAATTTACACTTGAGAGCTCCCTAAGAATTAGGTTGAGGCTGATCTTCTACTGAAATTACACTACTTGACTTTTTTTTTCCTTCTCTGGTTTGTTTCTCAAATGTTTGTCATATTCTCCTGGGAGTTTTTTCTTGATAAATCACTTGCACCTCAATATTTGATCATCCACCTAAGTGAAAGAAGTCAGGATTTAATGGTGAGGCCACCACTGGAGCACACTTTCTCTTACACAGCCCTTGATCCTGTGTGTCTGCTCAGTTTATTTATATGTGGGCTTGTTGATGGGTTCGTTCATCCAGAATCAGGTTTGAAATAACCATGCTTTTTATTTTGCTACATGTGAAGATATCTTTCATCATCCTGAGAATCTGTATTCTTCACCTTGTTGGGAAAGAAAAATATTCTACATGGGAGGTGGGAGTGGGTAACATTCAGCTAGATCTTCATGATAATTGAAAACCAGTCAACCTTATAGCAGCTCGATTCACAATAGCTAAACTATGAAACCAACCCAGATGCCCTTCAACAGATGAATGGATAAAGAAAATGTTGTACATTTATGCAATGGAATATTACTCAGCCTTACGAACAATGAAAATATGGCATTTTCAGCTAAATAGATGGAGCTGGAGAATATCATGCTAAGTGAAATAAGCCAAACCCAAAAAAACAAGGCCGAATGTTTTCTCTGATAAGTGGATGCTGATCCATAATAGGGGAGAAGGGAGAATGAAGGAACTTTGGATTGTGCAGAGGGGTGTGAGGGGAAGAGGTGTGGAGATGGGAAGGATGGTGGAATGAGACATACATTATTACCCTGAATTCATGTATGATTACACCACTGGTGTGACTGTACCATGTACACCCAGAGGAATGAGAAGTTGTGCTCCATGTGTGTATAATGTGTCAAAATGCATTCTACTGTCATGTATAACTAATTAGAACAAATTTTAAAAAACCCCAAACAAGCCAACAACAACAAAAAAAAACCCAGTCAACTTAATATATGTGTATAAATGTGTATGTGTGTGTATAAAATTGACTGGTTGACCTAATATAAGTCATATAAGTTATATACACTTTTATAAATTCTCTCTCTCTCTCTCTCTCTCTCTCTCTCTCTCACACACACACACACACACACACGCCACCTTCCCTTCCCTGCTCATAGCAAGTAAAAATGAATAAAATATTAGTAAACCCATGTTTCCTGCTACCATAGTGGTAATAGATAAGCTAATGAAGAAATAGTAGGTTGTCAATAGCATTCCATAGACTCTTGGATTGAATCATCAGCAGCAGTTAGAATTTCATGAGCCGTCAGCCCCTCCAGAGAAGAGAACAATGGCCTGGTGTGGTGTGCCTGTGTTGGTCACAACCCCACCTTGCTGAGCTCCCTCTTCTGGTCAGTGTTGACTTGGTAAGCTCTTGCTCCTAACCTCCGGCCTCTTGATTTGGTTCCCTAAGCTTGATCATTTGCCTTTAAAGAAAACACACTGAGTTCTGAGTATAGGTTGTCCCCTTGTCTTTTGAGCTCCTTGAGTTTGCCTTGGGTTAAAATCCATGGCCAGCACAGGAGCACATATCTCTGAAGCAACCTTAGCATCAAAGACATTTCTGTAAAAAGGGCCTCTCTCTACTACCACAAACTATTATTATTATTTTTTTCAATTAACAAAGGATAAGGTAGTCCACAGGGAAATTTTGGCTTGGAGTCCCAGAATTTAAATATGTGCTCTAAGTGGGGAGTTAAAAAAGATTTTAGATTAATCCAACTCTTGCAACACCTGGGCCTGCCGTGGGGGTGGGGCTGTTAATCCAAGTGCTCAATTTGAGAGCCAGCAACTCTGTCCCAGGGTGTGGGCTTTAAACGTTGTCTTGGCAGCCCAGTTGAGGAGTACAGTGCATCCCCTGGTATGCCTTGGTTTCCAGTCTCACCCCTCTATTTTACATTTTTTCTCTTCTACAACAAAGAAGAGATTTTATTTGATCTTTTCTTTCTACACAGATTTCCGGACACAGTCCATGCTTCAATTTTAGGAAAAATAAACCTCAAGATGAGACATGGATTTATTGTATTCCAAAAGAGACCAAGATGTATGTAGAAATTCTATAAATCCTCTAGCTTTACTCTGGGATAGTATATTGTAGTATATAGTGTATATATATATATATATATATATATATATATATATATATATATATATATCAGAGATTGAAACTTGGGATGCTTAACCACTGAACCACATCCTTAGCCCTTTTTCTATATTTTATTTAGAGATAGGGTCTCACTGAGTGGCTTTAGGACCTTGCTAAGTTGCTGAGGCTGGCTTTGAACTCATGAATCTCCTGCACCGCCCCCACAACAGCTTGGATTACAGGCATGTGCCACTGCACCAGGAACTCTGGGAAAATTTTTCTAGACCACCTTCAGCACAGTGCCCCAATAAGAAATTTTAAATTCTCTCTGAAATCTAGGGAACTGGAAATATTTACAACACTCAGCCATTTGTTGATTTGGATATGTGAAGTCTTCTACAGGAGATATTTCTTATCATCATGGCATCAGTATAATTGATAATGGAGGAGATGCCATCCCTGACTTGGTCTCCTTCTTTCCTCCATTTTTTTTTTTTTACATTTACTTGAAAGAATAGTCTCGTGAAAAAAAATATGTTATGATCCGAACACCCATGGACAACTGTTAAGTCTTCTTGAGACCCAGGGCCCCACTCTCCTGGGCATCCTGTATTAATGATTATATAATAATACTCCAAAGACCGGAGGGTGAGATCTGCTTTTTCGCCCAGCATCTTACGTTGTGGTGGTTGTCTCTGTTCTCTGTGTTTCATGATGCTGTCTAAGATGACAAGAAGAACAAAGGTGACAGAAACTTGGCCCAGAAAGCCAAAGACCCAGAGAACAAATCTGGGGCAAGGCCAAAAAGAAGTGGTCCAAAGGCAAAGTTCAGGACAAACTCAACAACTCGGTCTTGTTTGACAAGCTACTTAGGACACACTCTGTAGGGAAGTTCCCAGCTATAAGCTCATCAGCTCCACTCGGGTCTCTGGAAGACCGAAGATTCCTGATCCCGGGCCAAGGCAACTCTTCTGGAGCTCCTTGATGAAGGGCTCACGGCCCAGGGCTCCAGGCATTTGTACCAGATATACTAATACTAAGGAAGTGGTGCTCCAACTGCTGGTGAAGATGTAGGAACACATTCAACCAATGGTACCTTTGGAAAGATAAAGCTTTATTAAACCAGAGAGGGGTGGGAGGATGGGAAAGTCTTCTGGCTTAAAATTCAGTCTAGGGGTACCCTACCCATAAGATACCAACCACCTCCAAAAGGCAGAATTCCATCTCAGAGAACACACTGACATTGTGGGGCTGGGCCAGCCTGGGCTAATTGAAAGGTGGGAAAACTTGGTTTACCCCCAATGCCCACCCCCCATTCCCAGTGAGGGTCTTGTGGTCTTCCACACTCCCACTGTTTGATTTCATCTCTTCCTGGGCCCTAAAACCCATCGTGTCGGGTAGTAGGTGAGGTTGGCTTCGTTTCACATGTTAACTTCCCTTTGCACTGGTCTTTAATTATGAGAGAGAAAGTTCTGTCCTTTTAAAGGCAATGTGGGGGGCCTAGGGAAGGACTGAGGACACTGAAGGGAAACTTCTTGAAGAACTTTTGACCAAGAGAAACACCATCTGAAAATGCCTAAGCTAACAGAATTGAGTTTAGGACATCTGCTTTTGGCCTATTCTCATTAACCACCATGTCCCTGGAGACTGGTTTTCCTCCTAATATGGTGAAATATGCCAAAAGCAAGTAAATTCTCCTGTGGATTTAAAGGATTTAACTGAATCACATGGAAAGTTACCAGATTTTCTGAATGATTTATGTGGTAGAAGCGTGGTTCTATTTGGATGAACTTCTTGCTGTCTCACAGAAAAAAAGAAAGTAAAACATTCAATATATACTCACCAAGTGGTTCCAAGGGCGCTGCGTTGGAAAAGAAAAGAAAAAAAAAGGACACTTTTTTTAAAAAAAAAGTTAGTTTAGGAATGTAAAAAGAAAATCACATTTTCATAGAGCTATCACTTTGCCAATTGGTTTTTGTTTTTTGGTTTTGGTTGGTGCTGTAAATAAAGTCACTTTTCTTGTTAGCGCATCATTTAATCGCTCATAAATAAGAAAAAGGTGTGTTAAGTGTGGTCTTAATCTAAGTGTTAACACATTGGAGAGAAATGTGAAGTCCCTCGAATTTATACCAAACCCTTTAAACATATGAGATAAATTGTAGAAACTGGAAACCACATGGGGATGCTGAATCCCAGGCACATGCCCTTGCTTCCTCAAAAATCTACAACATCTTTTAAGAGTTGAAGTTCAATTCCACTTAAAAAGGCATCATTTCCATTCTGAGACCTATTTTAAAATAAAACGACAGAGGCGAATTCTATTAGTTTCTGTTTACATCTCAGTGACCCTAGAAAGGCTCATAGGAAATACACTTCTCAATCAAACATTTTGTTACTGTTTATTGCAAAGACCCCAGACAATGTATTTTAAATGAATGCAGAAAAATTTATTGCTAGGAAACTAGGACAAACTATACAACTTGCGTCATCTTCAATCAGAGAGGTAAGAATGATCAAAGAATAATAAAGAAAAAGAATGAAGCTGGACACAGTGTCACATACTAGCAATCCCAGTGGCTTGGGAGACTGAGACAGGAGGACTGCAAGTTCAAGGGCAGCCTCTGCAACTTAGCAAGGCCCTAAGCGACTTAGTGTGTATCCCTAAGCAACTTTGTGAGATTCTGTCTCAAAATAAAAAACAAAAAGGGCTGTGGATGTGGGTCAGTGGTAATATGTCCCTGGGTTCAATTCCTGGTACCAAAAAAAAAAAAAAAAAAAAAAAATGCTTTTCAAAAGAAAGGAATCAGGGTGATACAAATGGAACTTAACAAATCCTGGTCATGTTCTGCACCCCGGTGTTTCAGATGTATTTGGGAATGCCATGGGAACACTCTGGGTTTGCCTCTTCTCTGTGCTCTACCTAGTAAGTTTTTGCTTGGCTGAATCCCTCACCTTGTGTGAAAATCATTGGGGATCCAAGGAGGGAATTTGGGTGCATATAAGAGTAAATGACCAATTACACATCTTGGTTTAGATGTGTAGTTCTTCAAATATTGTTTTTTTTTAGGTTATTTTGAGAAAGTGATTAAGGCCACAAATGGACTTACCCAAATCACATAAACATTGCATCTTGCAATCTTTTCCAGGGTTCCAAAACTCCAGGTCTAGAACGTTATTCGGGAACACTTCCACTGCTTAAAGAAGGCACCTGACCTTGGGCAGTAGTATAATGCCTTTTACCAATGACCAGTTAATCCAACTGGTTTTATCAGAATAATTGTCAGAATAATCTCCGCTCTCATTTTTAAATGGTTTATAAAAAGGAACCACAGGAAATGGCCTTGCTTGGAGCTTTTCAGAACTAGAAATAGTTATTAAATCAGTAAAAACAAAAAACAAAACACTAACAATCAAATAAATACAATATACATCAAACTCAAGTTTTAAATGTTATTCAAACCCGAGAAACAAAGGAGGAAATGTTGATTATTTGGGGGAGAAATGGGGGGAGGATGGGAAAGGAAGACCAGATGTTCGATTTTCAACATCAATGTTTCTGAAGCCAAGAATATATTGCTGACCCAGGCATGATAAAATGTGCAGGGATTTCCAGCAATCCACAGTCAGCTGACCTGTTTAAGGAGAAAAACAACAATTTTAAAATCAGAAAGTGAGACTGCAAATATGATTTTCTTATCTGGGATGCCGGTTATTTATACCTCAAAATGAATAGCTGCATAAAGGTCTTATTGTTTCTTATTGAAACAAACTTTAAGCCCAGGGAATGCCTTGACTTCACCAGGTTATCAAAAGAGAATGTTGTGTTTTATTTATTGATGTGACTTTTATTCAATAGCCAATCTAGCATTTATCAAGACACTATCAATTATAGTAAATGAAATCAAAGTCTTCATCTTATTGCTGGTTAGCTGACATAGTGTTCTCCTTTCACAATTGATAGGCATACATTTTCTTTGCTTTCCATTTGAGCCATTTTACAGGTTTGTTGTTGTAGTTGTTAGAATCAAACAACTTTACAAGTAACACACAGCTACGTGTTGTCTCAATCATGGGAAATTTTGTAGGTTTGGCTGCTTCATGACACCATTTAAAAGTATGCACTCTGTCCTCTTTTGATTTGACCTTGAAATTACCAAACTGAAGAAAAATGACTTTTATAAGGACACCAGCCCAATTGAAACTTTGCAAGATTGGAATCATTTAATTTTGGGAGGTTGTATTCCATCCAAAAGCCTTCTGTGGTTTGCGTACCCCAAGAATGATTTTCTATCCAAGTCATATTTGAATAAAGCAATGGATAACAACTTGTCCTGTGTTTCCAAGAAACCTAATCTGGTGCAGAGTTGGGAGTCCAGGGTGTTTTCTTCCACCACCCTTTACAATAGGGACTGTCGGGGAGGGGGTGTGGGTTGTGTTTGCAGGCTCACTCACACCAAGATTTTACTGCATTAGCCAAATCACAACACAAAAACTGCTGATTTTATGTTAGGTTTAAAAAATTACATCTCAAATAAGTATATATTCTTTTTTTTGTCAAAATATAAAGACTTTATATTTTCAAATACTAAAGAAAGACTAGATTATTTCTAGCAGAGTAAGCTTGCTCTTCTTTGTTTTCCCTTTCCTCTATTCAAGATAGACAAAAATAATTTTTTTGCTATTTTCTTAGAAAGAATGACCTCAATATCAACTATCTTTTTCCAGCTATAACTTTGGCAACTTCAGGAAGTACACAATGACTTTGTGTTGCCCCTTGTTGATATAAAACTTTCATAATCCTAAAAATTTCTCCACTTTCCAGACTGAGGTCTACTTTTTCCTGCAGCTTAACCCACCCCGACTTTTCCACTAGCCCCACATGAAATAAGACCTCGAACACCAATAAGCTAAACCAAAGGTCAGTGATCATAGGGAAGTTATATTTAGTAATAAAATGATTTTTAATCAAAATCTTTTAAATATAAGGTTTAGTGTCCTGGGCAAAAAGAGTAGCATTGCTTGTTATCTTGTCTTTATGAATTTAAAGTATTCCAATGTAGATTTTAGAGTGTTGAATCCTTGTGTTAATCCATTTCTGTACCATCAGGTGGGCAGTTTATTACTTGCAGCTTCCTAGTCAGAGGTGATTGATTGGTCGACACATGAAGGACTTTAATCAAGGGTCTACAAGTTATTAGGGAGACAGCCTCCCAACATTTACCCTTTGCAATCTCATCCCCAGCAAGCAATTTAACAAATGGAATACAAGCAAAATGATGAGATGCTACTTCTAAGGTTAGGTTATCAAAGATCATGACTTCCATTTTGCTGGCAAACCCTCTCTTGCCTTCTTGTGTGCTGGCTTTGAAGATACAAGCTCCATGTTGGAGAGGTATACATTGCAAGGAACCATGGGCAGCCTCCAGTGAGAGACAAACTAAGATCCTCAGTTCAAGAAGAACTGAACCACGAAGAACTGAATCTGCCAGTGACCACCTGAATGAACAGGGAAGCTGATCTTTCCTGACTTGAGCTGTTAGATGAATATAGACCTGGATGAGACCTTGATTATGGCTTGTAAGAGAACTTGAGGGGGAAGACCTGGTTACACTGTGTCTGAATTGTTGTTCCACAGAAACTGTGAGTAAATGTTTGAAGTCATTATATTTTGGGGTAATTTGTTATAGAGCAATAGGTAACTAATACCCAAGAGCTACAAGGGATCATGTTTTATTTTTATAGTAGTTGATCTATTGTACAATAAGCAAATTAGATGATGTGAAGAATGCCTCAATAAAGCTATTTAAATGTGTATATTAGAGCATTTGTTAAGCAACATAAATGATACTGGAAAAACACACATATATCTGCAAAAGGAGTGGTGTAAATTATGTGAGTTGGCTAGAAATAATGTGCAGTAGTGTGCTTCTCTGCCTTTGCATGTAAGAGGCATAAGGATAGAGCAAGCTCAGAGCTCAGTACTCTGTATTCCCTTCTTCAAGGACTCTCGCTTAGTCCTGGATTCAGCCATGACATGGAAGGATTATAGGGCATGATCTGATTCAGGTTACAAGACTATGGTCTTTGCCCCAATCAAAACTGCATTTTGAGGAGTCAAAGAATTATGTGAAACCTCCCTGAGTTCAAGTGAGCAGATTTCATATTTTTGTGCTTGTATGTTACTAATTAATTGTGAGTCAGAATTTGTCCAGTGATTTGCTTTCCTTGAAACATACTATCTGCTGTTGAGTGTTTTTGGAAACCTATAGCTTTAACCTTCTACGAGGAGCTAAAGAAATTCACCAAAAAAACAAAACAAACAAACAGACAACAACAACAAAAATAATTGGGCAATCGTGGATGACTAAGTTAACTTCGATGATTTCATAACAATGCTTTTGAGACAAGGGATTAATGCATCAGACAAAAACTGTATCCCCTGTTAAAAAAAAATGGGGGCCATTGTGTGTCCTGTAGGTTTTATCTTTGCTATGATAGATCAATTAAATTGGCCCCTCAGCTAAGCCATCAACTAATTCAAGCAACCTCAAAGACATAATGATAGCAGCAATTCTCTTACTCAAAAACCTTTCATAGTCTTTTTTTCCCCTAAGAACTAAGTCTAACTCCTTTGTCTTGAACACAAAAATCCCACATTTTTTTTTCTACTCTCTATCCTATATCTATAACATTGGACAACTTTTGAAACATGGCCAGTTCTAGATTTTTGTTGCTTCTCTATCTTTATTCATTTAACTCCATCCATCCAAAAGATCTTCCCACCCATTAACTTTGGACAGTGTTTATTATATCTCAGGCCCTTGGTTACAAAGATAAATAAGGCATGGTCTCCCCCCATAAGAAGGTGCTTGTTTGTGAACAAAAGGAAGTCTAGTAGAGTAGAGAGAATGAGAGAGGAGAGGGAGGGATCAGGAGGAGGGTAAAGGGAGGAATCATGAACCAAAGTCGATTTCCAGGCATATATGAGTTTGTTGGGATGAACCCAACTACTATTTATAACCATAAAGCTCTAATAAGTAAACAAAGAATCAATGCCAAAGAATAAAAACAAAAACAAAAACAAATAAACAAAAAGATACTTGTTTAGTGTGAGTTGGCCATATCAAAAAGCAATTTCAATACCATTTGGTCAATGATGTGAATGGTTGCTGTGAGTAGATTAAATGTGGCTACCAATTCTTTGTGGTTCTTCCTGTTAAATAAAAAAAAGTGATATCCTTTCCCCCCTCACATGAGCCTGGGCTATCTCTGTATCTTGCTTTGACATATAGAATACAGAGGAAGTGGCCTCTAAATATGTTGCAAGCTTCGACCGTTGCTCTTGAATCCAGTCACCGTGTAAAGAAGCCCAGTGGAGCCTACTGAAGACTGAGAGGCCAGGTGGAAGAGAAAGAGGCACCTCTATGAATGGCAGCACTGTATTATATAAGTCATTTTTTTTAAATTTTCAATATGATGTTTTGACAGCTAGGAGGACTTTGAAGCACCCCTTGCAGGGATAGCTAATTCCCAGGGGTGGTGGGCAGTTGGAACACACCCATCATGTGCAGACTGCCTGACCACTGCTGTGCCCTGCACCTCCTTATGTAACTCTCACACAAAGCCAATCTATCCCCTGTCCTACATAAATCCAGAGCCAAGTACCAGACAACCAGGGACAGCCCTTATGCCATGCAGTCCCCCAGAATCATTCAGATTAGCTGATCCTAAGCTGTTTGCTCTGCTTTGCTTGACTTTGCCCATAAAAACCCCAATACAGTCATTGACCTAGGTGTTCCCTTAACTTCTGCTTCTGCCTCAATACTGAAATCTGGTACTTCGCCTTGTGGCCCTATAGCCTGTGGTATGCCCCCTTCTCTGGAGAAATGTAAACAGAAAAATCCTCTTACAAGGTCATTAGCTTTTCTGAGTTGTCAGTTGTCACTCAGTTGCCTCCATAAATTAAAATCCTATGGATTTATATTTGAGAACAATCACCAACTAGTTGTACTCCCAGGCCTGAGTCAAGACTTCAGAAGGCTCCAACCACAGGAATGAGCTCAGGAGAAATCGGCAGAGCTTCCAGACAGAGTCCAGCCCTAATTGTAAATTCACAAGAGAATAAATGCTGTGGGACAGGGACAGAATTGTGCGTCTGTGGGCAGCTGTGCATTGTCTAGAGCTCACGCGACCACCTTAGCAGACTGTGAGTCTAGGGGAGCAATGTCCCGCCTCTGCATCTTGTACCAACTGATCTCAATCCAAAATCATTCTTGTCTGAATTCTGTCCAGTGATGGATTAACTCCCTTCTCCCACAAAACCCTGCTTTGTCTCCATTTCCACCTTCATTTTAAGCATTCCTTTACTCCATATAAATTTTGCTTCTTTGACTTCTCCTTTGAATCAGTTATGACATCTACCAGTTTCCACCAATTCATGAGTTAATAAAACTTTAATGTGCACTCATTTTATACCTGTATGAGAGTCATGGTTTTACCTTACTCTGAAAATTGTCCCTTAATGTAGTTATTTTATACCATTGAGGGTTTTTTTTGGTTTTTTTTTTTTTTTTTTTTTTTTTTACTGAGGATAGAACCCAGAGGTACTTAACCACTGGGCTACGTCCTCAGTCTTTTAAAAAAAATATTTTACTTAGTGACAGGTCTCTAAGAGTTGCTTAGGGTCTCACTAAGTTGCTGAGGCTGGCTTTGATCTCGCAGTCCTCCTTTCTCAGCATCCTGAGCCACTGGGATTATAAGCATGCACCACTGTGTGCCCAACACCATTGAGTTTTTAGGTGTAGCCTTGGATGTGTGAAGGCGGCAAAGGCTGAATCCATTGCTCACATCCCTATGCCCTTTATCTCTTTCCTGTCCACATTAGTAACAGAAAAATATCATTTCTTTGTGGCATAGATGATAAGTACTTCTAAAAGAAAATAGCCCTGCCCCATTCTGACCAAGTGGAGGCAGTGGGGAGATGAGGCATAGGCTTTCCCCATTGAATAGTCTGGGTTCAACTGTACCATGTACCAGCATGTGTATATTTGTTAATATCGTTAAGCTTCATTTTTTAAAAATGGTTTTATTGTTGCATTATACTTACACACAACGGGGGGTTCATTTTGACATAATCATACATGCACAAAATATATAATTTTTCCATTTCTGTCTCCAGTACTTCCTCTTTCTCTTCCCTCCTCCCTCCCCTTCCTCTACCCTACTGGTATTCCTCCTATTTATTTATTGTTCTTTTAATGGTACTTTATAGATACACATAAAGGTGGAATTCATTGCCATATATATATATTTGGTGGGGGGCACTGGGGATCGAACTCAGGGGCCGTAACCACTGAGTTCCACCCCCAGCCCTTTCTTGTATTTTATTTAGAGACAGGGTCTCACTGAGTTGCTTAGGGCCTCACCATTGCTGAGGCTGGCTTTGAACTTGTGAATCTTCTGTTTCAACCTCCCGAGCTTCTGGGATTATAGGCATGTGCTTTGGCGCCCAGCTACACATATATATTTTAACCAATTCAATCAATTTCATGTTGAGGTTCCTTCCTTTTCTCATCCCTTCATTCTTCCCCTCAATTCCCTTCCTCTACTCCATTGATCTTCCTTCAATTTTCATGGAATTCCCCCATCTTTTCTTTATTTATTTCCACCTCCTGCATATGAGAGAAAACATTTGACTGTTCACTTTCTGAATCTGGCTTATTTCACTTAGCATGTTGTTCTCCAGTTCCACCCATTTACCAGCAAATGTCATAATTTCATTCTTCTTTATGACAAACAGAGTAATACTTCACTATGTATATAGACCACATTTTCTTTATCCATTCATCTATTGACAGGCACCTCGACTGGTTCCATAATTTGTAAGCCTCAATTTATTCATGAACCAACATCACACTTACTGCAAAAGATTGTAGTAAGCACTTAAAGGACTGGGTAGCAGATGCTTTAATTGCCCATCTGACATTCACTTCCTCACGTCCAAACAAAGCCCCAAGTTGATCTAGGTGTCCACATTGTCTTCAGCTCCAGTACAGGGTCCTGAGCAGCGGGAAAGAGTTCTTCCCTGGCATCTGTAACTGTTCAGGAGAGGGCACATGATTGTCAGTGCAATCGAGGGATGCAAACAGGACTGGTTTGCATCCCATGTTGGAAGAAAGTGTTCTTTTTTTCCTCTCTCTTTTCTGCTGTGTGTGAATTAGGAAGCACATGGATACTGATTGCTGCAGATGGCCATCTTGGAGCCAAGAGGGAAAACAGTTTTAAGACACAGCTTCTGTTGGAAATCACAACTGCAGAAGGACCAAAGCTGCAAGCCCAGAGCCTGGCCCATAGTCAGTGCTCTGGACGGTAATCTAAGCAGCAGCCTGGGTTCTGTGGATGTGGAGAGGAACCCTCCTTTGAATGGTTACCAAGAGTGTTGGCTGGTAAGAACTGGAAGGACTACTCCATTTCCCGTAGACTGTGCAGTTTTATCATGTGATCAGCCTTAAGTGATTGTTCCCCTTAAAACCAAAATTCAAGTACAATTGGGACATTGGCCTCTGTATTCAATTGCCTGTAACCATAATTCATTTCTGTCAAAAATATAGTTTTTCTTTCCCCGCCAAACTGTTGAATCGTAATTTTCAAGGGCTTGGCAAAGTAGTATTTTCCCATGGGAGATAACATTTTTTAACTTTGATTTTTGCCCCCTATATTATAAAATAACAATAGTCAAAGCCTTGCAACTGCTAACAGAGTATTTGTGAGTATCTTCTTGCACCAGAACAAAGTGATGCTTCCAATTCAAGTCCTCTTTTTTGAGATGTGTTGTGATAACAGACTTGGAAAATTTTGCCACTGGCTAAACCTTGGCATTTTATTGAGCTCCCAAGCATTCTTCTGAATATGGTTTTGCCAAATGCAGACATGCATATGTAGAAACACACACACACACATACACACACACTCACACACTTAGCTTGTTTTGTTTTGTTTTTTCTACTGGGTCTTGAACCCAGGAGCATTTTACCACTGAGCTCTATCCCCAACCTGTTTTGTTTTTTGAGACAGGGCCTTGCTAAGTTGCTGAGGCTAGTCTCAAACTTGCCATCCTTCTGCTTCAGCCTCAGAGTTGCTAGAATTACAGCTATGCACCACCATACCAATTTCTTTCTTTCTTTCTTTCTTTCTTTCTTTCTTTCTTTCTTTCTTTCTTTCTTTCTTTCTTTCTTTCGATAACAACAACAAACACATAATGGAAGAAGCAGAAGACTCATTGACAAGGTGCAGACATCTTGCTTTCTAAACCCTTTTTTTTTTTTTTTTTTTTTTTGGCGGGGGGTACTGGGGATTGAACTCAGGGGCACTCAAGTTCAATGAGTCACACCCCCAGCCCTATTTTGTATTTTATTTAGAGATAGGGTCTCACTGAGTTGCTTAGGGCCTTGCTTTTGCTGAGGCTGGCTCTGAACTCTCAATCCTTTCTGAACAACAACCTGGCCTTAAGATGTGGGACGAGATAAGGAAGTTAATCCAAAGTGATCCCTTTTTCTTTCTCTCTTTTTTCTTTTTCAATTTTTTTCCCTTGGAGTTCTGAAATCCAGAGTTCAGTGGGCAAATATTTAAAGTTTAGAAAAATGGCAAACGTTGCATGTCACAGAACTGACCTTTGTGTGATTTTTATGATGATCTGTTTTATCTCCTAGTGGAACTTGTGAACCCATTCTTATTTGGTGTGTCCATTTGATAGGTCTTTGGGACACTTCAGTGCTACCCAGGGAAATCTCTGCGGTTGGATGCCAGTTTGGTTTCTCAGCGTACCTCGTGTCCCTCTGTGATCACTCAGTGCTTGAGACAAGTCCAAGTCCCAGTTAGGGTTAAGCATAAAATCCTGTCTCTTGGTACAATTCATTAAGAGACAATTTGCCTATAATAGCTACTTAATGTGTCTGCAGTATATTTTCACTATAGACAAAATCAATAGAGACGATCAATAAAAAGAATTATCACAAATTTCCTGACAACTCCATGGTGGCTGGGAAGCCACGGGAGAAGGGGTGGGCCATTGTGTTGGGTTGAACAGGCGAGAGTTTGTCTCTGAGCCATCGGAAGCCGGTCTAGACTGGTTATCTTAAAGTGCCAGTCTTGTGGCTCCCCAAGAGAGCTGCCCACAGTTCCTTTTCTGGTTTATTCACTGACCCATTACCCTGATCTCCTCCTACTTCCTACCCTGGCTCTCAGCCCTTCTCTGACTAAAGATAGGCTGAGGTGAGTTGGAGTCTGGGTTTTTTGATTTTCATTCTTCTTAACCCCAATCAAGAAACTCCTCAGGCTGGGTGCAGTGGCACATGCCTGAAATCCCAGCGGCTCAGCAGGCTGAGACAGGAGAATCGCAAGTTCAAAGCCAGCCTCAGCAATGGTGAGGCGCTAAGCAACTCGGTGAGACCCTGTCTCTAAATAAAATACAAACTACGACTGTGGCTGTGGCTCAGTGTTTGAGTGCCCCTGAGTTTAATCCCCGATACCACAAAAAAAAAAAAAAAAAAGAAAAAAGAAAAAGAAAGAAACTCTTTAGAACCAGGGCAGCCACTGTGCTGTCAAGTTGAGGTAGTGACAGCAGAACCAACATATTTTCGCATTCCGAACTTCTCTATGTATGCACCTTATCCATGCAGAAAAGATTCAAGCATCTGATCAACACATACAACACAGTACAATGGAATAGTAAATTGCAGTCCTGGAGCAGGACATGTGATTGCAAGTGGGCTGCAGGAAGGGAGAGGATAGTTGTGAACTTGACTCTTACTGTTTTTAATGATGAAGCCACCCACCCAGGACTACTCTTTCCAGTCTCCTGGTTATGGGAGAGAATCAAATGTCTTATTATTTTTAAATATTAAAAATTCTGTTCATTGCAACCAACTGTAATCACTGCTGATAGGAGTTATGAACATCTCTGAAGACAGAAGGCAATTGAAGTGTGCCACAATGACTTGGCACAGGAGTAGCAAGGCCTGGGTCTTTTCCTCCCCTGTCTAGCCCCCACAGCCAAAAGTCTTAATCCCTTTCATAGTAATGGTTTAACTTCACCTGGGATCCTAATCAAAAAATAAAGAATTCTTCTACTTCACTTCCAAAGACTCCATTCAGGAACTCCATTAGGGACCCAGCAATCTCCATTCTAAGGCAGCAGCACTGGCTGTCCTAATGCCAGGGCTTTCTAAATCCCATTTGCAAAATTGCTGCTTATGTCATCATACCTCTTAATCCTGCTCATTTTTTCTGAAGGCCTACCTTTCCCTCACACTTGGGGCTGACGTCACTGCAGCACCGCAGTGTACCTCCTATTGCTCCCCTCACACCCAGTGCCAGAGTCTGAATTCAGACACTGGACTACCTTAGCTCAAAAGCACAAGGCCCTTGTTCTTTGGGATCTAAGGCTGAAAAGTGAGAGCCATCAGGAAGGGTGGAATAGGGCCACAATTCCCCCCCCCCTGCTCCCCCATGAGTAGAATTGTTTATTTGTCAAAATGGACATCCTGGTGCCCACAGATTGAAACAAACATCTTTACTTCCTCAACTTACTGGCCAGCTCATGACTTAGATGTCAACTGCAAGAAAAGCAGCAAAGTGAAACGGTCATGAGTCTTCATTTGTGGGACGCGTAGAGGAGGGATATGGAAAACACTGCACACATTCATTTATATTTCAAAGAAATCCAAGTGGTTTGCTATCACTCAGCTCTCTGGCTTAACCAGAGAGACGCAGAATCCAAATGTAATATTGCAGGAAGCCATGAAACCAAAGTTTTGAATTTTTCTCAAGAATTTCATTTTTTAATATTAATCATAAAAAAAATCACCAAGCCCCTGTGTCCCATAAAAATAAATGAACATTCTCACTCTTAAATGGACAAAACAGAGGAAATCTGGAAGCCACCTAATGCTTTCTGTGTAGCTTCTCTAGGTCATCCAAAGATTCAGATCACAAATCATTCTGTTTTGCCAACGAGGGAAACTGAGGAAACATCAGGTCCATGTCCTGGGTGTGGCTGTTGAAAAGTTGCCTACTCTAATTTGGAAGAGCAGCTCTGCGGGGGAATTGGAGAAAGGCCCAGAGTCTGTAGCATGGCATGATCTGGCCCAGGGAGCATGTCCAGCTTCATTTCCAGCTGGGCCCTACTTGCCCCCAAGGACCTGGGGTCCTTCAGAGGCTCATGTTTCCTCAAAACTTTGCTCAGCCTGCCCCTCCTTATTGACAGGCCCTCCTGCCCCTTTCCCACCCACCAAGTACCCATTCATTCCCTGCTCACTCATCACCAGAGGCTTTTGGTGCTCCCCGGTGGCTGCGTTTCCTTGGCCCTCCTACAGCCCTTTAATACCCAAAGATTTTTATGTGTCTTTGGTATTCGTGTATCTGGCCTTCCCACCATGTCCCACCAAAACACTCACAGAGCATCTTGACAGCTGGATCTTGTTTAACTCATCTTTAGTTTCCCAGGACAGATCACTTTGCCAAACACAGAATAAATGCTCATGAAATGCTTGTTGAAGGGATAAGTAGATAAACCAACGCAGACCCTTGGTGATGTGAGAAAAAAGATGCTGCCTTCCACCTCATTCTTGCTCCTTACAGGAAGCTGGAGGAAAAAAAAAAAAACAGGAGGGGGTGTGGGGGGCGGGAAAGCCCATTCAACTTTCTGGCCTGCTTTTCCCAGGGGCTGCATCTCCCCTTTTGGTCTGAGGAATGTAAACACTGAAAATAGAGCTCAGATTCCTGTCAATGATAAATCACTTCTCCTTCCATTAAAACAAGGAAGAAGGAAAACTGACGGTCACTGGGGGGCAGTGATTCCGGCTGGGCTGCCAGGGAACATGTTTGTGGCTGTTGCGGGTATTTGGGCAAAGATGCTACCTCTAGGGCGGGGATCACTTAAGGCTATCCCATTCTGGGGGAAAATGTTTTTAAGGCTTTCCTTCCCTTCAAAGGAAGACTAGCACCCTGGCAATTCCTGTCACTGTCTTCCCAGTTTAATCTTGAATGAAAAAACTTCAGGCTTTGGAATGATTGCTCCTGTGGCTCCTTGGGTACAAAGGCTGGAAATTGAGTAGCAGTTTCAGGGTGAGGGGCGCATTGCCTCCAGCACCGGGGTGTCAGCCTCCCCACCAGGGGGCTGGAGCCAGGCCTGGGTTGATGTATTTACCCAGGCCTCCAGGCAAGGCTGCCCACTGTGATATGGGGCTGCCCGCAGCCTAAAGGCTGTCCTGCTGGCTTTCTCAGGATCTGGTAGATCATGCTATCTCTAAGCAACCTCCCCTCACAAAGGGCTCAGGTATTTGAATTTGTATGTTGGGAGACTGGAAAATTGGTTATTGATGGGAGAGGTTTATAAGATGAAGTTGGGAGAAAGTTTTGCATCTGTTAGGAAAATGAATTTTGCTTACCAACAAAAGAAAAAAAAAAACGGAGGTGAAAGTAGGGAATGAAATAGAACAAGAAAGGGGATCACTCTTCACCAGAGCCTTATCTGAGAGTGCAGCTTTACTAATAAAATCTCATTTAAATGTAAAAAATCTCATTTATATGTAAAATCCACGCCAGTTCCCTTGAGGTTTATGTTACCAACTATCAGAATTTAGGACCCAACCGAGGCCCAAAAGGGATGAAGAGATTGCCAGAGGCTACACAGGCAGGTAGTAGACATGGGGGCCAGGAGGTGAAAATGGTCTGTTTGCCAGACTATGAACAGAGTGTAAGGAGGAGGAAGGTAGTTAAAAAAATAAAAGGGAGTTTTGTTAGAACAGTTTAAAGTCAGGTCAGTCTCCTGAGTGGCTTTTCTGCCAAGCACCATCCTATTTTAATCTTTATAAAATTTCCATAGGAAACTTCCTTGGGTAACTGAGACTCAAAGAGGTCATACCACTTGTGCAAAGTCAGATGGCTAAGAATTTGTGCAGTCAGGACTCAAACTTGGGGTGGATGGAGTTCTTACTATCAGGGCACAGATGGATGTGAATGGTGGGAACATGAGGTGAAGAGAATAATTCTATAAAATGGGCCCACTATGCTGACCCCCACCTGCTTTCTTTTCCAAGAAGCAATCTATCCGCAGCCCTGCCTGGCCTCAGTGGACAGGATACGCCACATTCCTCAGCAAACTACCTGTTAACTGCAGGAGAAATGCAGGCCCAAGATAATGTCAATGGGAGGAACCCAGAAGACTTTTGTCAGGAGATCCTGGAACTCTGGAAGATAAGGATAGTTCCTCCTAACGATAAAATCTGTAAGAATATAGTGGTTAAGAATCCACTAAGAACCAGTCAGCATGGGTCAAGGTGACCTAGAGTTGCCATGATAGTGGGGACTTGAAAGTCTGATGTCACCCAGCTGTGAGTCGAAAGTTGAGAGGTAGACCTGGGCAGGACTCTCTGGAAACTTCTCTGGTACCCCCCCACCAAAAACACTAGAGTGCAGGAGAGGCACATAGTTTCTCTCCTCTCTGAGAGGAACCACTCTCTCCCTCAAGAGGGTCCCCTCTCCCTTGTCCTATCCCCTCAATAAACTCATTGCTGTTACTCTGAGTGACACGTCTGAAATCTTTCTGACTTGATGGCAAGAATCGGACTTTGAAGAGGGGGGTCTTTGAGCTGCTTCAGTTTCTTGTAAGACCCCAGCCCCATTACATAGCCACTGTGGTAAGGCAGGGAGGAGCAAGAGAAAAATGAATGAAACTGCAGACTCTGAGGAACCAGGAGGATGATAATGCTCTCAAAGAGGTCAAGGTAGGTAGGGCAGAATCCATAGGGATTAGAGGGTAAGTAAGAGGGGGTAGAGGGGAAGGGACAAGGAGTTAGGACAGATGACAGCTTTTCCTGTTGGAATTTGAGTCTCCTAGATACTGAGATAAGTGCAGCCTGCCCTCCGCACCCCCATGTCAGAATATTTTAAGGTCCTCTCTAGTGGTGTTAAGCAGACACAAATTCTTTGACACTCATCTCACTGAAGGGGACCGTTTGAGTCTAGGCGGGCTTATCATTTGCTTGAAACCAATAGAATGCCGAAGTGGCTGCGAGATGGCTGAGGCTGGGTCAGAAAAGTCAATGTAGCTGCCAGCTTTCTTGTTGGGACCTGTGTCTTCAGAGGCCTGCGCTTCCATGTAAGAAGTCTGGCTACCACGAGGCTTCCACGCCATGAGGAAGCTCAGGGCACATGGAGAGGCCATGTGTTCTGGCCCACAGCTCCAAGTGAGATCCCAACCAGCAGCTGCCGTCAATGCCTAGATATGAGAGAAGGCTGTTTCAAATCAAATCAAATCAAGTCACCCCTGCCCCTCCCTTGGTATCTTCCCAGTGGAGATTGCAGACAGACGGGAGCAGAGACAAACTATGCTAAAGTGTCCTATCAAAATCCCCAACAACACGTAGAATTCGTGAACGTGATAAATAGGTTGTTGAATGTCACCATGTCTTTGGGTGGATTGCTGTGCATCAGAGACACCATCCTGTTTCATTTTTTGGGGGGAGGGGTCTGGGTCCCCATTCTTGTCTCCCACGCCAAGTTCTTGCTTTTCAATAAACTGTAGATGGATACGCAAAGTGACAGTCCTCCACAGACTACATGGGGGTGATCTCAGCCGCACTCTTTGATGAGGGCCCTTTCAGCCAGCAAAGATGAGCCACCTTCTTTATAATTGCCTCTCCTCACTGGGTCTCCAGGTCTTCCCTCCCAGCCCTTTTTCCATCCTTCTCTTTTAGCTGACAGCCCCTCACCCCCTCCGCTGCATTTCCCATTTGGATGGCAAATGCCTTTCAGTCCATTCAGCCCCTAGGGCAAGAGCTTCCTGTTAACTCTGGAGTCATTTATGGAGTTCACCACAAGCCCTGCCTATAGCCATGGGCTCCTGGAGTCCAGCCTTTTGTGAAAGAGGCTGAGTGTGAAACAGCCTTAGCAGATATCTATCTGGCTCTGGTTCTGTCCTAATGGTATAATTCTGAGGTTGTTAAAATTCTTCAAAGAACTAGGTGAGCTCATTTCTGCTAAATTAGTGCTTGGTAGGAAATCCTGGAGAAGGAAACTCCAGCACAAAGTTCATTCATTATGTGACCCTACTGCTAAATCACGCTAGCAACCCTTGCAAAGATTTAAATTCAGAGTCCAAATAAGGCTTTTCTTGCTCTCTTTTATTTTATTTATTTTTTTTCTGGAATTGGTCCTGAAATTTAGCATCTAACCAGCATGATGCACCGATAAGGTTTTGGGTCTACATTGATCAGTGTCTCCTCTACTTACTCCTTAGTGCCTTTATGTAACCCTCTGAGTACCAGTTTCCTTATCTGCAGGATGCAGATAATGAGTCCCACCCACAGTTACTGTGAAGACAGACTGAGATAACATTGGAAGCCGAATTGATCAGAAGTAAGACCTTATTTTTATTCTCTTTGTTTTTATTTGTGGCCATCCCTAAAAAATTATAATGGCTCTACCTTCCAAATAAACCCCTAATCCAGCCATTTCTTACCCTCTCCTGCCAATCACCTGGCAACTCTCCTATCTGATCTCCTGGTTTCATCTGGGGGCCTTTCATCCCTGCCCACAGCAGCCAGAATAATCCTATCAATCTTGTCATGTCTCTTCCAAACTCCAAGCCTTTCAGTCCCTGGCCTCAGAGTAAAGTGTTTACAATCGACTAGGTCTGTGTCAAACCAGACTCCTAATATGCCCACCTTCCCCTCCTCTTTTCACTTCTCTTTCTCTTCTGGTTTCTCAAGCAGCACATATACCTCTCAGAGCTGTGGCACTTCTGTGGCTCTCAGAGACAGCAGGACCCGTGTCTGTGCTTCCTTCAGCCATCAGCTCACAGCCATCTTCTCCACGACTCTTCCCTACTTTATTTCTACAGTTGATCACATTCTTATTTATAAGACTTACTAGTATTTCTTGTATATTTCTCCTGATTAGAATATAAGTCCCATGATAGCAGAGATTACTATATATATATATATTTTAATTGCTGCATCTCCAGTGCCTAAAACAGGACCTGGCATATAGTAGAACCTCAACTACAAGGTTGAGTTGACCATAGGCCACAGGAACAATTGATTGACTGTGGCCTCTTGCTAATATTCTATCTTAATGAAGATGACTCTGTTCAGCTCTGCATCAAACATCAACAGTCTTTTTTTTTTTTTTTTAAATAAATATTAGCAGGGGGCTGCCTTCTTTAGTTTGAGAATATACTCATATATGCCTGGGGGAAAATACTCAATTGAAGTCAAAGGATGCAAGAATAATGAGTCCTGGGTCTTCTGCTTGCTGGTTCCAAAGGTTCCCTCAAACCAAGGATGGACTCCCTCAAACCAAAGATGGACTTCACTTTTAGGACAGCCCCTGATTTATGACTTAGGGGTTTTTGACTCTCCAATGGTACAAGAATGATCAACATTTAATAAAAATCATATTTTGTTGACTTTGGAACTTTTCCAAGGCTTGAGATATATGTAAGATACTTTTTTGAGCTGCTGAGTAGGGCTAGTGGACTGCAGCTCCCAGGCAGCCACACAATTACTATGGGAGACAACCAACAATCTGCAGTGTACTGTGTAGCATTCAATAAATTATGTGAGATATTCACAACTTTATTATAAAATAGGCTTTGAGTCAGATTATTTTGCCCAAATAGGCTAATGTTAAGTGTTCTGACAATGTTTAAGTAGGCTAGGCTAAGCTATAAGGTTAAGTACATTAAATGCATTTTTGACAATATTTTCAACTTACTATGCTTTTTCAGGACCTGGCCCCATTGTAAGTTGAGGAGCATCTATATAATCTGCAGAGCTCATTGCAAAAGACAAAGGTGGGGCTGGGCCCTTGTTCAAAAAGAATAATATCATCAGTATCACAACAGCAGAGCAATAAACCAGGAGTGGGGCCCTTCTAGGCCCTACATGCGACATAGGCTCTGCAACTATAATGCTGGTCCTCTTCTTTTTCTATGTTTATATTTTTGCATCCACTGAAAACAAACCTTAGGAGGTTTATTGACTCAGTGAACTTTATTCACGTCATCTCATTACCAAGAGGCTAAAAATTTTAAGGGTATTCGCTCTGCTCCAGGTCACTGGTATTCAGGCTTCAAAATAATCCATTTTTGTTTTGTCTGGATCGTATGGCAATATTGGAACAGGAAGATAAAAGTTATTTACATCATTGTCGCTACCCTTGCAATAGGTCTCGGTCTGACTCTGAACAGAGCCCTAAGTGCCGAGGTTTGGAAGCGTCCAGGAGGAAGACTTGAGGAAAGCGGGTGGAGGAGGGTCCCTGCTTCTGAAGAGAGGAAGTCATTTCTGGACCATCTTGACTGTTATCCACGGGTGTGACCATAAGCAGCAATCTCTGGCTTACAATATGGAGCAGGCTGGGAGGAGGCCCAGATGCAGAAGAGTAGGCCCAGGGCAGTCCCAAGGCCTGTGGACTCCAGGTGCCACCAGGTAATTTAGTTTAATGATGGTGATGTGTGCTAGAATACGCCAAGGAATTGCTGAGCAAATCAGCTCTTTTCCTTGGGATTTATTTTCTCCATCTTTCAAAGAAAGGCCATATTGTTCAGAGGCTATTTTTGAAAATTAACCAGGCTTCAAACTTTCTCTAGCATTCTGAGTGTTTTGGAGGTAGGCATTATAAAACACACAAGCCACCAGCCCCCCTTTATTTACATTTTCCTGAAAAACAAAAGGAAGCCTTTTGCGTATTTTGATAACAGGTCTGTCTCAACATCTTAAACTTAAAAATGACCTGTTCTTTGCCTCTGAATACAGTATGGATGATGGAGACTGTGTCCAGGCTCACCCATGAATATTTTTAAAAACTTAATTACAAAAATCATAGTCAAGTTGAAGAAAAATGTAATAGAAATACATTATTTAAACCACAAAGTTACCTACATTTTTTACAAAATTCCAAATATGAGATGACTTGGCCACATAAGCTTTAAAAGTATTAAATGGAATGGGCAAAAACATTAGTTCACCATTTCAGGGGCAGTTTAATCACTAAGCAAACAGATTTGAACCTATGGAGATCTTTCTTACAAGAACTTCAAAGTCTTTTCATGAAGATAACTAAAATAAATATCATATGCTATTTTAAAAATCCTATGTATACTCAAGTCTTAAAGTGAGGTTTAATTTTTTTGTAGATCAGAAGTTACATATTTGCATGAAAGGCCGTGAGGCTATTCATATTTACAAAGGCAAACTTTTCTTCACTTCCATTTTTGTCTTTGATAGGGGCTGTTAACAACATTTCAAAGTAGCTTGGCTTGTAGTGATTGCTTCGATGTGTCATGAACCAGTGGACATCAGTTTAACAGGAAGTGAAATGTCACAAGGTAACAAACCTGGATATTGACATAAGAATTTTGTACTCAGCCAAACACACTTGGAACCCCAGGCTCTTGTTGCTTCCCCTTTTTATAATACCTTGGGAATTCAACTTTTCTTCTGGTTCTATATCTGATTCTCATACAAGTGGAACCTGTGTTCCTTTTGACTATTGCAATTCACCCACAGTCTGGGTAGGAGCAGCCCACTCCAGAAATGGGAGATGGAACTGCCTCTTTTCTATGCTGCATCTTTAGGGATGGCTAGTAAAGCACACAGAATTCTTTTCCCTGCAGAAGAATCCACAAGAGAAGCAGAGTTATTAGTGCTCAGGGAATATGAGAAAGGAGGCAGACTTGGATGATCTTGATGCCTTTAGCCTAGTTCATCTTCTCCAGGAGAGCTGTTCCTGCAACCCAGAGAGCAGGGACCAGCTTCTCCCCGGCTCAGGTTTAAATTCTCCTTTTCTGACCTTAAGATCTACCTTTTTTCCTTAGATGTGCCAATGCTCTCTCCTCAGAGCCAGAATTCCTTAATCTCCTTGAGGGGCTTTTACATCTCTCTTCTGATGATGTAGATTCCTACAGAACGGAAGCCTCAAAAGGTCACCTGGCTACCATGGTTCCAAGTTCAGGTGAGGGTTGCAGCCCAAGGTACCTCTTCTATAATCTAAGATATCTCCGACCAGGGTTTTAAAGCCTCCATTCTTGAATCATGCCAAGTTCAGGGCTACATCCCTAAATAGGCATTGCTTTGATGATCAAAAGTATAGGCTGAGCTGGGCACAGTGGTGCAAGCCTGTAATACCAGCAGCTTGGGAGGCTGAGGCAGGGGGATTGCAAGTTCAAAGCCAGCCTCAGCAAAAGTGAGATGTTAAGCAACTCAGTGAGACCCTGTCTCAAAATGTAATACAAAATAGGGCTGGGGATGTGGCTCAGTGCTTGAGTATCCATGAATTCAATCCCTGGTTCCCCCACAAAAAGTATTAGGTTGAGCCCAGCATGGTGTTACACACCTGTAATCCCAGCAATTTGGGAAGTTAAGGCAGGAGGATAGCAAGTTAGAGACTGGCCTCAGCAGTTTAGGGAGGCCCTGAGCAACTTAATGAGACCCTGTCTCAAAAAAAAAAAAATTATGTTGAATCATAAGAAACCATTTTTATTTATAAATATTGTAGATTCATAAGAGATATTCAGACACAATGAACAGATACTTAAAGTTTTTTTTTGTTGTTTTGTCTTTTTACTTCTTGTTTCACATCTCCTAACTTCTTTCTCTGCACCCCACATACCTATACTAAGACTCCATACCTATACACACACACACACACACACACTCACGCGCACACACACACACACACATACACACTGACACACTGACTTACTCTTTCTCTTTTGAGATCTCATAGAGTTAAGAAAACAGATGACAATAAGGTCGAGGGCTTCATTATGGAAATGAAAGGCCTGGGCTGTGTTACTCACAATACCCTTGTCCTTTGTTCAGGGTATCCACCTCTCAGCTCCGCTCTCCACTCCCCAGTTCTAAAAGCAACCAAGAGAACATCATGGGGCAGGTGCAGGGCAGGCTTTATGTATGGAGCAAGTCTCTGTTGTGAGTCATAGAAATCTGGATTCTGCATTTGATGTGTGAGTACTTCTTAGAAGGTAATGATGGGCAGGTTACTTAATCACAGACTATTTCAATTTTCTACTTTCTATCACTGAGGGAGAAGACAAGGTAGCATAGTAAAGCGACTAAAATGGTTCATGGGACACATTGGTTCCCCCAAGTCAAGTCTGAGCAAGAACATTAAATTTCCTATCCCCTGGAGCTTTCAGCCTCCAAACCTACCCATATGGCTCAGAGACCAAAGAGCTACTTTCCTTAAAGCGGCATGTGGCCTGGGACATTGGTGTCTTAGTGGTCACCAGTGAGGCAGCTGAGTCATGGCTTGCGGAGTCTCTGATGCTTTGGGGAAGATAATTTACATCTGGAGAGGCACAGCAGTGGCTTTGTGGCCTGGTGACATTTGGGGCTGGTCCCTAAGGATGGTTCAGGTTTAGACATATCCTCTGGGCTAGAACAGCCTCATTAAATTTTCTGCAATGATAAAAATGTGATGTATTCTGTGCTGTCCAAAACATGCAGTTACCACACACTTGAAATGTGGCTGGGATGAAAGAGGAATTTTAATTTTAGTTAACTTAAATAGCCAAGTATGGCTATTGGTTCTGATATTGAATAGCACAGGATGGACTAGGCAGAGAAAACAAAATGAAATCCAAGCAGCAGGAAATCATAAGACAGACACAGGGCAGCAGCACATGTGTTAGCTGGGCTGTGGCACAGGCCTCAGGAAGGATGCTAGCATCTAGGACAGCTGGGGAGATATATGATTGTCAGTTTCAAGAGTTTGAAAGTTATTTTCCAGGCAGTGAGAGCTAGTGAAAGTTTGTGAACAAGGTAGTGACAGCACCTTGCCCAACTTCAGAGACCTTAATCTAGCAGGAGACAAGGGAGTGGGGTATCTGATTTGACCAGATAGAGGCTGGAAATGAAAATTTTTAGAAATGTCACTACAGAAATCCAGGCGAGTCTCCTAATGCATGCTGAGCACTGAGCAAACATCTTTACCTGGATTACCATTAGTTAGGTTACAGGTCCTCAAGAAAGTTCAAAAATAGAACCAGGTCTGTTGGTTTCCAAAGCCCATAACAGAAAGAATTTAACAGCACTTTACCACTGTTTTCAATATCCTGGGGAAAGAAAGGAGAGCCGGTTTCCTCTGGCAGTGTAATGATATAGAGGACACGGAGCCAACACCGTGGGGCAGGACCTGGCCTTAATCTAGGTGGGGGTGGCTTTTCTCATAACCTGACAGAATTTTTTCCTTTCCACAGGCTTTTCTGAATGGGACCCCCTATCTGCTGCCAGACCCAATGCCTCCTGCCTTCCTACTGCCTTGGTACTGGTCCAAATCATGGTATTACAGAGCCCATTAGCTTGATTGTTTGTGGGCAAGTAGGGTTATCTGCAATTGAGGAATTCTAAAAAGGTAGAGACTGATTTTCTTCCTAAGATCTCTTTAATTTGCAAGCAATTCTCTCTCGCTCTTGCTCTTTCCCTCCCTCCCTCCCTCTGAACCTCCCCAATTCTTCCCCTTTTGGAAGCACTGTAGTGTGGTGAAAATATAAATTCAAAAATCAGGTTGTCTGAATTTGAACCCTGGTGTGCTAATATGAACTTGAGAAAATTGCTACCTACCTCATGGCCTAGTTTTAAAGATTTAAGGTACCAAAGTGCTTAGAATTGTGCAAGACATTTACTGTATATGGACTTACAAGGATGATTTATTACTTGACAACACTTTTTCATGTATCACCTTGATCCATCAGTTTGGAAGGGGATCAAAGCAGGAGTGCCCCTGGGTGGCCAGAAGGAACAAGCAGCAACTGTCAAGAGACATTCTACAATATTTGGGTGTGAACTACAAGAAATTGTGCAGAGATAACAGGCCAATTTTCTGAGCTAAGTTCATACCCTAGGGGAGAAGCCATGCAAATGTAAAAATCGCAGAAGAGGCAGGCCTGAAAGGGAAGGGAGAAGGAAATCTTCAGAGGCACTGGAAAGGGCAGTTTTCATTCATGTCGTCTGTCATTCAGGCCGATGACCCAGCTTAACCAGTCCGCAGCCCAGAGGGAACTGCAGAGTATCGGACCTGGGCTGCGGGCGAACGACGATCCCAGTGCTGCCACCTACAGGGTCTGCGAGGAAGAGCGCGCTGCCATCAGGGCTCCTTGGCGGCTCTGTGCTGGACACAAAGTCATCATCAGTTGTTAGCTCCTCTATCTTATTGGTTTTGAATGCGTCTGTCCTTAGACGCAACAGTTCAGGGACATATTTCCAAACGTTATTTCTAAAGGGGATGGGGGATGAAAAAAAGAAACTAAATAAAAGCCCCATACAGAGAAGAACAGGAAGTGCACATTGACCTAGCCCCATATGCTAGGTGATGAGTTAGTGATTTGATGTGTTATTGTATTTAATCCACGTAAAAGATATCATCAGTATTATTATTATCCACACTCCAAAGTAGGTTAAGATATCCAAGTCACAGTTGTTTAGAACTTGGGTCACTCAAATTCTGAAGTCCAATTTTGTTGTAACACAATAATTAATTTCTTGCTCTTTCTTCAGTATAAAAGTTCCCACAATGGAGTTGACTAGACAAAAGGACAGTCATGGAGAGATCCTGTGTGTGTGCACAAAAGAAAATTACCTCGAAGTAGTGCTTTAAAAATGGAGACTCCTCAAATGAAGATGTTGTAGGAGAAATTCTCCCTTACACAAGTGAGTTGGGTGCCTCTATTGCTGGGGTCCTGAATATTTGTGCATTTGTAAATTAAACTATTTTTATGCATTCCAGCCAAGTTGAATGAAGTAACCTTGCAGACCAAAATACAAAACAAGGCACCATATCTGTCCTTTACTAGCTCCACTTGTCTTTTATTTGCTGAATTTGGGCATGTTGCCTTTACACTATAGTTATCACATTCAAATTCATTGTCCTGTCACCAATGGAGCTTCACAAGCTTTACACTATAGGTACATACCACCCAGGAACTTTGCTAAAAAGCACCCTCTGATTCAGTGAGTCTGAGATTGTGCATTTGAACAACCGTCCCGGCTGATAGATGTGCTGCTGGCACAGCAGCCACACTTGGTGTTTCAAGAAACTAGATGATCTTCAAGTTCCTTTGAATCATCAAAATAAATTTGAATTCCATGCATCTCATTATATTTTATTGTTACTTAATGTTTTGAGAATCAGTAAACTATGTATTCCATCAAAAATAGAAACACAGGGTAGGCATGGTGGCACAGCCTGTAATCCCAGCAACCTAGGAGTCTGAGGCAGGAGGATTGCAAGTTTGAGGCCAGCCTTGGCAACTTAGCAAGAACCTGTACCAAAATAAAAAATTAAAAGAACTGGGATGGGGCTAGGGCTGTAGCTCAGTGGTAAAGCCCTTGCCTAACATGTGTGAAAATAAAATAAAATAAGGGCACTCTGTCCATCAACAACTACAAAAAATAAAATAAAATAAAAAAGGGATGTGGCTCAGTGGTAAAGTGTCCCCAGTACAAACAAAAGCACACAAACAAAAAAAACAACTTTCTTACCTGTTAGAATGAATTTACCAGTATAGTCTATCTTTTCATGCAGGCTGGTCTATAAAGTGATATCTTTAGAATCTCTATGACCTGGAGGAATAGTGCCTCTAATCAGAGAGTAATTTCGGCACCATGAGAATTATTTTTCAACTATAAGGGAAAGTAATGACTTATACCATGTTAAGAAAAAGTGTCAAAATTATAATTTTCCACTCTTCCAGGTGAGTTTCAAGTCCACTTTTTTTGCCTTTTGTGGAAATGAGAATAGCCCAGTGACCCACTTTAAAACCAAGAAATTTTAACTTCTTATATCAAGGGATCTGGGGAATTCATTAATACTTACACTTATCAGAGTCTCCAGATGTTGAAGAGAAAAAAAACAAACATATTCACAGGTGATGCGCAGCAAACCCCTCTCATAATGCATAAGGGACAAGCTATTTGTAGGCAGTAAGGAACAAAGTGACCTATAAACAAGCTGCCATTTACTTGTTAATTTTGTCTGAGGTGCATTTAATTGCATCTGTTAGTACTATGATAGCTAATGCTCAGCCATTATTTCCATCATAAACCTCACTGGGGATGAGAAATGCAATAGAACTAGATCCTTCTCTTGGAATTGATTTTTTTCCCCACATCAATTAAAATATTCAGTAAAGGTGTTGAGTTCTCTCCAACTCCTTCCTATTTCCACAAATAAAATATATGCATTTAAATGCTTCAAAATCAATGACTACCTTGTATGTCTTAGAGAATATAATGTGTCAAATGAGAGTAGTGGAAATAGTAGATTTGTAATGAGAATGAAATGAAAGAAAGGTAGGCACCTATAATGGGAAGGAAGTGCCCATATGCACACAGTGGTTTTTCAAGACTGATGTCTGGATTAACTTTGTGAGGACAAGGGTGAGCTCCCTACTGGGGAAGAGGCTGCTGCTATCTGTATCCTGTGATCTGAGGCTAGCATTCCCTGTTCTCCTTCCTCCTTTGTGGTCCCTGCCCTAATACCTACAATTTTTTACAAGTAGCTTCAGTCCTTTCGACTGAGGCTTTGCTTACAACACATGCTGGAGAACCTAGGTGTTGGCTTTTTAATTTTGTAGAAGTATTATTGTCAATGACATCCACGTTGGCCGACACTCTTTCAGGGCCAACCATGTGGCAGATAGGGGTTTGACTCAAGTTTTAACAATTCAGAGGTAGAGTTGAAGCTAGGTTCCCAACCCTGAACAAATAAATGAGGTTAGAGAGATTAGAAACTGTATTTGGTCCATCTTGGACCACTGACCTCTTCAGTCCACTGAAGAGTGTGTATGCAGTAGGAAGGGGGACCTCAGTAAAACCACATATTTTGAGCAGCATTTCTCAAAGAAGGTGCTTGCTTTTCTGGAAAAAAAATTCAGGCCCATGATAGCTTTGGGCAAATTGCTCAATTGATTTGGACTTCAGCTGGATAGTTTATAGAATGAAGGAGTTAAAGTAGATAATTTCTCAGGGTCCTTTCATATCTCAAACTCTCTTGTTTTGTTACCTTTTAAAATGTAGCACTTTCTAAATCATTTCACACTGAGCCCTGACAAGCAGGCAGAGATGATACTATTTCATTCTCTATTAGAAGGGGAAACTGAGGCTCACAAAGTTAATAAACTTGCCTCAAATCATTAGAATGTCAAGTAGCAGAATTAGGATGAGATATAAAATCATTGGACTAGTTTCAAGAAATTCCCTTTGAATGCTTTTCACATTAGTAAAATTAGTTTCATTTTATAATGATTACTGACTAATCCAATTGGTGAAGAGCTATTATCGATTATGCTTGGATTGGTGGGATAGTTTTGACCAATTAAATCTTAGATATATGAATTTATTATTTTGCTGCATTCCAAGAGGTGCTGGGTCATTCATTAATAGGATCATTGTCTTTATTATGGGAGATACTAAAAAGTAAGGCTTGAGGAAGGAAAAGAATTCAAATTGAAGAAGATTGCCTTTAGGCAGAGACTGAGATAAAACCTCTGAGGAACTGGTTACTATCTTCCATCTCACAGATACATGGTAATATGCCATTAATCCAAAAGAGGTCAAATAAGCCACTGTTTATGGTTTTAAGATTTCTCTAAATTAATGCTTACACCATACAATCAATGAAGTCTAGAAATCCAATTGCATGAGTTTTATCTTCACTTGTTTATACATTCCCAGGATCTACAAGCACCTACTAAAGTAACTGAGGAATGGTTTAGGGGTTGAAATTTTTTTTTTTTTTTTAAACAAGTTAATAAGTTTAGCATGAAAAAGTGAAGCCACAAAGGGAGAACAGTCTGTGATTAAGAATTATAAAAATAGGACTCAAAAGCATGCCTTTGGTCTGCCAGCTAATAAATTTATCATTAGGGAAATAAATATGAATATTACAATGATGTCCACTCATCCCTCCTAAAAGCAAAGAGTTGGAAATAACCCAGGTGACAGATTATTTAAGAGGATTATAAAATATCGCCTAATTATTAAAAATGATGCTGTCAAAGGATAATTAATGTCAAAAACTCACAATAATGAAACCAAAAATAGCATGAACCAGCTTACCTGACTTATGAATCTTCCTCAACAAATTTCCCATTGCATGACCTTGGACAATCTTTATAACTTTGTGTTTAATTATACTCAGATATAAGTTGGGGTTAATGATAATACTTACCTCATAAGCTTGTGGAATGAACTGAATGAGGTAGTATATATAAACTGCTTATCACAAAGCTATGAACCATAATAAGATGAGGAGATAGTACATTTTTCTTTTGATAATCTAATTTTTGGTCAATAATTATAAGTTAATTTGATAATGGAGAGGAAAATATTAATATTTTTTATTTATTTAAGAATTTAGATTTTTTTAAATTATGGTGAAATACATGTAATATTTACCATCTTCTGTGATTCATACATTAAGTGAATAGTTCAGTAGTGTTAAGTGCAGTTACTTTGTTGTACAACCAATCTCCAGAACTCTTTTCATTTCACAAAACTAAAACTCTGTACCCATTAAACAATTCTTCATGCTTTTCTCCTCTTGCCCCGCCCCTGACAACTACCACTCTATTTTCAGACCCTATGATTTTGCTATTCTAGGTACTTCACATAAGTGGAGTCATATGGTGTAAGTCCTTTTGTGATTGGCTTATTTCACTTAGAATAATGTCTGCAAGCTTCATGCATGTTGTGGTATGTGTGAGAACTCCCTTTTTAAGGATGAATGATATTCATAGTATTTTAAGGATGAACAGTATGCATACACCACATTCTCTTTATCCATTCATCCCTTGATGGATGCTTGGATTGCTTCCACCTTTTGCTTATTATAAATAATGTTTCCATGAACATGGTTGTACAATTATCTGAAAGTTTTTAAAAAAATATATAGGTTATTTAATTTGCATTTAAGTTCCTTGAGTCTTATAAAATATGTTTAAACAGAGTAAATTACTTGAGATACTTGTAAACAGAAACTATAGGTGATTGACAGCCTAGGCATGATCCCTGGTTCTGAAATTATTAATGCTTCAAATATAGATAAATGTAGGTATTTATCAAGGACTTATTCCTTGCCTTTGATATGTGCCACATATTTCAGATTTCAGTTTCAGCTATAAGTAACAAGAAAAAAACAAAACAAAACCCTAACTGACTAACAAGGGTTAAAACAAGATGGCACGGCTCAGGAAACCTGGAGGCAGTCAGCCCAAGCTTGGACTTCACTGCGTAGAACCGAATATTTTCTCTTCTTGCTCTGCCATGTCCTTGAGATAAAACCTAGGAGGAACTGGTTACCATCTGCCATATCCCTGAAGCTTTCTTCTGATCTCATTGCACGAGGTGGCTGCTGGATCCCCAGCCACAATATTATCCTTGTACTCCAGTCATCTGAAAGGAAGAGAGTTAGAATGAAGAATGTGTTGTTCTCTTTATGACACTTTCCATTTCTGCCCCATTGGCCAGAAGGTAGTCATAGGATCATGCCTGTCTATATGGGAAAAAAATGGGACAAATGGCCTTTATTGCTGATAATCCCTGCACAAATTTGGGGTTGTATATTGAAAAAGAGGGAGAGAATAGATATTGGGGACCAGTTGAGAGTCTCTACCAGTGTGGCCATATACAGTAAGTAGCAACCTGGTAGTGTAGATCTTTAGGTGGTTAAGGAAGGTAATCTTGAATAAGAATTCTCGATGTGATTCTGCAATCTTTGTAATGTTTTGAATAACCAATAAAAAATAAAAAATAAATAAAAGAAAGAAAAAAAAAAGAATTCTCTGATAATGGCAATTTTTTGTTATTCTCTACTGATGCTTACTCCAAACGAGATTGATTTAAAGTCTTATACAAGAACTATTAAAACCTAGAACAACAAGAGAAGCCATTAGCTCAATATCCTGGACCCTGGATTGGCCCTAAGATTCTCCTGTGCATCCCCCACTTCAGATAGATGGGGCTGCAGCTCTGGTGCCAATGAAGCTGGCATTAGGTACATTGGTTTGGAAAGTGACTTCCATATGGAATATGGAACAGAGGGGCCTTTCTCAAAAATCATCCCCTGTAAATGAGCTACACTAGTGTCTATCTAGTGATGGAGCTGAATGTATATCTGATTTGTATATCAAACCAACTTACGTATTTGGTGAACTCCTGCAATGAATAAGTACCTGGAAAAACATTAGTTGTTTTGATGGAAAATTTTTAAAAATTCTTTGTTTTAATCTCAGAACTTTGGTTTAGTAGGACTGGAAAATCTGCAACACTCTAACCTAGTTGGTTAGAGTACATTTAAATGAACAAGTACTATGTGAAACAGCAAACCTTACCCCATTATTTATGACCACTTTTTTTCTGTTATCTTTAGGTTGGGGCTTGGGGTGAAATCATGGGTGGTCAGAGAAGGAGTGAAGGGAGTTTATTTAGTACAATATTATTTCAAGATGAGAAAAATTGTGATTTTATTTTTTTGATGCAAATGTGTTTAAAAATGTCTTGATCCTATCATCTTTATCAAAACACTCTGTTAAAAATGGATAAGCTTCTTAGTCTTTAAGGTTACAAAAGATGAAGAAAAATGATTCAATAAAGTAAGATGAGGTTAATGGTTAATAACTCAATTTCAATAATGGTCATATATAAACTAGACCAATATCACTGAGATGGTGCTTAGGCCACTGTTCCAACTCCCCTCCTCCCTTCAGAAAAGTAATTTCAGAGTCTCTGAGTATTTTGGAATTACATGAGAGTTCGGGACACTGGCTGAATCTAAAGGACTTCTCACTAGCCTCATTTGATGCCTAGCTATCTCTGAATGATGACACACAAAGCAAACTAGTAGCAAAGCACAGAAGAGAGTACAGTTCTTTCGCATTCTAGCCTAGTGATCTAAGAATAAACTCCCTGTTCAACTGATGAGCTCAGTTGTGGTCTGCTTTTTATGGTGTTACAACTTGTATAGTTGGTTCCAGTTCAGTTCAATAAATATTTGAGTAGCTATCACGCCAGCTCTGTAACTTTAATTTGCATCATATCTAAAATATCCCATGGTCTTTTCCTATAATTCTTATGACTCATAATCCAAGAAGGCAGAATATTTGTAATGGAAAGCACCACCATCAGGGAGCCAGAAGAACTCTGTTTAAATGGGCTATGCCATTGAGTAACCATGTGACCCTGGGCAAATCATTTCCCTCTAAGTCTTTAGATTTCTGACTTTGAAAGAGAAAGGGCAAAGAGGAGGTTTATATGATTTCTAAGATCTGCAGTTCTTTAAAAAATAGTTGAAATTGGCATTTCTTTTCTTTTTTGGGTGGGGTGGGGGACTGGGGATTCCACCCAGGGGCACATTACCACTGAGCTACATCCCCTGTCTTTTCTATTTCTAAAATTTTGAGATAGGATCTCACTAAGTTGCTGAGGCTGGCCTGAAACTTGTGATCCTTCTGCTTTAGCCTCCCGAGTCTCTAGGATTAAAGGCATGAGCCACTGCGCCCCACTGAAAGTAGCGTTTCTATTTTCATCCCAAGAAGAATCATATAACCACTGCTTAAGATGTTGAGAAAAGACGATCCATGTGCGTCATCCACTCTATCGCCCAAACCTTTCAAGCATGTGAAATGGTGCACTCCTGTATCATGATCAGTACTGACCAGACATTCAGATTGCTGAATACACCTGCAGAAATAATTTCCCTTCTAAAGAAATAATTTCCCTTTCTTGTGGGTCATCTGGGGTTGATCCCTCAAATGCTATCCATACACTCCTCACCATCTTCATGGTTCCCATCAGATTCTGCCCAGTCAACAGATAGGCCCAATAGAATTACTGCTCCCCATTTTCTTTGGAAATCCTGTGTTTCTCTAGTCTTACTCTGGCTTTTCCCAGATTGCCCTTCCTTCATTCCAAGCTCAGCTCCTGGTGCCACCTCCTTCAGGAAGCTTGATCTCTGTTTTTCAGATTATTAAGGCAGGTTATCTCCTCCGCTTATCTTCACTTCCTACCTTGCACATATTATATAAGTATGCTTTATCCCTTTTACTAGACCATAAGGTCCTTCATGAGATGATCCATTATCAAGTCTAAAATCAAGTCTACATGCCTATCCTGGTGTTTTTTGTAAGTATAACCCTCATAAATGCATGAGGGTTAGGGTAGGGTTCCTTCCCTCCCCTTGGTTGGTATCACAATTCCTTTACCCTGGTTCCTTGTTGAAAGGTTTATTTATTTCTATTTTTGGGAAGCTGGGTTGAAGTGATTTCTCTGGAAGTAACTTTGGGACTTAAAATCACATTACTAAGTTGTATATTCAGTTTAATTTTTCAGTGAGAAGTCAGCATCATAGATTTGAGAAGAGTTGAAGACAATTTCTCTTATCCCAGGCCTCTCTCCCTTTCTGTATGATTGAGTTATACATTTTAGAGAGCAAGAGGAGACAACACTTTGTCCACCTGAGCCTGGGGTAGGCCATGAGTTAAATTGGTCTTTGCACTCCATTGCCTCTTTACCTTTGAAAGAAGTTGTAATCAGAGTCAAACATACATTTTTTTTTTTCCCCTCTTTTTGATTCTAGTGAACGTCATTTGGATGGTACAACCTTTTGGGTTAAACGTAAACACAGATCTATGTGCCTTTCAGTGCAGGTGTTTTCTTTTGGCCCCTGAATTAATTCAGTCTTAATGGGCAGAGACCAATAGGCCTAGGCTGACACTTTAAGAGTGGTTGCAGCAGCTGTAGATGCATGGGGAAACATTCTGATAATCTCTTTGGGGGAAAGCCGCTTTTTAAGAATTAGGGCCCTTTTATGAAGAGGGCAGCACATTATAATAAACAGGAAGAAAAGCCAGGCTTGCCAAAGGCTTCTGTAGATCTTTCCCATTTGCAAACTTCCAGGCAGATGAAAATGTTTTCCAGGTGGTTTTTGAATTTACACTTAGGGGGAAGGTTCCAATGCATCCCAAAGCACCATGCCACCTGTTACAGAAATGCCACAAGTACCTAAATTCCACATAAAGATATTTTTCATGTAAACTGTGAGGATATGTGACGGCTGCCAGGGAAGGCATATCAAACATATATGCACATGCTTCGGATGTCTTGCAATTCTATAGTGTGTGTTTATTCAAATCTACTGATGTCTAGGGAATAAAAGTTCTCCCAACTCTAGATTATTCACTTTTCCTTAAGTAAGTCATGCTCAACAATTTGATCTAAAAACTATCCAGGGAGATTTTTTTTTTTTTTTTTTTTTTTTTTTTACATAGAGGAGGTAGTGGTTTTGACTGATTGTACTTATCTGCAACATTACATGTTTTATTTCAAACCAGTTACTGCAGGAAGTAAAATCTGGGTGTAGAGATTCTGTATAATTAGTAAATACATGGATTTTCAAGAAGCTGCCTGGCCATGGCGTTATTTGGGGGAAAAACGGCAACCACATCATCTCCTTTCTCTTTTAATTTAAGTTTCACACTAAAAAATCTGTTTTGAGAGGGAAATGGAGCATGTTAAGCTAATGACAGCTTTCCCTTCTCTCACTTTCCCCACATCATTGCAAAGTGCTCCTATCAGCTGGTTGTTGTGTTGGGATGTTGGCAATGCGCACTCATTAAGCGAGTCCACCAAATCACTGGGGGTGGTGGTGGTGGTGGTGGAATCAAACCGCCAAAACAAAACAAAACAAAACAAAAAAACAAAAACAAAAATGGGGAAGGGTTAAGATGAAGCTAGACGAAACACGTAAGCAAACAGACTCATTTACTTTCGAAGATACGGTTTCTACCAACAGCCCACACATTTGCCTGGAGACTCTTAGGTCCATTCCAGTCCCGTGGGGTGGGGTGGGGTCGGGGGGGTCTGCGCGGGGAAATGCTTGGCCTGTCAATGATTTGCTGTTAGGATCTATTCAGGCTGATTTGCCGCTGGGAGGATGGGCATGCGGGTACCTTGTGCCCATTCTTGGAAGAGCAGAAGCCTGTGTCCCCTAATGGGCCCCAGACACAGCTGATCACTAGGCTCCAACATTTGCCAAGCGTCCCTTACCCACCTCACGCCTTTATAATATAGCTACAAAAATTCTCCTCTCCTGGACTGCATCTCTTTGAGTAGAGGGTGCCACTGCTTGAGTGGGAGGTCTCCATTCAGCTGCTGGGATCAAAGGATCGGACTCCCTGATACCAGGGCTGCAGAAGCAAGAAGTCTGCAGCCGGGGCAGCAGCGGAGACTGCACACCCAGCAGCAGCTGAGGCCGCCGCAGCGGCGGCCCCAGCTAGAGATTAGCTGCCGGACCGCACGGCGGATCCCTCCCTCTTTCGCGGGTGAATGAATGATTAGTCCAATAGCACCTCCCCGCCCCAGTGCACCCGAGGTTGGAAGGGAGGAGTTTCTGAGTGACTGTTCCTCTTTTTAAGGGCGAAAGGCGTTTGTCTGCCCCAGTCCGTTTATTAATCGACCTTGCGTGTGGTTTCAACTTGTCTTGCCCAGTGTCAAGGCTCTCAGACGCATAAGCACATAGAGCACTGATCTCTAAGAACACCCGTCCCTCCGACTGCTCAGCCGCGCTAGTCTGGTGCCTCTCCGCCTCCAGAAAGAAGCAAAACGGGGTGGGAAAAGTTGTAGGGAGACTAATGCGTCCGGTTTCTTGTTCCTTCCCAAAGCCGGGATACCCGGGCTGAGCAGAGGTGTTGAGGCGCCCCTGAGCCCCATTTTTTTCCCTCAAAGGGCTAGGGCACCCCGGCGCGAGCGTGGGTGGTGAGGCATCCCGGGTGGAGGGGAGGGCTACTCAGGAAAAGGAGGAGGCGGCGAGCGCCCTGGGCAGTGGAGACGCGCCTTCCCGGCTCGGATCGGCGCCCTGGGGAGGGTGGCCTTCCAGAGGAGTTGGGGAACCAGCTGGACGCTGGGCCGAGACGTGCTCTAGGCGCTGGTATCATCCAGCTCTCCTGTGCCCGGGCGCCCCCAGCGGGTTCCGGGAGGTGCCCGGTGCGTCCAATTCTCCCGCGCCGGAGGGCTGGTAGGGCCAGCGGGAGCTGCGGAGTGCGGGAGTGGAGGACGCCCCGGCAGCCGCAGCCGCTGCGCCGGGAGCAGTAGCTGCAACCGGCCGCTGGCGGCGGACCGGCTGTGCGCATTCGGCAGCGTTGCCGCTCCTCTCCGTCTATCTCTGGCCGCTCTGACATCCCCTCCTCCCGGCCCCTCTCTGGAGTGGAGGGGAGGACTCCTAACCCGCGGCAAGCAACTCCCTTAGGGGAGAAAAAGCTGCCTTGGACGATCCTGGCCGCAGGACCCCTCCTCCCTGGGCGCCCCCAACCCCTCGCCTCGCCCCCTCCCCCTTCCCCCCTCCCCCGCCCGCTCCCGCCCGGCTCCCGGGCGCCCGCCTCCCTCCTTCGCGGACTGTCTCCCGACACGCCGGCTGAAAGCCCTTTTTGACTGCGAGCGGCGGCAGCGGAGCAGAGGCGGCGGCGCGGGACCTGCAGTCGCCCGGGATTCCCTCCAGGTGACGATGCTCTGGTTCTCCGGCGTCAGGGCTCTGGCTGAGCGTCCCTGCCGGCGCTCGCCTGGGATTACCTGCTGCGTCTTGCTGCTCCTCAATTGCTCGGGGGTCCCAATGTCTCTGGCTTCCTCCTTCTTGACAGGTAGGGGAGGGCGCGGGAGGGACTGACCCTCCGGACGCTGGTTTGGTACTTGGGAGAAGAGGCGCTGGATTGCCCCGGAGATGGGAGGGTAGGGAGAGCGCACCACCACGGTGCCTGCCTGCCTGCCCGCGATGGGGTTGAAGGGAAGCTGGGGTGAAGGTGTGGGAAGGCTGTGAGTAGGTGGAGAGGTTGAGGGCTGAGGACTGGTGTCTTCTATGTGGTGATTATAAATATTCTATTTGTAGTTGAGAAATTTCTTAATTTATTTTTTGTATTTTCCTCCACCCTTATTTTTCTCGTTTCCTGATATCCAACTAAGAAAAAAATTGCGCGGTTTTCCGCCCACCCTCCTTTAGCAGTTTATCGGATTTCAATATCTCTACTGTGCTAGTCGGTGCTTTTTAAAGCATTGGCTTTCCAAATCTTCAATTAAAAAAAAAAAACTATCATTTTTAAGAAGAAGAATAATAGCAGGATATAATAATTATATGTTTTCAAGCAGGTGAAGATCTCAGCTGCTAGTCTGAAGGACATACTTTACTGACACCTGGTGCAGAAAAGAAAATGTTGAATCAATTTCTAAGAGAAGAGAAAAGAGGATTGCATTTCAAAAAGTGATTTCAACCCACGACAGCATGAGGCAGATCCATGTAAAAGGCCTGCTTATAGACAGAGTCCTGAATTTATTTCAAATTAAAAATCTTCCCTAATGGTCAATTTGAATTTTTTGCATGTGGGGGTGTGTGCCTAGCTGAAATATTTTCACAAAGCAGAAGTTAAAGATTCAGTGAAATACTTGGAATTGTGTTTAACATCTGAGAATAGAAGATCTATCAACATATTACAGTTTTTTTAAAAATCTGTTTAAACAATACTATTTAAAATACATTTTAGGAGGTTTTTTTTTTGGTGAGTTTGATAACAAAACTCATTAAGAATTTCTGGAATTTGGGTAGATGTTTCAAGAAGGACTAATGTGAAAATTTAAGATTTTGTAAAATGCCAAATAAAGGTTTACATAAATTTTTTTTTCTTTCTTTTCAGGTTCTGTTGCAAAATGTGAAAATGAGGGTGAAGTTCTACAGATTCCATTTATCACAGACAACCCTTGCATAATGTGTGTGTGCTTGGTAAGTGTGGAGATCAGGTAAAATGAACTCAATTGCTCTGTGGACAAGGTGAATCCATTAAATGTAATAATATAACCAGATTTTAAAATTTGTTATTAGTTATCACAAAATTGAATATAACTGTGACATAGTTTGTGCATTGAATTCGGCTCATTTTCTGAGTTTTTAGGGTTCTGGCAATTTCCATTTTATCAGGCTTAGAATTCTTCTCATTGACATCATCTTTACAGAAGTTAAGTGTAAGATGGACTTTGTATGACACTGTTTCAATGAATATTACAGTCTGCAATGTCTATTCTTCCTAATGGCTACTGCTACCAAATCATTGATAGCTACCAAACTTTCTGCATTGGTTCTTTCATCTAAGCTCAGCAGGAAAATGATAACATTTAAGCATAAAGGTCAAGGATAAGGTATATAAGAGAGATGACTCCCACAAAGGACAAACATGAAGACAAGATGTAATCTTGGATTTCTTTCTTAGACTTCTTTGCTTGTTATACACCAGCCTCTCAAATACAGTCTTCGTTTCTGATTTGGAAGCATAATCAGACAGACCAATTTCATTCTCAATAGAAAATGATGCTTAGCTGACAGCTACTTAGTTATCACTGGCTGATGACAGTAGATTCAAACAAATAATTTGTTTCAAGTTACTTTAACTTAATAGTTAATGATAAGTCTAATAAGTAACCACTTGGGGAAGATTAAGTTATATAAATAAGAATTCTTAGATGAATCACAAGGAACAACATTTTTGCTGAAGAGTGTTTTGCCATGCCAATCACTTTTGGCAAAACTTACTCAAAAACTACACATCACAAACCCCTGTTGGAAGTACATAAGGCAGTCAAATGCAAAGCCCAAAAGTGATAGATGGATATTTGTTACCAGATCAGCATGCCCTGTGGAACTGGAGAGGGGATCCATCTCTATTTAGGCAAAAGCCAAGCTATCTGGATTTAAAGCCAAATCTTTTCCTGATAAGAGATGAGTTAATGCTGTAAAATGACAAATGGGTGAAGATGAGAAGGTAAAGGCCTATATCTAATGATATAGCCCGCTCGACTTTGAAGACTAAGGAAACCAACAGAAACAAGTAAAAAGACATCACATTTGCTCAGATGATAAATACTGCTGCCTAATCAAAAGAGATAAGAAAGCGGGTTCTTCAGATTTTGTGGTTATAAGCTGCTATGTTAATGATCTTTACTAAAGAACTTGTTGAAAAGAAGTTTTAAGTTTTTATTCAGTTACAGATTTAAAAATGCTCTCACTGTGTGTATCTTTTTTCATTTCCTTCATCTGGATAATGTGAATGAATTATTTTATCTTACTCTCTTCAGTGAAAATTGTCCTGACCAAGTAATATTTAAATATGCTGAGAATTCCACTGTGAAAACATTGTTTTTCTCTTTGGCAATATTACTATTTATAAAGTTTAAATAAATACACAGTTTGAATTTTGCATACGGCTCCCAAATAACATTATGAAGAATTCCCCACATGGTGTTCTTCCTTTTCAGTACTCTACCCCAGTGGGAAATAGTGCCCTTCTTGGAAAGTGGAGATTTTAGTAATAGGGAAATAGGTGTTAAAATACTGTAGTTTTGAAGGTAAAGTGTGAATAGATAAAAATGTGAAGAGAAAAGATGCATCAGTTGGAATTTGAGTGGGAATGATAGTTATTTAAGAAAACTATCAATTGCCTACCTAAGCGTAGTAGATCTTTACATCTGTAACATTTAGGCAGCATTTAGAGGCATCTATCTGCCTTGGATGCTGTCAGAAGTCCTTTCTCAGGACCTTGGCAGTTGGACTCACCCATTATCCAGGAGGCCCATAGAGCTCTTTCCTTAGCTAGCGGCTCAGTGATATGTCACCATGACCTTTGCAGGGATTTAGGATTATGGGCCCAAGCTGTCACAGTCATTATTGCTTCTAAACCTTTGCAGAGACTTGGTAAAACTGAGTCAGATAGATAGCTGACCATTTTTTCTCTTTATGTATGTTATTGTGGTTTTCTGTTGGACCTACTGTATTCCATGGATTTCAAATCTGGCCACTTGGCCAGGAGGTTGCTTGGCATTTTTATACTTAGTTTGAAAAGTAGATATATTTAGCAGATTGATAATATTAGCAAGCAAACATTTTATGAAACACTTTTTACTTTCCAGGCACTTATCTAACCCTGCTTTATTTAATTTGATCCTCACAAAAATCCTTTGAGGGGTTTTCCTTCTGTTTTACAAATGAGGAAACTGGAAATGTAGGAGGCTAGGTAGCTAGTGAAAGTTGCATTTTATATGCAACTTATATATGATATTTACTATTTTATTCACTAGAATGGCAGTGCTGACACTCAGTCTCAGGTTTGTCTGTCTCTAGGTCACTAGCCTAGAAGCAGAATAAATAGGCTATTTGTTAATTTAAAGGCAGGAGAAAGCAGGCAGGGTAAGAGTGGGGATAAAAGACCATCTAAATTATTTTACATTTTGGCATTCCATGAATTATTTTATTTTTTTTCTCCTGGAGTCTTTTGGGAGTTTGGTTAGTTAACATTTGTTAATCACATTATATGAAAGGAAAATCTCGTTATGATTTCAGCTGACCTGCCGGGAGTGTTGGTCTTGAGTTAGGTTTATGTATATTAAGAAGGTACGTAATAGTCTCAACTGAACTTTGGATAAAGAAAATAGTCATATTTAGTTTGTGTTGGTCCACCCTTTTGGCAGAAAGATACCTAAGGCTGGGCTTAAGCTCATATCTTATTTCATAACATGTACTAAAAAAAAAAAAAAAAACCCAACCTCAACGTATGCTTAAAAAAAGATGTAAAATGTTACAGTTGGGAGGAAATCAGTGGCACAAAGTCCTACATATAATTACAGTGTTGAAGCTTGCAAAACCCCACAAGATCAGCTTGGCCTGATTTAAAATTTTAAGCTCCGGAATATTTCAAAGGTGGAATGAGCTCATTTCTGTGGAGATTTCGAGGATGACAGTGGCTGCAGTAGCCACTGCGTAATTTTATTCTCATTTATCACCGTCTGCCTAGACTTGAGCATCTTGCCAGAACCAGTCACAGTTTAAGAATAACCTGTTTGTTAGTGGATGATGGAATCACCTTTTAAAGTAGGTGGCCCATAATGCTTCAGGTCCTGTCTACTCAAGGAGTAGCATTTGGAGGCATTAGCCTCGGACCAGGTTCCAAGATCTCAGGAAAGAGGTAGGCAGTTTAGGTTAAAGATGCATGTGCTTTGTTGTTTACTGAGAAAACAAAGCACAGCCTTCTCCTGCCTTACAAAATGATCTTTTATGGGACCAAGGGAGGGAGGCCCAGACGTCTTACTGTTAGTTTGATTTCCCCCTTCTTGCCAGAGTTGTTTTTCCCATAATTCTCAGGAAAATACATTGGTGCCCACTAGGAAGACTAGCTGGAGGGAGCCAGCCACACCTAGGTAAATGAATCTGAAGCAATTCTCTGGGTCTTTGGGCATCCCCAAATCTATCAACTGTACATGAGAAGGGGTACTCACACTTCTCAGCCCTTTCCCTCCTAACTGTATCACAGGAGGAAATGGTGGAAGCCAGTGAGTTGGGTCCAGGATTGGAAACCTGAGAAAACTTTGGAGGCTGGGACTCAGAAAACCAGAAGTCAGAGCTTAGTTTGGCATACATTTTGTTCAGCAGAAAACATTATTCTGAGGTTGAAATTTCCTCTTTTAAATCCAGAGGTGCAATGTAGAAATGGACCCTTTGCTCATAAAAAGCCATGTGAAATTCAGTGTTATAAGAAGTAGGGCCCCACCTATCTCGGAGCCAACCAAATAGTGAAAACAGAGCGGACCTTGTCTGTTCTCTTCCACTTTTTCTGTGACAGGAATCCTCTATCGCTAAGCAAGTAGCTCCCAGCATCTCAGCCTCTCTTGGGTGCTTTATCTGCATCAAATCCTTGTGTTTTTCACTGTCCATGTTATAACTGGCTGGAGAACAGATATATATTATTTGAGCAAGTGTTAGGCATGTGTTTGAGAATCAGGGAGATAAGGTTGCAGCAGGATTCAATTGGTGTTTTTTCTTTTCTTTTTTTTTTTTTTTTTTTTGTGTGTGTGTGGTGTGAAAGAGCAGGGAAAAGATATAAAGTGCCAGGTTGTGTTCAGAGAGCTAGAGTGCTTAGTATATCCATATGTATGTGGATTGCCATACTTTTCTCAAAACTATTAGGTATCGTTCATTGATTTTGGATGCTCACTGAGGAAGCGATCAGATTTGTTTATTTATTTTTATTCTGTTTAGAAGGTGATGTGGCCAATTGCCTTTCAAGAGAACAGCTTTGAGGGATGTACCAGGGTTGTGCTGGCACATTCACAAATATCAGCTCTGAGGCAGTTATTCTTATCCACAGTTTACTCAGGCTCAGAGAAACAGAGCAAATCTCCTGAGGTCACACAGTAACTGAGAGACAGAATTAGGATGTGAAGCCACTTTATTATCTACTAAACCAATGTGCTTCTAGTAGTTCTTTACTACTTAAAAATGTCTATAGACACCTTCAGAGGCTTCAGAGGATAGTTTCAGCTTCTACAGAGCTAACCTAGATCTCCTTGCAGGGAGTTAGAATGGTTTTTGATCTTGTAGCATAAGCCAAGTCTGGAACTTGGAGAGGCCTTCATGGGAAGATGCAGCTTTTGACTGCATTTTTGGAAAAGAGGCATAGGCATCCAACCAGCCTGGTTCAAGTCTAACTCACGATGAACTTGAAACAGTTACCTCACTTTCCTAAACCTCCGTTTCCTCATCTGGACAGTGAAAGGGAAATCAACCTCTAGCTCATAAAGTTGCCATGAGAATTAAATGAGATACAACACATAAAGTTTGGCCCAGAGCATGACAGATAGAAAGCTGTCTGGAATGATTTGCTTTTGCTGTTGTTGATGATGGTATAAAAATGCTCATCATCACTTTTGTGGAATAGGTTGCAAAGGTTCATCAGAAAAAGATACAAAGAGAAGCTGATAGAGAAAAGCCTTAATGATGCCAAGCCCACCATGTTTATGAACAGTTACGTTAGTAACATTTATCGAGTTTTTCTGTTCCTCCAGGCTTGGACCTGGCTGATCTAGGCTGTTTCCTTATTGGTCCAGTGTTCTATGGGCCCTGGTGTAAGTTTTCCCCTTACTCTCTATTAAACATTAAAAAAATCTTTCCATGGAAGCGGGACCTCCTTCTTTGCAGAGTATTTACATCTCTGTGCCTGTGGGGTCACCTTCACTTGTACTTTTATTGGCAGAGAGATAGGGTCGGGACTCGGAGTGCTGTAATTCTGGAAAAACTGCCTAGTGGGCTGGCACCACGGGGATTTTCCTGGCCCGCCTTGTGGAAGTCTCTCGACCCTGTTCCAGACCCGACTGTTTTTGCTGCCGACTTACTCCTTGTTCCCTTCCCCATCCCGTTTCCAACCCACTTTCCTTTGGTTTCGCGATGTTGGTCTTTACCATATGCGTCAACAGCGCCTCGATGGCAGCCTGCATTTGAAACATGGGGAATGATGCTAAGGAGAGAGATCCTGCCCCTTCTGGAATACCACAAATAGGGCAGGGAAGAGGAGATAATGGGAAAAGTCAGGCAAAGCAAAACGTTGGAAAATAAAACCAGTTAATAATAACGTATCAAAATGTCAGAAAATAAAACCAGCTAATAATAACATATTGGACAAACAGAGGGTATCAGTTTTTCGCACCCTCTTCTGTGGCACTTCCGCCTGGCTGGTGGCATACAGAATCCTTTGTGCTATGAAAGAATACAAATAACACCACCTCACGGCACTGGGAGGTCAAGTGTGCTTGTTGAACTTAGTTAAGATCAGCAAATGAGGTGGGTGTATATTTTAAGACTCTTGATTCCCAGTCCTAATTCTATAAAATACCGCTCAAGGCACTAGGGATATAGCAGGTCATAAATTCAATAATATTATTCTTTCTTCTGGCTTTCCACACCTCATCCCTGCTTCTATTTTGTTTCTATATTTTTAGCTTTCTCTGCATTTGAAGAATAGTGCTGGTTGGGTCCCCTTGAGGAGACAAAGACCAGTAGGACTACAATTTGGTGAGAGAGACAGAGACATGCATGAGAACATTTATGGGAGCACCAGAAAAACTCTAAGATAGACTTGAATCCACGTCCGAAGGGGATTGTAGACAGTTTCTGGCTAGAGCATGTGGGACCTTGGTCGGGGAAAGGCAAAGTCCAGGAAAGACCCAGAGTGTGTTTGGGCTATGTGGAGATGGCAGAGTCCAGCATGCCCAGAGCTCCAATGGAACTGGAGATAGAGCATACTTGGGAACTGCCCTGGCGAGTCCCTGAAATGCGATAGTGATATCCGTTCCATTCATGTTATGGGAGGAGCCATTGAATATTTTCACGCAGTCACGTGGCACAACAAGCAGTGTTATTTATATGCCTCTAGGAGGTTTTGAGGGGGATGTTTAAATGGAGAGAGTGGAGTTTGGACAACAGACTGCAGGGATGTAGTGTGGTCAGGTGATAGCAGCATCCTGGAGCAGGGTGGGCAGTGGAGATGGAAAGGAGTTGGGATAAACCAATGTTTCACAATCTTTCCAATTCCCTTAACTACTTTCCAGTTCTGAAATATTTGGATAAACAGATCCAAACAACTCCCAATAAGACACAGCCAGTAGAAGGCAGTAGTCATTGCAGTGGAAAGATGTGTAGGGTGTCTCTAGCACAGCCACCTTGCTAATCATGTTTCATTCCTAAAGCAGGGTGCTGCTGCTACTGGAATAGAAAATGGTTTACCTCCTGAAGCTCCCTCTCAAAATTCTATTTGGGTGCCAGCTGTCTCCTCATACTCAAACAGTGATATGCGGCTGCAACTTTCATTTGGCAAAGTATTCATCCTGATGGATATGATATGGCCTATGCTCAATGGTAGAACACATTTTACACATCAATCAAAAACTGGGCAATTCACCTTTAAAATGTACACCACTAGACTTGAGAACCACTAGACTCCAAGAGGCATTTTGGAGCCCAAGTTGGTAGCACTTGGCAAGAAAATAGATGGCAGATGTGAAAGAATGGGGTAAATTGAAGGGAATTTTGAGCATTCTAGCCAGTGACAGCATGGGAAGAAAAGAGGTTAGGGAGGTGGGAGGGTGGGTGGTAAGCTTAGATGTGATGGGGGACCATAGGCTCTTAAAAACATGGATCTGGGTCTTAGTAGAGAAATCAGGATTAGAAGAGCAGTTTGTTAACTGCATAGAAATGATCTTCATTGGATTCATGTTCATTGGATTAGATGAAGGGGAATAAAGGGAAGGGAAGAGAATGGGAATAGGAAAGACAGTCAAATGAATTGGACATCACTTTCCTATGTTCGTATATGAATACACAACAAGTGAAACTCCACATCACGTACAGCCACAAGAATGGAATCCTAATTACAATAAGTTTTACCCCATGTATGTATAATATGTCAAAATATACTCTACTTTAATGTATATCTAGGAAAAACAAATTAAAAAAAAGAAAATGTTTGAACAAGACAACAACCAACAGTATTAAATCTTACAAAGTGGTAGATTGGGCAGTTCTAGAAGATTACCAAAGAAAGAACTCATCACCATGTCCTTGGACTATTTGAAACAATAAACAATGGTCCCATCTCCCTAGCACCTACTGCACATTTGCACATGGAATCAAATTGATCATAGGTAGGGTTTGTTGGCACCCCATTTGGCATGCATCCAGAACTAAGATCACAAAAGAGGATATTGAAAATTAAAAAAATCACAAATTTCCAAACTTGTATTTTAAAAGATCTTAGCAAAAGAGAGTGCATAGATATCATACGACATTTTAAAGGTACCAAAACAAAACTAATTTCATGGATAGAAGTAATGTACTTCTGCCAAACATTGTTGGAATGTTTCTATAATTCCCTACAAAATGGCCACATTGAGACATTTTTTACTAGGAATAAGAGCAACAATATAAAAGAGTCTGACTAATATAAAAATTTACTATTATAAACTTTCAAGTTTGCTCTATTAAACTGTTAATGGTGCCTTAAAAATATTATGATATAATTTAATATCTTTGAATCACGTCTTCACGTAAAATATTTTCTCTTTTCATCAAATTTTTAATGCTCATTTTGTTGGTGAGCCACGGCTGTGGGGGTTTTGGTGTCTGATATTATGGATTCAGGTTTTATCCAGGTGACCTGATAGCTGTACATCTCTGACCAAGCACTTTGGCCTCTCTGAACTTTAGTTGTGAGGACTGGGAAAGTCACTAATGGTGTGTGTGACTTCTAGAAGACCTCAATAGGCTGTTGTAGCCATTAACTCAGGTGATGTGAGTAGGTTAAATGTGATGGATATTTGTGAAAGCCTTTTATAAACAGTGTAAAGGAATTATTATGAAGGGCAAGGACTTAAATAGAAGAAGGTCAAATCCAGTCATTCCCTGATATCTGTGAGGGACTAGTTCCAAGACCCCTGCAGTTATTAAAACCCTCAGGTGCTCAAGTCCCTTATATAAAATGATGTAGCATTTGCATATAACTTACACAATCCTCCCATATACTTTAAATCATCTCTAGATTACTTATAATACCTAATTTGACATAAATGTTATATGAGTATTTGTTATATTGTATTGCTTAGAGAATAACAAGAAAAAAAGCCTACACATGTTCAGTATGGATGCATATTTTTTTCCTGAAGTATTTTCAGTCCATACTTGGTTGAACCCATGGATGCAGATTGTTAACTGTACCTGCCACAAACCCGCTTTTAAGAACATACTTTAAAGAATACATTCTTTTAGAATGACAGGGTATTTCCCATTAATTGCTGTATGGCTTTGGGTAAGTTGCCAAATATGTCTGTATCTCAACATTTCTGTTTTCATCATGATGCTCTTATTAGATGGTAAGTTAACAATGTAAAATTCTCCCAACAAATTCTGAAACTTAGAACACACTTCAGAAGTGATAGCTACTGCCACTCTCTAATTTCTATAGAACTATTGCCCCTGGGATCCTTCTAAGAAGTGAATAAATGGACTGTTCTTAATACAGTTTATTGTCAATACCTGTGTCACATTTGTAATCTGGATTTCTTTCAGGTAGACAATGAAACTTCAGTAGAAGTAGCTGCTGTCCTTTGTATGCAAAGATGGAAAGCCTTGGTATTTAGGGTTTAGTAAGGTGGGTTGTTCCTTCATTTTTCACCTTCAAGGATTTACTCTCTCGATCTGTGTCCATCCACGGACAACTAATCAGTGTCGTTTTCCCAGGGGGGCTCCATTGTTGTTTTATGGCACTTGCCACTGAGTTATAAATATGGCGGGAGGGAAGCAAAGATGTGAAACTAGTCACTTAGTGAAACCCAGAACTTGATGTTTCTGAGTCCTTTTCATTTTAAAGAGTATGGCACGATCGTAGATAGGGCAAAGGGGAGGGAGGGGAAGAGAGGGGGCAAGGGGGTAAGAAAGATGGTGGAATGAGATGGACATCATTACCCTAAGTACAGGTATGAAGACACAAATGGTGTGAATATACTTTGTATACACCCAGAGACATGAAAAATTGTGCTCTATATGTATACTATGAATTGAAAGGTATTCGGTCATGTATAACAAATTAGAGTAAATAAATAAATTAAAAAAGTATGGCACAGTCCAGGGTCTTCTCCAACCAGCCACCGTCACCTGAGGAATGGGGCCTCATCCTAAGGGGTCAACCCAGATGGCCCAGACTGGCTGGACTTGGACATGTGGCCCTACACATTCACAGAGCTTTGTGTGCTTGTGACCAGTGGCCCTTCAACTCCCCCAAGAGCCTCCTTTTGCTTCTCTTTAAGAGAATGTTCTGCCTTGTTGGGAAGTTACTCAGGCAGATTCATGTCTTAAGGGCTGAGGTCCTCGAGTGTAAGAAGCTCATGTCTGCCTACCACGTAGCTACAGTGACAGGTCCACAACCTTGGGACTTGAGTGGGAGTAGGGCTGGAAGTTTCCTGTTTATAGTTCGTGTTGTTAACACTTGGGATAGCTCCCCCCAGAAGGGAACTCCAAGTTCCAAAACATGACTCTCCCAGAGAGTTTGTCACAGAAGGTCACCCTCCTCTATGAAAGACATCCTAAATAATCATCACCAAAACACTTTTTTTTCCTCCTTCAAAAGGAATGCAATTGCATCTGAAAATATAGGGTCATATACACCTCGAGGCCTGCTTTTATTCGCGATGAAAGGAACATTCCCTCGTACAGGAGGATCCTGCTGTCACAAGCAGAAATGTTGACGACAAGGCAGGAGGTGTGGAGAAGGGGGGTTCTGAGACCAGCTCACCTCTACTTCCAAAAGTCACAGTGAAGAATGTCTACGGATCCCTGGAGCTGGCATTCCCCAGACGTTTCAGGCCGTTCAGTCAGGCCAACACTGAAATCTTGACTCAAGCCGTGGTGTTTATATTAGGTTTTGGATGTTAGCTCCCTTGGCTTCTGGGAGCTGACTCTGTTGAAAATTATGTTTTTCTTTTAAGGACAAAGGCCTTATTGTATGTACATGTTGTGTAGTGTAATGAGCTTTCTTTCTTTTTTCCTTTTTTTTTTTTTTTTTAAATCCTAGGTAATGGGTGGTACTAACCCAGATCTGCCAGTTGAGAATTCACAGATCTGTGAACCGACTGGCGATTTTAAGGCTTCACATGGGTGATTCCATAAGAGAAAACGACAGGGTGGGCTGAGTGGTATCTTCACTGACCACAGCATGTCCCCCAAGGGCCCTACCATAAAATGGCTCTGAGAGAGGACCTGGAACATGAGCACTGGTACCTCAGTACCACTTCAAAGAGAATGACGGTGACAATAAAAATTGAGAAGATAGTGATCATCACATTTTTAACTTATAAAAACACACATTTCCAAAATAAGTCTTGTGTTCTTGGTAAAATAAATAGATTTTGGCCAGATGGCTGTTCGTGGCTGCCAGTGCTGTAGGCGTAGGCCGGGCACCTTATTTTTAGGCTCAGTGTGGTCGCTTGGCCTCTGTAGAAGCTTTAGGTCTTTTTAGCTGTGGGTGACCTCAGGGAGACCATTCCAGGAGAGACCCGCCTGGCCCATGGAAACGAGGTACAAAAACCGGAGGACCTGAAGCTGCCCTTCCATTTCGTTGGGTCTCAGTGAGAAACATTTTTTTAGTATCTTTTTCTTAACAATTTTCCCTTTCTCATTAAACATTTTTTATTTCTTGATATGTATCATTTGAGGTTCTTCTCTGAGTGTAATTGTGAACTGTAGTAATAACATTAAGGTTCCTTTAACCCTTCCCTGCTGTCTTCTTAACAAAATAATGACATTAATTCTTTTTCATGCCTATTCATAGAGCGTCTTATTGAAAAATATGGGGGGATTCTTTTTCCATTTTTGTTTTCTATTTGAAGAGAACTTTTTGGTGACTTGCTCCTTCTTGGCTCAGAGTGCATGGCCAGCTTCCTGACAGTGGTGGGGGGGCTCACAGCTTCTGTCTCCGGTAAAGTCTTTTCTGCCATATTTGACTCTCTCATTTGGTTCTTTTATTTCTCAGAAGTTCATGAATTCTGGTGGTGGTCATGGCCTCCTGGGTCTCTCTTGCTTTGTGGATTTATGGTGTAAAAGCAGTAGCATTAAGACATTCACATAGCAGTGCTTTTTAATCTCAGGGGACACTGTTGCGCTGAATGAGAGGATATGGAAGATTAGCCAGACATTTTCCCTCTTGGGAGCCGCTATGCCTAAACAGTTAGGTTCCACCATGGGCCTGTGTTTATCCCTGGGGGGAATGGGCCTGTTAGACTTTGAGTTGTGGTGATTTCCTGTTTTCAAGCACATGTGAAACAGTGGTTCTGGTGCCCAGTGGGACCCACGCGAGTCAGCGGGGAGCCCCATTAGCACATAGGTGCAGCATGGAAATCCTTGACCAGAAGAGTCTCAGCTCAGAATTTGTGGAGTAGTTGCTTAGCAGGGAAGTAGGCAGAAACCTGTCATTTTTGGGGGTCTCAGTGGCTGGGATGAATCTGTTGGAGAAAGTAGCTCTTTCTCTCTGCTGAGATATGTTGGAAAGGCACGTACCAGGGACAGTAGCTTCTTTTTCCTCTCTGAGAGTATGTGTGTATGGGTGAGGAGTTGGGATTTATTATAAGCAGTGAATTATTATTATTTTTTTCTGTTTCATGTAAACCATATCATGGGTGAGGGCAAAGAGAAATTTTCATAAATTGCTTTGCATACTAGTTGGCTGTGTTTCAGTAATCTAGAGCCCTATATTTTGGTATTAAGGCATTTTTATATTTACCTCCTGCTGATCTATAGAAACAGCAATTTCATGTGGTCCAATCTAATATATATTTTGAGCACCTTTAGACTTCTTCAAGTCAGATATTTACCTGGACAGATGATTGCAATGTACTTGAATAAGGAAACCTTTAAATCCAGAATGAATTTCCACTGGGTTTGTAAACTAAAAATAAAATGTGGTGATAGAATAAAACACTTCTCAATCTGCGATATGGTAAAGTGCTTCTCAATCTGTGAAGCTTCAACTCCAAGTTAATGAGCTCTTTGTACATCCTCCAGATCCCTCTGAGGGTGGCTGGCAATGGGGGGAGACAGGCTTAGTGGGGAAGCACACGGTAGGGCCTCTGCAGGACATATGGGAACTGCATTGCAGGACTGAAGCAGGAAAATGATTGATTGATGGTCATTAAACCTGTCACATATTTATTGAACATTTATGTTAATAATGTCCTGAGGCACTGCAAGATTGGAGAAATCCTTTGTACCTGAACAAAAAGATTAAACTATATTTGAGAAAGTTTTGAAGTTAGATATATTTTATTGCTTTAGAGGTCTTTGAAAATTGATTAACTTATACAAACCAGAGATAATAACTCTGAGCTGGAATATTTGATTAGTCAAAGTAAACAGATTCCTTGACTGTGCTAGATTTTATATATTTATGTATATGTATTATGCATTTAATATAATATTTGAATAATGACTTTAGTATACAAACTACATTCTATCACTGGAGAGTCTAAAAGGAAAATGAGCTTGAGGTGTAACCACTAGTTGTGTTTTGGACCCATAGATGATTTTGCTCTGGTCTCTGGCAGCCCTGCCCCTTCCTCCCTCACACACTTTAATTTTGACTACCTGTCTTCTCTCACATGGTCGTAGATCGTTAACAAGTTAGTGGTTAAGAGTTTTGCCTTTAGTTTCCTCTGTTCTCCCCCAGACCCCAGCGGTGGTGGCTGTCACATTTTAATGTGCATAAGAACCACCAGGGAGTTTGCTAAAAATGCACAGTTCCCATGCCGTACTCCAGAGACCAGAGAAGCTTAGAGGCTGGTCTTTAACAGACTCTTTCCAAATGAGGTTTAATGGAAAGGGAAGGACATATAAATAGAAACCTAAGTAATTATGATCATATTTAAATATTGGTAAAGTTCTGCTGAAATTCTGTTGAAATTAGTGCAAAATTTATAAGAGGTCAACTATCAATTACATGATATTGTTTGTGTGATGCTTTCACAGAATTATCATGAGCATTAACCATCTTCAGTGAAGTGGTACTTGTCCTCTTCAGATCATCTCTATCGAACCCCCCCTAGTTGTTTGAACCCTATATGTTGAATACTTTTATTATAACCCTTATTCCTGCCTCCCCTGAATTTTTACTAATTATTTACGTAGTCATGTTTCTTTACTAGAAATTATGTTTCATTAGGGCAGGAATAGAATTTATTTCTTCTCAGGATCACTGGAAGCATCAAGAATAGTGCCTTGCAAGTTTCAATAAATCCACTAGGTGGATTTGAGAAAAATGAACTTCAGACTGTCCCCAGGTTATGGGCACAATGTTTATTTGTGCCCATAACCTGGGGACAGTCTGAAGTTCATTTTTCCTCAAAGCCACCCAGTGAGATCAGACCGACTTTCTCCAGAAACCTATTTCATAGTTCAGATTAGTAAGGCTCCGAAAAACAAAGCAGAGCAAAGATCACACAGCAAACCAGTGAGACTTGGGATTACATTCAAGTACAGGACTCTTGTTCCATCCTGGGTCGACTCCACTAAAACATCTCTGAGAGAATGCTTCCTAACCACAAGGGTTGAGAACACACCCCGAGGGCCGAGCGAGAGAGACCCAGCAAATAGCTTCCCTTGGGATTATGTTTTGAACAGTCTTGTGGTCCAGTTAGGTAGAGTCCTGACTGGCGCCTTTGGGTGGGACAGCCTGACCCACTGGGTTGCTGCCAGCCTCTTCATGTGCTGGATTCCCACAGGGATGCACTCTGTTTCCTGTGGTCTCTCTGTGATGGGCAGCAGCTGCAGGATGAAGCTGATGTGACGTCTGTTTGTTGCTTCTTCAGCACGAGCCAACTAGATGTAGCAACTTGACCAAACAGCCAAGGTTTTATGACTGACCTGGTGGGATCCAGCAGCATCTGGAGGAACCAGAGGCGAGTAAGAGGAGTCCAGGGCCAGGTGAAGCAGATTTTAGAGACTCCTTACCCAGCCCACAAATTGCTACAGGAAGCTATTTCACAGCAGGAACCTTTCTTGTTCAGAATGGATCCATTCTGGGAAATTTTTTCTGTCTCCATTTGCTTCCCTCTTTCTGCCCATACCTTCCTCTTCCTGTTCAGGGAGAGTGTGAAGTCAAGCTGTCCAGGTTCTGATTCACGTCACCTTCATATAATTCTTGGTCAGGTTGCTACACAGTTTGCCATATTTTTAGTGAGAATCTTGATTACAGAAAATTTAAAGGAGATTGGCATTCCACCGTTCCAGGGGTTCACCTTTATCTTCTCCATCTTTGTTAGTTTTTGAGCTGTGTTATTCTCTTGCTCTGTCATTAGCCTAGCATTTCCATGATGTCACTGCTCTCCATATTTTGTGCCTTGTTTTTCTCAGTCTCAGTTTCTAATTCCTGGTTTTAGCCTGGTTCTGAAATATACCATCAGGTATTATGGCAGAATGGTCATTCTTCCTACACATAAGCTGCACAGGGTTATGGGCAGTGTGCTGTGTGGAGCTTTCTGGGTTTGGTGGAGTCGGATGATCTGGTGGAGAGCCAGAGGATAGCCATTTGTGACTATGATTAAGGGGTCAAGAGAAGTGCTGTGGGGATCGTGGTGTGGCTGGCTCAGAGCAGAGTCAAGTGCCCAGGTGGGGGTTCAGTAAATATTTTTCACTAATGATGATGATGTGCTGATATAATTTCTCCTGGTGAAGAGATTGTCCAGGAGAAACTTGAACAGCCTTCAGTATGTGGGAAGGAAATTCTATGTTGAGAGGACAGAGAGCAATACTAATCCTAAAATTGCAACATATCATTAGCTTCAGTTTCTCCTTAGACCTAGAGTGAGCCCCTAGTTGCTTATAGGGTCTTGGATTCTCTGTGTCTTGGCTGGTTCTTCCTGGTAAGTGCAAGCTCTTTCCTGGATCTTTGGATCCTACTTATGCTGCAAAGACAAAGTATCACTGTCATGCTTTTGGGGATCAGAAATGGAAAGCTTTTGGGGATCAGAAATTGAAAAGAAGGTCTGACTGTGATCTCTATTCATGGCAGGGATCTGACTTTAGGACTTTGTATAACTGAGAAGGAGAACTTACGTCAAGAGATTTCTCCCTTTCAGTTTTTTTTTTCAGATCTATTTCTAATGTTCTATTACCCCCTCACCCATCTTAGATATTGATCTGGCATTTGTTCACTAAGCTCCAGTGGGTCTGAGCCTTCTTGTTTGGGCATATTAATCCAAGACCTTTACCTTGGCATTCTCAGCACTTCTAGCCAATTGGAAGTCTCCAAATCTTAAATCTGTTCCCTTAGAGATGTGGATTGGAAGGCAAGGTGGCTACTAACACTGGGGATAAAGAGTGACCAATGGGTCAAGACAGCATCTCCTGGAGCCCTGCACGGTGGGTGCTGCTATGCCCTGTGGTATCTTGGTCTCTAATACCTGGCATGGTGGCAGGTGCTGAGAGAAGGTGACCTCTGGTGGTCACTGAGTTAACATATACTCTCAACCAGTGGTCACATACAGTTGTAAATCCACACCCGTGTGTAAGTACTTACATGTGTACACTCCCTCCGCGTTTGCATGATGGATTTATAAGGATTATGCTATTTGACTTTTCTTTGGCCTTTCTTTTCACCAGATCTTCCTTATCTTCTTAAACTTTACATATTGAAAGACCCAACCAAAATGTTTCCTACATTTCTCTATTCCATAAGTGATTCTGTAGAGATCTCTATATGTTGTTAGTTCCCACATTTATGTTCCCAGTCCCCTCACTGTTAAATCCTGAGTGATATATCCATATGTCCTCTTGGAATCTCTGTGTGAATGTCTAGCAGCAACCCAAATTTAAAAAGTCCCCAAAGGAGATTTGATTGTCCACTTCTTCCATAAACCAGGTCCTTTCCAGGAAGCTGCCTTGCTTCATTCACTCAGCCCTCCAACTATGTGGACCTTGATTCCTTCCTCTATTGTCTCTTGGGTTCAATCTCTTAGCAATCTTGACAACAAAGCCTGGAGAATATATCTGATAATTTCTAACTATTGCAGTTATCACTCTTGCCTTTAGATTATACATTATCAATGATTTAAAGATCTACAGATTATTTCACTTATTTGAGAAAAAAAACAACAACACCCTTTGGTGATATCTCATCTCTCCCAGAATCAAGTTAGAAGATCACAGCCTACAAGGCCTTATTCTATATGACTCCAGACAACACCTCTGACTCTATGTCTCAAACCCTCCTCACTTTTCACTCTGCTCCAACACTCCTGGGCTCCTCCTTTCTTTTGCATAATCCAGGACCTTCTCCACAGAATGTTTGCACTAGCTCTTGTGCCTGGAACGCCCTTATCCAATGTATTTGCATATTCTTATTCCTTCATTCAGGTGTCTGTTTCCTTACCAGAGGGTCGTCTTCTGACCATTGATACCCACCAGCACTATCCTCTTATCATTATGTTCTCTCATTCTGCTTCGTCTTCCCCAGAGCCCTCACAGTACCTGTCACATCATACACATGTTTGTTCCTAGCAGTCTTCTCTGTTAGAATGCTAACTCTGTATGGACATGGTCTCTCTAAGGCTCATGACATACTCACAGTGTCTGGGACAGTGAAGGCAGAGCCCATTCAGTATATATTTGTTGGATGAGTGAGTTTGTGCCATTGGTGTTTATTTATTTTTTTATTCAATAATTTTAAGGTCTCATTCTCTTCCCTCCAAGGAAATGATATACTTTCTACTGTCAACTCTGCCTTTCTGTCTTGATGACTGACCTTTTACATAGATCCTATTCCTTTGTATATCATGTTTGATGGTGGGAAAGTTATGTAAATGCAATGAAAGGTGAAGAGTTGCCTCCAGTGAACAGTGATGTCATCCTAACAAGCTACATAACAAGCAATGTAAGATAAAACAACAGATGATCCCTGACTTAGGATGGTTCAACTTACAATTTTTTGGGCTTCACAATGGTATGAGAGCAATATACGTTCAGTAGAAGCCATACTTCATGTTTTGAAGTTGGATCTTTTTCTGGGCTGGAGATATGCAGCACTCTTGAGATGCTGGGTAGAGGCAGTGAGCCATAGCTCCTAGTGAGCCATGGGATCACAAGGGAAACGACCCCCACTCTATATTGCACTGTGTTGCAGAGGTTGGACAGTCTCATAAATTAAGTGAGTTAAATGCATTTTTCACATAGGGTACATTAGCCTATGGTGAATCAAGGAGCATCTGTATCTCCTATAGGAAACTTCTTAAAAAAAAAAAAAAGATATTGCTGCCTTCATTAGACTGGGTAGCATGATAATTATTGGTTTTGGAATGTTAATTAAATTAATTGCGTTCACCTTTTCTATTTTACCTAAAACATATTACAGATGAAAGATAAATAGTAAAGTGTGATAAATATTATAATTTCACAGAGGAAGGAAATAATGGCACAAAATAAGCATACCCCATTTCCCCAAGAAAGTGTTCTGCTGCTTGCAATTCTGCGATGCTGTTGTACCTTGGCGGGTGTGCACTGGAGTACCATCATGGAAGAAGACTCATCTGGGCTGTGAGATCCCAAGAGGCTGAGATATGTAGGTCAAATTCTGTCTCAGTGAGATAATTGTGTAACAGAACTTTTAAAGGCTCATTCAATGACCTACGATGTAGTGTCTAAAGACCCAGGATGATCTAGATGATCCCAAAGAGTTTGTGGCAGTGGAATTGGGTTACCACTGACTGTTCCCTCCCATGAACTGGTGACCAGCACTTCTTGCCACTCATGTTGCAATATGTGAGGTACTTTTGCTGTGTTTATGCTCTGGGCCTTCTCCCTCTTGGACTGTAAGCTCTTCTAAAGGCAGAAGATGTATCTGATTCATATTTTCTATTCCCAGAAAAACCTGGCGTAGTGTCTGGCCCACAGCAGGGCTTCAAAATATTTCTTAAGCAGATTTGTGGATTTTTTGTCAGATAGATCTGAATTCTGCAGTGCAAAGGGGTAACCTACAGAAAAATATGTTTACAGCCAAAATATTGCCTTTTGTCAGGGCTGTTTTTCTGTTGACATTTTTTGTCTTGGGTACATTAATGCTCTGAGAAGCTGTTTTATGGTGAAATCTTTGTTAAAAGTAATGGTTAAGGGTAATGACCATGACTGGTTTTCTGCCTTTTAACAAATGAAACATGCTCTGTATCCCCCTAGCAACATGTTTATGTTAATAATGTTTTAACTGGCTACTTTCATTTTTTTTATAACACCTTAATTTCTAAAATGGATTATATGCAAGTATGGCACTCATTGATCACTTAGTGAGTTTAAAAATAGAAGCTAATAGATTAAAATTACATTTTAGACCTATGAAATAAATCTCTGGCTTTTCCAGTTCTGTCTGACATCTGCATGTGGCCCCTGGGATAGCTCTGGTGAAGAGAACATGCTGCTAATGGCCCTGGCGAATGAGTCAGACCAACCCAAGCTCAGAATTGCCTTCATATGGGGGATGCTGTCTGAGGCTGGGGTTTTCAGTTCTGTGAACATCTAACCAGCTAGAACACTCCTGTCCCTTCGTTTTCCTACTTGTCATTACTCAGGCTAACTGGACACCCTTTGTAGTGAGAATCAGGGTCAGTGTAGCCCGGGAGCAGAGATCTTCTCAGCATCTGAGGCACAACAGCGTATACACAGGCAGGACGGTAGAATCCAGCCTAAACCTGACTGGGCCTTCTGTCCCAGGGGTGCCTTTGAAAGGCCCAGTGATTGCTGGTGGTCGGGGTCAATTGTGCAGCTGTCTTTAAAAGTGTCTCACTGGTGACCAGAAAGTTACTTTGTCAAAATGACAGATGGGCTGGAAGCCACCCCTCC